>NC_135844.1:2145000-2480000 GCF_029677425.1 Wolffia australiana
AGCGCTGAAGAGAGCGCAGGCGAATCAACGGCGGGGATGCCCCGAGCAGCAGCAGCAGCCGCTCCTCGCCATTAAAGTCGAGCTCCGGCAGCTCATCGTCTCCATCCTCGACGACCCTTCGGTGAGCCGGGTCATGCGCGAGGCGAGCTTCTCCAGCCCCGCCGTGAAGGCCGCCGTCGAGCAGTTCATCTCCGCCGCTCCCCCCGCCGACTCCGGCCACAGCAACAGCGTCGGGGCCGCCAAGAGTCTGCCTCTCTTGGCCGGAATTGGGCTCCGGGCCACCGCTGCCCCGCCGGCGATCCCCTTCCGCCCCGTCAACCGCAACCTCTACGCCAATCCCCGGCTTCAGCAGCAGGAGAGCGAGGAGACCCGCCAGGCGTTCGACATTTTGCGCAGGAGAAGGAAGAGGAACCTGATCATGGTCGGCGATGGCGGACCCGAGGCCGCCGCCGGGGAGCTCCTCAAGAAGATGGAGGAGAAGGGCATCGGCCATGGCCTCCCCCTCCAATTCGCCGTCTTCTCCGTCGAGAACGCCGTTGCCGCCGCTGCCGACGCACTCCAGGCCGCCGCCACCGTGCAGGACTTGGGCAATTCTGTTGATCGCCGCCTGAGGGACGGCGGCGCTGCCGCCGTCCTGGACGTCGGTAATCTCCAGTGGCTGGTGGAGAGGGCCGGCCGGGGCGTCGCTGCCGCCGCCGTCTCCGAGACGAAGAGTCTCCTCTCCAGACTCTCCGAGAGTGGCCGGGTCTGGCTCGTCGGCTCGTCGTCCCCCGCCACGTATCTCCGCTGCCAGGTCTACCACCCGTCCCTCGAGCTCGACTGGGACCTGCAAGCTCTGCCCGTCGCCGCCCGCCGGCCGGCGTCCTCCCTCAGGACGCCGCCGCCGGAGAAACCCGGCGGCGGCGGCGGCGGCACCGAGATGTGCTCTCTGTGCAAGGACAGCTACGAGCAGGAGCTCGGCAAGCTCGTGGCTATGGAATTCGAGAAGTCCTCCGGGGCCAAGCCCATCAAGCCCCTCGCCCCATGGCTGCAGCTCGCCAAGCTCAGCACTGACAACTCTGTCACCCAGTCTCAGGTCCCAATTCAATCAAGACCCTTCTTCCCCCTTCAATTTCGTCGTAATTGGATAGAATCTGACCGAATTTTGATGTTGCAGACGAGGGAGCAAGAGCTGTCTTGGAAGAAGACCACTGAGGAGCTGCTCAGGAGGTGGAGCGAAACCTGCACGCGCCTCCACTCGAAATCTCGGCCGTCGGATGTTCATCCGACGGCTCCGGCACGTCCGGCGAGCCCTGTCGCCACGGACCTCGTCCTCGCCCACCAGAAATCCTCCCCGGAGAAGCCCAATTGTGCGGAGATGGACGCCTTCAAGAGAATTTTCAAGGCCCTGGTGGAGAAGGTGAGCTGGCAGCAGGAGGCGGCGTCGGCGGCCGCCGCCGCGGTCGCCCGTCCTCGGCCTGGCGGCCGGGGCGACTCCTGGCTGCTATTCGAGGGCCCAGACCTTCTGGGGAAGAAGAAGATGGCTGCGGTGCTCGCGGCGGCGCTCTTCAACAGCGAGCCGATCACCGTCTCCTTTGGCACTGCTGCCAAACACCCGTCTCCGGCGGGGTTCTCGCGGGGGAAGACTGGCATTGACAGGATGGCGGAGGCGCTGCGGCGCAACCCTTTCTCGGTCTTCATGCTGGAGGGCGTTGACTCGGCTGACTCCGTGGTCCTGGTCACGCTGCGGCGGGCGGCGGAGAAGGGGCGGCTGGCCGACTCCCACGGGCGCGAGGTCCCCGTCGGCGGTGCCGTCTTTGTGCTCAATTCCGGCACCGGAGCCGGCACCGAGGAGAAGCTGTTCGACGCCGCTCACTCCGGGTGGCAGCTGGTGCTCGCGCCGCCAGAGAAGGCCGGGAAGCGGCGCGCCGAGCCCGACTGGTCGGCGAACTCCAAGCAGCCTCGTCTCTGCCTCGACCTCAACCTCGCCGCGGCCGGCGACGACGAGGACGCCAGCGACGTCACGGTGGAGACCGGCGGCGAGTGGGCGGCGTTGAGATCAGCCGTTGACTCCGCCGTTGAATTCCGGCCCGTTGACTTTGGTGGATTGCGGCGGATGGTGGCGGAGACGATGGCGAGGAAGTTCAAGGTGGCCGCGGGGGAGGGGAGGACACTGGTCGTTGACCCAGAGGCCATGGACTTGCTGGTGGGTGGTCTCTGGTTCGGGTCAACGCCACCGGCCGCCTTTGACGAGTGGGCTGACAACGTGGTGGTCCCCACTTTCGGCCAGTCAACGGGCCCGGTCTTGAAGCTTCTCCCTCTAAAAGAGGGCGGCGCTGCCGCCGACGCCGTGGCGCTGCCAACGCGGGTGAGGGTATTACCGTAATTTCGCGTCCTCAATGTCGTTTCTTCTTTCACGACTTGCCCTGGCTCTTTGGCTGGTCTTTACTCGCCCTGTATCTAATACCAAGAGAAAAAATACATATTAATCAGTTCTTCCTCATTTGTGCATTCTTTACAGTCCCTTAATTCTTTTTTGCTCTGGTTTTTACTGGTAATTACATATTTAAGTTTCTCTGGCCGGGGTTTTTGGACGATTTTTATTTCGCATTTAATTTAGTAGCCGACGGAAAATACATCGCTTTCTGGGTTAACATTTTTCGAAGAGATATCTTTTCTTCTGCTTAATTAAACAATTTCCAACTTGACGCAATCTTCAATTTGACGCAGTCTTCTGCGGCCTTAAATTCTTTGTTTTCATGGTGGGCCCTGTATTGAGCAGAAGACGGCACTCTTCTGCCCTATAGTTGGTGAAAAGGTTGGCTCATCAGCCCGCAGAAAGAGAGAAAAGATATGAGTGGAGTGAGAGTAAATAGAGAGAAGATAAGAGTACATATAGGCATCAGAGTCGGATCGGATCATTCGAATCTTGATCAACAGATTCGAATGAACAAAAGTTTTAGCAATCTGTTTGAATCTTTCGATCTAACAGACCCTTTGTTCGTGTTCGATTGAAAGTTTCGAACGAACAATTTGGTTCGTTTGTGTTCGATTGTCATTCGTTCGACCATGTTCAAACAATTTCGAACAAATGGCCTGCGACCGCAGCAACTCTCTCTGGCGGCCGCTGGCACCGCTGGCAGTCGCTGGTGGCCGCTGGCCGACGCTGGGCGCAGCTGGGGCCGCCGGATTCGAACATTTGATTTGATCCAATTCGAACAGACTTGGATCTTATTCGAATATTCGATCCGAACAGTCACCTTTTCGAACAATCTGATCCAAGCAGATGCTCAGATCAGGTTCGGATCGAATTTGAACGAGGCAGATGGTGTTCGGATTCGATTGTTCGAATGCTCGATCCGATCTAATATTCGAAGGATCTGTCCGAATCCCCAAAGCCTAAGTAGAGAGTAATTCGAGAAGAGAGAAGACAGAGTAGTGAGAGAGTAAATAGAGAGAAGATAGAGTAGTTAGAGAGTAAATAGAGAGAAGATAGAGTAGAGAGTGTAGAAAGAAGAGAGAGAAAATAGGGAGAAGAGGGAAGATAGAGTAGAGAGAATGTAGAAAGAAGGTAGAGAGAGTGTAGAAAGAAGAGAGAGAAAATAAAGGGAAGAGAGAAGACAGAGTACAGAGAGAGTAGAAAGAAGAGAGAAGACAGAGTAGAGAGAGAGTAGAAAGAAGAGGGAGAAAAGAGAGAATAAATAGAGAGAAGAGAAAAGAGAGTAGAGAGAGAGAACTGTACAGAGACTTTTCCGGAGAGATAGAGAGAGATACCCACAGAAAGTTGGAAACTGGGCCAGGGATAAGGCTTGAGATCCGTATAGAAAGTCTGCCATAGATACAGAGAGAGAAACTAGACAGAGAGAGATCCCCACCGAAATGTTCCAGAAAGATAGAGAGAGAAACTAGACAGAGAAAGTGAGAGATAGAGAGAGAAAGAGAGGGATGTCTTGTTCATAGAGTGTTGATATCATCTCTCTGCAGAAACACAGGAAACGTAGCCCGGGACATGCGCGGGCATTTACTTCTGCCTCTCTTTCTCTCTCTTCATGTTTTACTGTGCTTTCTCTCTCTAGGTTCTTGACCTTTGTGAACCAGCCTTTTTGCCGCACGCAGACGGCGTTCTTGTCTCTTCTGGACGAAAGCCATGCTTATCCAGAACACGCCGCACAGCACTAACTTCTTCCCCCTGGCTCTAGAGAGAGAAAAGAAGAGAGAGAAAGCAGGGATGGAAGTTTGGATAGAGAAAAATATACAGAAACAAAAACTTATTTCTCTCTGAAGAAATAAGATGAAGAAAATCCTGTCTCTGGGAAACGTCTGGAAGAGAAAGAAGAGGGTTGGGTAGAGAGAGGTTGAGAGAGAGATGACAGATGCGGTAGAGAGAGAAAGTATGGCATTAGCTCCATATGGTGCTGAAAATCATGGAAGGAGAGTTGAAGAAATGTGGAATAAGCACTGAGGGAAGAAGCAACCTCGTCCCTCCACATTTTATTGTTTCTCTCTCTAGGAACTATCTTGAAAACATGCCATTCTCTCTCCTTTGTGTATTACCTTTCTCTTTCATGGAGCTAAGTTGAAAACATGGTATTCTCTCTCCTCTTTGTAGTACCTTTCTCTCTCTAGGAACTATGATGAAAACATGGCATTCTCTCTCCTGTGTAGTACCTTTCTCTCTCGTGGAACTATGTGAAAACATGGCATTCTCTCTCCTCTGTGTGGTACCTTTCTCTCTCATGGAACTATGTGAAAACATGGCATTCTCTCTCCTGTGTAGTACCTCTCTCTCTCTCAAGGAACTACATCGAAAACATGGCATTCTCTCTCCTCTGTGTAGTACCTTTCTCTCTCTTGGAACTAAATTGAAAGAAGCAACCTTCATCTATCTAGTTTTCAGTCAATTTCATCCCCTTGTTATTCAATACCGTTCCAATGAGAAGAAAGAGAGACAGAAAGAGATAGAGAGATAGATAGAGAGATATATATAGTGAGAGAGAGAGTTAAAGAGAGGGAGAGAGTCAGTACGATTAGATAGTGTGCGTGGGGTTGAGAGATGGAGTAGAGAGAGAGAGAGATTAGTGAAAATAATATAAGATTATTAAACCCATGAGAGATAAAGAGTTAGAGAGAGACGATAAAAGAAAACCAGTGGCCGACAGCAGCCAAACTATGTCAGACTAAGAACGTGCATGAGAACGTGTTTTTTTCAGAATTTACTTTTGTTTCCAAGTCAAACTTCTATCAACCGCATATATTTGCTGACTGGAAATCTTGGTTGAAAGATCACTCCATTATAATAATATACTTACCATCCACAAATGAGGAACAGCGCAGATCATGCATATAGAAAATTTACATCAATAAAAGATATCAGTCACTGACGTTTCATCATTAAGAATGGGCCCCTTAAAAAACTCAAATTTGAATTTTGAAAGTTAGTCTAGAACAAGGTATTTTAAAGGAGGAAGGTAAATTAGGTATTTAGAATGATAATTATTTACTCATCTACCGGCTATCAACCAAAGATGTGTATAGATATGCTATCTGAGTGGAGGTGGGAAAGATGATATTGATACAATATTTTTATTTAGGGTTTGAAAATTTTCTTCAATGGGTTTGCACAAGGTATTTTAAAGAAGGAAAGTAAATTAGGTATCTAGTATGATAATTAGTTACTTATATACTGGTTATCAACTAAATATGTGTACATATATGCTAAGTGGTGGGAAAGATGATATGGATGTCATTATTTTAGGGTTTGTCAATTCTCTTT
The DNA here is from genome assembly GCF_029677425.1 of Wolffia australiana. Lineage (NCBI taxonomy): Eukaryota > Viridiplantae > Streptophyta > Magnoliopsida > Alismatales > Araceae > Wolffia > Wolffia australiana. Next base: position 2,150,753 of record NC_135844.1, read on the forward strand.
AATGGGATTTTTCAAACTTAATAAATTCATTTGTAATATTGAGAATTTTTCTTCTTCCTCAAGTTTCTATTTCTTTCTTCAAGCTTGTACCTCTTCTAAAACTTAGAACATAAATTAAAAATCAGGGTAATAATTCAAATTTAAACAATACAAACGAATAAAACCATATGTCAAACAAATAAATCCAAATTAATAAAAGTCGGTCACTGTCTCATCGCAATTAATTGCTTTTTTTGTTCCAGGACAGCGTCTAGTCTATTGTCAATTAATAACAGAGGGAAAAACCATCTTCATCCACTTCCATTACAAAGACGCCAAGTGCATGTTGATTATTCAGTTGTTGATTATTATAACAGACCAAGCTCACATTACTTTCTTGACCCTATTTAAGAGCATTTACTATTCTACTTCATATTAATTTTGCCAACATGCTAGTGGCTTAGAATCTGCCCCTAGGTTTCATTTACTAGAGAGAGAAAGAGAGAAAAATAGATGAGAGAGATACGGTCTGAAATGTGGTTAAGAGATGAAGAGAGAAAACTAGTGGCGAATAAAAAGAAAGAGTCAATAACCAGCTTTCTGCAGGTCCATTTATTGCAGCGTCTTTCTTCTCTATCTATATCATATCTTCTACTTCCATCCTTCTACTCTCTCTCTCTCTCTCTCTCTCTCTCTCTCTCTCTCTGTGTGTGTGTGTCTATCTATCTTATCTATCTATCTCTCTCTCTCTCTCTCAATCTCTCTCTCTCTCTCTCTCTAGATTTCTGGGCTTGTCTTGACTCTTATGTAACATGGTATACCACATGCTTCCCCCCTACACATAGAGAGAGGCAGAAAATCGATGCACGAGCTCTGTGGTAGTGGAAGAAAATTTAGATAGAAAGAGGGCCGAATTGAGGAAATAGATAAATAGTGGAAAGAGATTTGAAAAAAAGAGTTGTGTAATGTAACATTATATATAAATTTTAGTGGAAGAAGTCTTAAGCCACTGGTAGAAAAATAGTTATGTGACCATGTACCATGCATGCAAGCCTTGATTGATGATTCGGAGAACTACTAACCAAAATAGAAAGGAACGAACACCAACTATTATCAATTTACTACCATGTTGGTTTCATATATCAGGTATCAGAGGGAACTTTTTCTTTATTTTTAATATCAAAATGAAGAAGCTTAACCCAGACTCATTTGGCAAAGCTCATTCCGATATCCATTTGACATAACAGTTAGAAATAGTAATGTACATAGGGATATGATGGCTCAATATTTATATATGATGTAATTATGATGAATGCTTACCAGAAGTTCAAGTGAAAACGATTCCTTTGCCTACATATGCCCATATAATGAGCTAACATGCCATAGAAGGATGCCTTAAGAGTGGGATTTAGATGATAGATGATTTTTTTGAAAGAAACGAAATTTTATTGTTGGAAATGGCCTAAATTGTCACGTCAAAGGACTGAAAAATCGTGAGTTGTGCCTCATTGACAAAGGAAAATATATTATAATTTTTTATGCCATTTTACTTTTGGAAATGCCCAAAAATTTCAAATCAAAGGGCTGAAAAATCTTGAGGCGTGCCCCAGAGATAAATGATAATATCTTAAAATTTATTCATACCTCTCCTTGTAGGTCGCTATTTTAAACTTACAATAAAAATAGTTCACTATCTTAAAAATATTTTTTTCAAAACATATTCATTTAAATACCCTTGGGATTTGAATTTTAAAACTTTGAGGAACGGATCCCATTTATTTGAATGAAAATGATCGATGTGCCCCCTAAGCTAATTTTAGACACTGAAATGTTTTTACGAAAAAATTGACTTTATGGCTTATTTATTATCATTGAAATCCCATGAACATTTTTATCTCGATGAATGAAGCAATTATAAATGAATAATAACGATTATTAATTAGTAATAAAACTAATTAAATATTATATCTTTTCAGATTCAGTTGCCTAGGATCGCATACAAAATTATGGCGACCACGACAACGCACCAGCACAGGACGTGCCTCCACTTTCACATGAGACTCCCTGCGTCATGACACGTCGCCAACGCCAACTTCAGAACCGCTCTTTGACGGGACACATCACCAATGTCGTTTAATATTATATTTTTAAATGAACTGTTATCTTATTTTCTCTTTCCTCCAAGGCCTATACATAGGCCAATGTTGTAAGAAAACCTGGTGAATTTCTTTTAGAATTGAAGTTTCTTCTCCAGTCCGAGCCACTCTTGCTGTCGTTGCCGTCGTCGAGAGAAGGCCACCTATCCACCTGTGCTCACGCACTCATCCACCTGCGTCGGCCTCACGCACAGCCGCCAACCCACAACCCGCCCGCGCAGCCGCCCGCCCACGCGGCTACCTGCCCACACGGCTACCTGCCCACGCAATCGCCCGCCAATGCGACTACTCGCCCACGCGGTCGCCTGCCCACGCAGCCGCCCGCCCAAACGGTCGTTCGCCCACACGTTCGTCGGCCCATGCGGCCTCCGCATTTAGTATCCAGGGGCTTCAGACCCTCGTTCTGCAAGTGCATGCCCCGTTTACCGTTTAGGTTTCGGGGCGCTGCCCCGAACCCCTTGACCGCCAACTGACAACACAATTGGATCCACGACACCCTATCCAATCGCACGTCACTTTACCCCCCCCCCCCAATGACGCATCAATAATTACCCACATTGCCACGGCGCACTGCTCTAGTATCGAGGTAATTCTACCCTCTTTGGTGTCGGTGTTCTTCCTCTAGTGTTCCTCGATTGTTTTTCCACTGTCGTGGGATTAGTTGATCAGGCTCTTTGAATCTTCCTGTGATTAGTTGATTAGGCATTTTTTAATCTTCTCGTGATCAACCGTTTGATTTATTGAAATTTTCACATGTTTAACCACGATGGTTAAAATACAGAACTCCTGCCCTGGATCGAGGAAAGGGGCTGCATCATCAGTATTTACACGAGATTTAAATCTTCGAATTCAATTGTGTGAATTGTGGTCTGATTTATCCTACCCTAGTCAAGCTAGCCTGCCCTATCCGGTCAGTCCCATCATCTCGCATCACCTATCATCCTGCATCATAAAAACTTTCTTAGGTATAACATCATTGACATCATACTTGATATAACATGTTAGATTAAATTAGTCCATGAAAAGTGAAATAAATTTATGAATTATGTAGTAAATATTTAACTAATTGAAAGGAATAGGTTGAACTTAATAAAAATTAAGCAAATCAGATATCTGCCTATTTCGATACATTTCTTTGTATGTGTGTTTTTTTCTATCAAAGAAACACAAACAAAATGATTAAACGGCTAAAAGAGAGCCTAAACAAGAAGAGATGATCAATGAATATGAAATTTCACATTCACTTTGTTACCTTTTATTATTTGTTTTGTTTTAATGTATACCTTGAGTATTATGAGTATACAATTTAATGTTGAATCGATTCATATCTTTAACAAATTTTCTATTTTTCAAAAATATTTTAAATGAACTCAATTTAAAGGGAAAACGCCTGTAAATGTCTACTGGTTCAAATAACCACACCATTAAAAATCATTTAACTCTCCAACCTTAGGAACATGGGTGTAAAACCTAAGGTCCTGTAAGATGTTAAAGTATCTCTGGATGATACCAAACATAAACCTAAACAAACCATTTGTATTTGACATACCAGGTCGACTTCTAAATTTCTCGGATATCTAGTTCAAAATACAATGAGCATCTAACGGACTGATTTTCAGATCCTTAATATGGTTTTAGTACTCTCATAACATATTCAGGAAGTTAATTGGATCATCCTCTAAAACCTTTCTTCATCCTCCATCTTGACTAAATGGAATCATAATTTTATCATTCTTAATGTCACTTACCCATACACTTTCACAGATTTCCCATCTCACATCCATCCAATCTTACCTAGACCACAAATCATATCATACCTTATCTCTTATTAAATTACCTCTAATCATAATATATTTTTTTTTAATTTTATTTTTCGTGTATATTTTATCATTAGATCCTTTATAAAAAAACATAATTTTGAGTCCAAAAATGGAAGTTAAATCTAAAGAAAAACCCGTAAAATCAATTATGTCAATATCGGCTCCTCAATATAATCTGTCTGTGATCTGAAACTAAAACTAGCAAGGGAGTATTTTTCAGTTGTATCTATCATGGGAATAGAAAGATCAACTAAATATAAAAGTTCCGCGCTCTTATTGCAAAGAACACATTGGAGGGTCAATGATTTTTACAAATACTATCTATATATTTTCTGCCTCCACACTCGCCTGCTGCTTATTTTGAAAATCAGAATCAATCTTAGTCTCATGTGATTAGGTTATGTTTTTATCATCCAACATAAAATATCCTGCAAAATTGAATCATTATACTAAGGTAGTCATAGTAATGTTACATAAGTAAATAAACAGAAGATAATAAATAGAAGATCAATTTCTAGGATTCACACCATGCTGAGTTAAAACATAAAATTGACGGTCAACCTCAGTCTCATGTGATGAGGTAATATCCTGCATGCTTTCAAGGTCATCATAGTCGTGTCACATAAGTAAAAGAAATAGAAGATAATAAATAAAAGGTCAATTTCTAGGATTCTTAACAGGTTGAGTTAAAACTTTAACTGTACTGTGGTTGCTAACGTATATTTCTACGCTTTGAACATTCTTCATATTGTTCTGACGTTTGTTGCTGCCTTGGCTCCCATCATGGATTCATGTGATGTATATTTCTTTGGTTTGACTTTTCATCATATTATATTTCTTTTTTTTGCATCATATTGTTCTTAAGTTTCGTTGTTGTCTTGGCTCCGATTATCAATCACTAACTGTTCAGTTCCACCTTGACTTCTGCCAGTCAAGGTCACTGGATCTAGATTACTTTGCGTCTCTATCATCTCCTTGGGAATCATCATATGGACGTTGCAATCTAGGACAGTGCACAGCAATTAAATGAGCTTTAGGTTAGTATATGATAGGATTCCGTGGGCCCACATTGGGGGCATTCTTGTCATTTTGCTGTAAGGACAGCCAGGCCCATTTCCCTCTGTTTCCTATAAATAGCACAGCCCTCCTTTTGGGAGGGCAGACTGAAGGTTATTTCTTAAGTGAATGTTTGTTTTCCCCTCCCCTCTCATTTCTTCTATCATCCGTGCTCCTTCTCACTCAATGACCCCGTCCTCATGATCGTCTCTGCATCACCGCGTCTTCAGACGGCTCATCCTCGCCCAATCCCTTCCCCCTCTGCTTGGCCTCCTCTCCGATCCTACCGGTTTCACCTCTCTACCCGGGAAATTCTATATTCCTCGTCCTCTACCATCCTGATACGAGCCTAGATCCAGGTTCCTACCAGTATATTTCTTGCCCACCTGTTGAAAATTTGGTTGTGATGCTTGTCCCTGACACTGTTAATGTTTTTAACCGTGTATTATTTAACCATAAACATGAACATAACCATCAATTAAATAAAACACAGAAAGATTAACTAAAACAGAAAAAAAAAGTTGTGTGAGAACTGTTGGACATTGAAGACTTTACAAGGAGCTACTTAGTTCCTATCCGTACATTGCACTTCCCCTCTATGTGCATTCTTAGTTTCCCAAACATCAATGTGTAAACCATGTTTAGAGGGCTTAAATTTGTCTCTGTTACAGTAAATCTAAAATGATGGTGGCCATTATCTGTAAACTCATTCAGGAATACGACTTCATCTTCTTTGGGTTTTCAAGAACATCCTCCCACTTCACAGGTTCATTGCGGCACTGTCTTTAGTCATTATCTCTTATATAAGATTTAGGATAGTCACAAGGATTTTAAATATTGGAAATTTAGGGATATTTGTTGTTGACTGTCCTATCTAAATAAGACTTTCCGACTTTACTAATAGAAACCGGAAGTTTGATTAATGTTGCGAGATAGAAAATGTTTTAAGAAATCAATAAACTGGGAATTTCTCAAAACCATCTTATAAAAGAATGTCACGTTAGAGTGTCTATGTAAACAGTTAACACTAGTTTCAAGGTGATTTCTTTTACTGTTATCATCAGATCTTCTTGATCTGCCATTTTTTCAAATACCATCTTAATATTGCTCTCATTTTTAGAAGACAAGAAGTTACTACCGGACTGAAAGGCAAATTGAAACACACATTACCTCTTGTCAAACCATCATTGAGCAGATAACCATAAATTTCTGACTCAGTGATATGAATAGCCTTGAAATTTAAAGTTCGTACAGCAAGATAGGAGAGCAGCCAATGAGATAAGTAATGCATGAAAAATTATGAAAGATTTTTTTCAATGCCTGACCTGGACCATGCATTCTGAATCCAAACCTGCTAAAATATATTATACCAAATTGATTAACATTGGGCGTGCATAGAACTATCTCTTACACTTGAAAGACACCTTCCACCATGATGCGTGATTCTTCATTGATATAATATGTTACATCCATTCCTTCAATGATCAGGTGATATGTTACTTCATGAGGTGAGGATGATAACTCATCTGATTCATTGTCTATGGATGGTGGAGGATCAAAGGACAATGTGTTATGTAATGTGCCATTATGAGGTCGCTTTCTCTGAGATATAGACCTTATATCCCAAGATAAAACTTGCTTGATTAACTCCTTAAACTCATCTTCAGAGGCATATAATGAACCTTTCCCCTGCAAAATACGATTGCATGCCGAGGAGTAAGAATTTGGAAAAGAAACTGACTCTTCTAGAAATCACTCAAACAAAAAAATATAACGGTTAAGCAAGTCTACAAAAGGAAAGTATCAGGGATTTAGTTTGGGGTCGGTTACTCACGGCAGATGCCCAGCAAGAAGTAAGAGAGGAAGAGAACTCTTTTGAGAAGCTAACAGATGATACTTCCAATGATTTACTGTCCTGGAGGCAAAAAAAAAAATTCAAGCATGAGGATATTAAAAAGAAAAATTAAATAAAAATAAGACAGTGATTGCAATAAGACATTCACATTCCACACAAAAATACTTGGCAAAATAAACACTTGACTTAATAAGCTTAGGCGGCAAACAGTGGCGTTTATCACCCATCCTTAAAAAAAAAACATGTCCATGCGAGCAATTCACATCGTGACAACAAGAATCGAGGAGAATATAAACCTTAACTTCATAATTCAAACAGTATAAAGATTCATATAATACCCATCTTTGAGCACAAAACATTTTTACACAAGCAACGTTGGACATACATTTACAATTAGCCATCATACTTGAACACTGAAAACAAAGAAAGATATATACCTTAACTTTTATAACTCAAGCATTATACGGAGACATCTACAGTCCATCCCAAAGCACAAAATATTTTCATGCAACCATATTAAGATTAATATGAAGTTGACAACAAACTAATAGGGTCTTGACAAGGACCTATCAGAGGATGAAGAGGGGCTGCAGCTCAAGCGACACCACATGTGCCTCGGGCTCCGCACATGAGTCGCCAAACTAATGTTGCTTATAGGGTTTTTAAATAAGGCCGTGGCCGACCGTGGGGAACAAGAAGAATATTCAGAAGTTGTTGCTGCGGCGGGAGCAGGAGATCCTCCGGCTCGAGGAGAAAGAAGCATCATGACCGATCCGCCGGGCTTCCTCTGTTACTTTCAGTTCTTACTATTTCTCTCTCGTTTCTCATCCTGTTCCTCCCTAAAAAGATGACTCTGTATCTCCACTGTCTGAGTGGAACTCTGATCATACATTTTTGCAGAGCATGTTATTTGAGACCTTGATTATCTATACTATTCTGGTTATCCGGAGTATTATATATTTGGAGTTCTATTACAAATTAGACATGAATTTGAAATGAATAATCAATATCACAAAAAGTAAGGAAGATATACAGCCAAACTTTAGAACTTAAGCAGTATACAGAGATATACAGAACCCACCCATAAGCGCATGTTAAATGTTAAAATGAGCACCGAGGATATTAAACCTGGAGACAGTTAGGAATCACGGCTCCAGGGACGCAGTCAGCATAAGGCAGGTAAGGCTTTATGTCAAGTACTGGCTGCCAAATAAAAATCCAAAATAAAGGAATCACCGTGAGGAAAGGAGTAAACCATCCCCTTCACATATAAAAACGGAAAAAAAAGATGGAATAATTACCGTTCCATCAACGAGATCAATGCCCGAGAGAAGAACATCGTTTCCATCCACTTTCTCCACCTGAAAATCCTTACACAGTGAGTTATAAACACAGAACAACATTTTTTACTTGTCAAAAGCTGGTAATGAAAGAAATTACTATTAAGCTAAAAGGGAAAACAAGTTTCTTCTAGTTTTAGCTTTATAAAAACTTAGCAGAGAACGGCTTGATTCATAGAGCTTCAACCCGACATGAATTTACTTACTTTAGCAACAGTGAGACCGATAGGACATGGTCGGTGAGGAGATCTAGTGGCTAGCACGCCCATCTTCCCCCCCTTCAGCCTGGGCACCCTCACCTATCCAAAAGACCACTTTCTTCTAAAGAGACAGGTTGTAAATTGAAGAAGATGAATTTTTAGAAAAAGAAGACTGAAGAACTTGAAAAAGTAGAAGAAATTAAAAAAAATAAATTGAAGAAAAACAAGACGAAGACTTTAAAGAAGAAGAGCTCGAAGAAAAATAAAACGAAGACTTTAAAAAACAAGAGCTTGAAGAAAAAGAAGACGAAGACTTTAAAGAAGAAGAACTTCAAGAAAAAGACAACGAAGACATTAGCGACGCAGAACTTGAAGAAGAAGAATGTGAAAGAAGAATTCACAGAAGAATAACTTCAAGAATAAGAAGAAAACTGAGAACAAGAACTTGAAGAATAATAAGAATAACAATACTAAGAATAATAATATGAAGAAGAAGAAGAATAATAATAATAATAATGTGAAGAAGAAAAAAATCAACGATAAAAGTAAGAAAGCGAAGAACAAAAGGAAGAAGAATGTTTAACTCATCACAAACCTTTGCCTTGAAACCCGATCTACAAGGATCCTTCCAGAGCTTGTCAAGATCAGTATTAAGGTGAAAAACATAGAGCACCCAACAATGAGAGTACTCCGAAAGCCCTTCCAGCGCGCTTGCAGGCACAAGGCTTGCATCAAACCGAAGCCGCGCCCTCGCTAATTTCACTAACAACGGTTGCCTCGGCGTCCCATTCCTGTAAAAACTCCCCTTCAATCTCCCTCTCTAAGTCTCTAATCCACCCATTGCCAATTTAATCGCTTAAATTCCAGTTCTTTCATACCTTGTGGTGAAGCAGGACTTCACCGTAGCGATGGGCCTCATCGGGTAAGAAGAAGAAGAACAACAAGATGAAGAAGTTATCTGATCCTTAACAATCGCTCTGCGTAAATCCTATGGAGAAAACGGTGATGGGTTTTGCTCAATCTTCTTCGTTGAAGAGAAAAATCCGAGTTTTTGAGAGATGGTTACCTGCTGGGCTCTGATTCTGCCGCGTCTCTCGGAGTCGGCCTTCTCGAGTGACTTCTTGAGCTGCTCCTCGAGCTCTTGAACTTGCTCGGCGAGTGCCCTCCATCGTCTTCTCCATTGCAAAGGACCTGGAGATTTGGATTGTTTGATGAAATGGTGAAGTTTGTGGGAGATGGACAATCTCTTTGAATGATGGGTTTACCCTTGATTGTGGCAAGAGCGAGCGCTGCAATGGCGGCCATGGACGCCGCCATCGTAACCGTCCTGACATCGATGGTCATGTCATCTTGCCACGCCATTAACACACAGAGAGAGAAAGGGAGAGAGAGAGAGAGAATGTTTGAAAGGGGAGAGTAGAGAATAGAGGGAAGGGAGAAAAGCAGAAAGGGGGTAGTATATTTGGAGAGAGAGAGAGAGAGAGAGAGAGAGAGAATGTTTGAAAGGGGAGTAGAGAGTAGGGTGCGAGCGTTCAGATAACGGATACGAAATTGGGCGCTGGTATCCGTTACGAAATAAGTTTCATTCCAACTTCGTTCGACATCTGTCTTATCGTAGTCGATATCCGATATCGGTATCAGAATACGAAAAAGAATCCGGTCGTTATCCGTTACGAGTCCGTTATCCGTCCCCGTTCCTCAAATTTATGTTTTCCTATGTTTCGTTATCCGATATTGCGTACGGGTATCAGATAACGGAACATGTTCGCATAGCGGGAAATAGGAGTAATTTAGGTCGGGGAGTTATCCGACGGGGACTCCATTGCAGCCTAAAATCGACTGCTGCTGCGGAGAGCGGAGCTGCTGCGGAGAGCGGAGCTGGAGCGGAGCTGCTGTGGAGCTGGAGCGGCGGCTGCAAAGTCGGCAACGTGCGGCGATCTAGGGCTGCGGATTGCGGAGCTGGAGCTGGAGCTAGGTCTCGACTTCAAGTCGGTGTCTCGTCTCTCCACTCTCGACTCTCGATTCGAGCTCGATTCAGGTCAGTCGTCCACGCCGCCGCACATGCATCGATCTATCTTGTTGTTTATCTGCCAAGCAAGTGATGCAAGTTTTTTCAGCCATTTCCATACAAAGTAATTCGTCGATCTATTGATTCTATTGCGTCAATCTATTGCATCCACATATGGCATCGATCTACTGCACCGATCTATAGCATCGATCTATTGCAGCGATCAATTGCATCGATCAATTGCATTGATCAATTGCATTGTTTTTATGTCGGCACTAGGCACCATATCAATCGATCTATTTCATTGTCCTTTCAGAGTAAACCGCCCCTACATTCATCGATCTATTTCATTGTTTCATCAATGTTTATGCCAGCGATTTAATTTATCATTATTTTCTGAAGGACCTTGATACTTCCATGTATTTTATTCATTCACACTTCTACTGCTTACCTATGTAGCTATATACCTATATATTGCATCTTATAGTTGTCCATCAAATGACGCATGTTTCTTTACAAACCTTACATGTTTATGTGAGGAAATAGTTCATTTCAGGGTGGTTTTTTTAACGTACGTACGTTACAGCATTACACGTACACCTTACACTTCACCTCGCTAGCTGCCATGTCAACGGCAGAGAGCGCTTTACCTCAAATAGAGGAGTCAGAATTTGAGGAATTACCAGCAGAGCATACTGCTGATGTCTCGGAGGTTCGTGGACGAGCAAAACGATCACCCATTCTACGATACTTCACGGTTGTTGGGGATTCGACATACGAGTGCGAAATTTGTCGCATGAAGAATGTGACAAAGCAGACACATCTTGAGCGCCCAAAAGGTAGTACAAGTGTCTTTTGGCGTCATTTCAAGTTCGTCCATCCGAAAGAACACGATGCGCTGAAGGGGAGTACGAGCACGCAATGATGTATAGACGACTTAGCAGAGGACGGGACATTAGGTCTCTTTAGTGGAAGGCGACCATTGAGGGGTCGAACTCCGAAAGAGACCAAGGATGTCATTAGTCGCCTAGTTTGTCTGACAGACTTGCCATGCTGTTGGGTTGATACCGATGCTTGGAAGGAGACATGGCAATTTGCAACACAAAGCGAGGTACCCTCACCGAGTGCCCGAGTCATCAAAGCATGGACGCTGAAGTTGTTTGGGAGGATGAAGGCGGAGATCATTCGCATGTTAGCAGATGTCGATCGTGTGGCGACCACAGCTGATGGTTGGACAGCGAAATATGGTTGTGGCCTTTTGGGCATAACAGTTCATTGGATAGACGCTAGGTGGACGTATTGTGAACTTGTCCTTGGCATTCGTGAGCTTAGTGGAATGCATGACGGTGAGCCTATGGCAGAAGTTCTTGCCGAGGTGCTCGAAGAGTATGGACTCGACACAAAGGTGAGTAATGTAATAATGTTAGGACCTTTGTACTTGATACTTTTCAATGCATGATATAATGTTTAATGTGCTTTCCATTACAGTTATGTGCCGTTACCACTGATAACGCATCAAGCAACAAGAGAATGATGGCCATATTAGGAAGAAGGCTGCGTGGAAGGAGCATTGGGTTCAGTGCAAGGCGACATGTTCTATGCGTCGCACACATCATGAACCTTGTTGTTCAAGCTGCAATGAAGAGCTTCTCTATACCCACTGCGGCACCCATAGTCGAGCAGGAGAGTGATATTGGTAGGGCTACCGATATGTATGAAAGTGAATCAGAAATGGAGGGGGGTGAAGAGGACATCTCACTACAGCGGCACAGTGGTTCAATTGGGGAAATAGTGACTAAAGTGAGATCGATAGTTAGAGCTATACGATGATCAACAAAGCAAAGGATCTATTATGCTGATTTATGCAGGACGCCAAGCTTGCCCTCGCTTGACTGCCCAACACGATGGAGTAGCACGCACGAGATGCTAAAAGAAGCTATTGCCAAAAGGGATGTGATTGATGCAGGGGCTGCATTCTTCACGACAGGGGGTAGCCAGACGAAGATCTTGTGTGATGAATGGGAATTGCTAAAGGAGTTTGCCTTCTTATTGGGACCTTTTGCCTACACAATCGACCACGTTAGCAGGTCGAAATAGTCCATCATTGGGGATGTCCTCCTCCTCGTGCGAGCATTAGTTCGCCATATGGACGACGTAAAGAAACGGATTGCTCAGTCCACGCTGTTCACAGGCAAGAGGCTTCCACAGGATGAACGCGCATCATTACTGGATGCAGTTGTCGCTATGCAAACAAAACTAGCTGAATATGAGAAGCTGTTGTGGAACAACGATGCCGTCCTTGCTGCCACATTGCTCGACCCATTACGCAAGGGATCAATGTTTGATGAGGCTTCATATTTGAAGGCCATATCCTTTGTCCGTGGAATTCTCCCCAGCACGCCGTCATCTTCCGATGAACGACGGGATACAACCATGCATCGACAACAACAACCCTCAAAGGCTTGGGTCAATTAGGCTCTTAGCAGCAAACCCTGTACAGGCAGAACCTCGCTAGCTTCTCCTTTGGAGGAAATGGAGACATTCTTACGTACAATCCACCAGGGAGGGGGAGACTCTGCACGTGCCTGGTGGGGAACTAAGGGTGTCCTCGTCTATCCAGCACTGTCCAAAATTGCACGTGAATTTTTGACAGTGTCGGCTACAAGTGCGCCATCCGAATGATTATTTTCTGCTGGTAGAGCAGTTTTCACTTATGAGAGATCATGTTTGGAGGGGATGAGTATTGAGACACTTGTCTATGTGAAGTGTTGGTGTCGAGAAGGAAAAACTAAATGGTATGACGTTTGCCTTGAGGGTGACATTGATGTTGACCTAGATACATCAGGTATGCTTCTATTTTTTCTTAACTTAATTTTCTCATATGGATGTTAAATTGAGATGCCTTTTAATTCAGATGTCGTCATAGCTCCCGAGCGGTAGGACTCCAGTGATGCTGTGTTACATGGGATTTACGATAAATTTCGTGGACGGCGATGTGAAGATGAAACTACCCTTTTCCCAAACATGGCTAAACACTTTTTTCCAGAACTTTTGTCCCCGATACAATTGCATTTTCTAGATCAGTTTGAGATATGATACTTTTGAGTTTATATTCGAGTACTTGTTTGTGTACTACACCCAATATTACCTAAGCCATATAAATCGTGACAGGTTCCATGGCACCAGGTGACAAACCAGCAACAGAACATCGATGCCTACCACGTCGGAGTATGCGTCTCCTCCTCCAACGCATGAAGAATACGTCACAGGACACAAGTGTGCACGTCATCAGCTCTGATTCTGAAGATGACAGTGATAATAATGGAAGATCTAGCAAAAATATCAAAGACAACACTTTCAATGCCCCTCAATTCTCACCGGAGCAAATAGAGTTAATTGATGCCAGTATAGCACGAATCCTTGCAAGCCTTCACCTCATCCCAAATAGGCCCATACGAGATCCGCACATCCTAGTGAGCCGTGATCCATTTTATGAGTCATGGGCGGACCACACCTATTGGACACAGTACAATTTCACCTCAGCAATGATTAACTTTGTCGAGTTTCAAGTCGCCCATACTATCAACAAAAGGCTACATCCATCGCCGGAAAGCGACGGCGAGGGAAACAGATGGCTTATGGAATTAGAACCTATTATGTATGTTATGTTTAATTGTTTGGTTGTATGTTTGGACTTTGGATGATGGTAACTTAATCTTCACTTTTTAAATGTATGTTGGTTGAATCGCAAGAATTGTCTCTAGCTCGATAACAACATTAATACTTAATCAATTTGTATGTTTTTACATACACATCGTCGTACAGTCAAAAAGATTTCTCATTCAAATAAACAAACAAAGAAATATGATTTTTCATAAAGTGCTTTATCAAGTTCGTATTCCGATATCCGTGCCAGTATCGTTTCTATATCGTATCTGTTATCCCCATAACGGTATCGACATCTGACACCGTTATCCCATTACCAATGTCCGGAACCGTTATCCGTTTCATGATTTTTTCCGTATCCGGTACCAATATCCGATACCGATGTCAACCGCGTTCTCAATTTTTTTGCGCACGGATTACGTGTTATCCGAAGACGGAATACGGATGCCGTTAGTCACACCCTAGTAGAGAGTAGAGGGAAGGGAGAGAAGCAGAAGGGGGAGTAGTATATTTGGAGAGAGAGGGAGAGAGAGAGAGAGAGAGAGAGGGAGAAAGAGAGAGTGTTTGAAAGGGGAGTAGAGAGTAGAGGGAAGGGAGAGAAGCAGAGTGGGGGAGTAGTATATTTGGAGAGAGAGAGAGGGAGAAAGAGAGAGAGAGAGAGATAGAGAGAGAGATTTTGAAATGGGAGAGTAGAGCTGTTGGACATGGACTAGGGATCAGCAGGCGTCATCGTAATGGATAATGTGACTGTGACGAGGGGCCCCTGATGGATAATGTGACGCTGTCATCTGTCAGGTACCGCGTCGCCGTGATGGATAACGTGACGGTGACAGTCACGAAGATAGGGGCCCTTGATGGTGATGGTGACAGTGATGAAGTCGTCGTGACAGTGATGGTGACGGTGGCATAGTTGCGTGACGGTGACGTGACAGTGGCGAGGGGCCTCGGACGCGTGACGAGACAGAACGGCCATCACGGGTGACCACCGTGACGGAGTTTTAAAAAGTTAAAAAAGGACAAAATACCTATAAAAACCATTAATTTTTAAGCTTTCCGATGGCCGAGATTTCACCATATCACCAACGGCCTAGGCGGACGAAGAAGAAGAATGAGGAATGAGGAATGAGGTCGTCAGGAAGAACTCACCAGGAGAAACATGAGAGACAAAGCAAACGAGAGAGAGCTGCCTCTCACAATCACCAACAGGAACGAGAGCCGATGGCCAAGACGACCGAAGAAGAAGAAGAATGAGGAATGAGGTCGTCGGGAAGAATTCACTAAGAGCGACAGAAGCGACAAGAGAGACAAAGTGAGTGAGCAGGAGCGAAGAAGCGAGAGCTGCCTCGTAGTCACTGATAGGGAACAGCAATCATCATCCGTCACGTCACACATCACCATAACGGAAATGCGACGGATGACGTGATGGCGACGGTGACGGTGATGGTGACGTGTGACGAGGTTTACGTGACGGTGACAGGATGCCCTGGATGCGTGACGTGATGAAATGGCCGTCACGGATGACGGCCATGACGTGTTTTTAATGCACTTAAATAATAAATTTAATGACTGACAATTATGAATACAATGAATTTAATAAATTAATATATTGATGAAAAAATTACGAATTTAGTGGCTTTTGTTTCAAAATATTGTGATAATTAAATTATTGACGTAAAATTTTGAATATAATTAATTTCTTGATGGAAAAAATTATCTAGTGAGGTTTTTATTGAAAACAATTTAATAATTATTATATTGAACGTAAAATTATGACTAAAATAATTAATTTCTTGAATTATAAAATTAAGATTCTTATTGAATTTTTAAAATACATTTTAGTAATTAATTTTTGGGCGGAAAATGTGTAAAAATAATTATTAATTACTTATTGATGGAGAAATTAAGAATTTAGTGACGCATTTTTAAATACAATTTAATAATTAGTCTACGAAAGGAAAATTATAAATATAATTAATTGATTAATTACTGTTTCTCCGGAAAAATAATTTAAGGATTTAGTGAAGTTATTTAAATTACATTTCAAAAAGTAATTTAATGACAGAAAATTATGAATATAATAAATGTAATAATTACTTTCTTGACGGAAAAGTATTGGTTTAGGGCAGTTTTTTAATAAATTTTAATAATTAATTTATTGACCAGTGTATGTCCTCTTCTCCGCCAACCTTTATCAACAACATTTATGTATGACATTTTTCGCAAAAGATCTTGATGCCGGACGTCGTCAAGACGTCGTCCGGTCGACACCGAGGCTAGCAGCTCGGTTTCGAATCAGGGTCCTACTCAGACGACGAAAGTCAGCGTCGTCCGAAAATGCTAACGGACATGTAATAATGATGATGTGCAATGCGAGAGTTCCTACGTGTCGTACGTGCGTGCGCCGACGAGCGGTGGGTTCCGTTCCAGAGAGTTGACGGGATCACTCTGAGTGAGGTCAGGCGGACCTCCTGAACCTTGCCCAAGAGGGTCAAGGACGAGTACGTCGTCGAACGGGGAAACCCCGCTAAAGTGCTCACACGCGTCGGGAGAACCCCACTCGTACTGGGCAGGTAAGACTCTCGATGAAAAGTCGTCGTCTTCTCAACCTGTCTCACTCTCACCTGTCTAACCCGAGCGCGGAGGAGGCGAATCGAAAGTGCACTGAAGTACGTAAGAGACGTAAATAGGCAAAGTAAAGGGGTATCTTCGTCGCGCTGGCGACGGCTATTTGTACCAACGGGATCCGGAGATTTGGGGAAGGGAGCCGATGGCGCTAGCGTACGACTGGGGCAGAGCGGAGGTAGGCGATAATGAGGATGTCAGGTGGCGGCGGGGACGGGACGCGTGCAAGCACCAATCAAACGGCCGGGGTCGACGGGACCTTGGGTAGTAGCACACACCCGGGGCGTTCCAGGCAGCAGGCACGGCGTGCTGCGGCACACGCGGGCAAGCGGCGCTGGCGGTGGGGCACGTGGCGAGCGTGCGCAGGCACCGCGACACTGGGGTGCAGTGCGCACCATGCGCCCGCACGGCAGGAGCATCGAGCAGCGGGCGCACACAGGTGGTGCATCGCGGGGCAGCGACGCGCAAGTGGCGCACAGGGCTCGTGCGGCCGCGTCTCCTGGCGGGCACCGCACACCACTAGTGCTCGGGCCGGGGAAGCACGGCTCGGGCGGGTGCGGAGCTGCCGCGAAGGCGATCGGGTGATGGGTGTGGCGCGCCCCGGAGGTAGGAGGATGAGGACCGAGCGGAATATAGGGGAAGGCAAGGGCCGGCGCAGCTGAGAGGGGATCAGCGAACACCGGGGGGGGCCGTGAAGGGTCGAGTATGGTGGCGGCACAGCCGCGCTAGGCGGAGGACGGCGGCGGGATGGCAAGCGGGGCCGGGGCGGCAGCAAGACGGCGAGCTAGGGGGTGGGCGTCGGCGCGACTGGGCCCTGGCAGGGAGATGGTGACGCGGTGAAGCTCCGGCCGGCGAGCGGCGGCGCGACGGGCGACAACGCAGTGGGCTCCGGCAGGAGGGTAACGACGTAACTGCGGCGGTGCCGCGGGACTCCGTCAAGAGGGCGACGGCGCGACGGATCTCTTCTCCCCCTTTCCTTCTTCTCGTTCCTTCTTCTTCCTCTTCTTCTTCTTCTTCTTCTTCTTTCTTCTTCTTCCTCTTCTCACGTACGTGACTCTTCAACTTCCACAAATATAACTTCCAAATTCAAGAGTGTTTGTCTTGGGCGCCCACCCCTCCTTATATAGGATGGTGAAGATGGGCCCCCATAACAACAATGGGAAACAAGATGAAAAAGAGAAAAGGGAAAAGGAAAAAACAGGCCCATTAGCAGGGGTGGGAGGGGAAGATGTCCTCATATGGGCCTTCCCCTCACTACACTGATAAGGAAAATGAAAGAGAAATAAAAGTGGATAAATCAGACGATGAGGTGGCGCGTGCATCATGCCGATTATCTGAACTCGGGGTCGCACGTCGTTGCAGCGGCTCGTCGTGTCGGCTGGACACGTGTCGGTGGCGGGCTCGGTGACGACGGTGGCTCCTCGCATGATGGCTCGATGGTGTCCGGCGGTGCTGCGCCATCAGATCTTTTACATGATTTGGAAGCCAACTATATATAGAGACAAAACAATCCGAAGATCATGCACTCGACAACTGTACGCCTAGAAGCTCTCTCGACCTGGCAGCAACAACAAAGGGCAGCTAAGCTGGGGACCTAAAATGAAAATAATAGTTTGATTTTAAGAGATGATCACGCCCGTTAAATTGAAAAGTTTGCTTTGGAATTTTTGATCTTACACGCTAAACACATTGATCTTTGTCTGTCCTTCAATTTGCCGTCATCCACATCCTACAAAAGTAAGACGATTCAATTGGCATTTGAATCGACCAAGAAGTGATTTGGGTCTGCATTGGATTCTTCAAAAAACAGTTTTCTGTAAAATCATGCATAAACAAACTCACCGGGCACTGCATTTTAGGAATGACATCCCTTTGATGGTGAACTTCCCATGAAATAAATCCCAGAGATATGCTAGCAATCAGTTGAAAGAAGTATAAATCATGGGAGACTTTTATTTTTCAAACTTCGTTTCTGATTGAATCTCAAGAACTTGAAAAACAATAGTGTAACACAATTTAAGACATAAAACACAGAAAACCAACAAAATCAACCCAGAGAAACCCAAATCTGAAAGCTACGCTACGGGTTGTTATCAAATGCAGATCGACAACAAATTGAGATGGCAAAAACAATGTTAACGCGCAATTTAATCAGATAAAAGTGAAATTTGAGTAATCATTCACAGCCCATTGGTACTTGGATGGGTTCAGCCCCAACCAATGCACAAGAACATAGAGTAAAAAGAGATCGAGCATGAATATAAAGTTACAAAACATCAGAAATTAAATAGGTGTGACTTCTGGCCCGTTATGGGGAGTGGAACCCAGATATTGAAACATTAACATAAATATTCTGATTGAGAACTCAAAGCGGATTGCGAGTTAGTTAATTTCTAAAAGAAAAGGTACCTGTGCTAGAATAAGGACAAAAGTCATCGATCGGGCTAGAAGAATGGAAGAGACAATTTTCCCAACATGATCGCCATAGCTGCAAAACAATTATCCAATAAAATTACCTTAGAAGATTGAAACGATAGAAATAAATTAAGAGTAATGACTTACACTATTCTTTGTCATCAGAAAAGTCATTCGCACTATCTCCATCACACAGCTAAGCATTCTCAGCACCTAACCATCACTTGACTGTGACCAGGAGCTCGATGATTTCAGTAGTAAGACCTGCCCGCTTGAAAGTGATGATTGCATGTCCTACGGAGAATAAACATCCTGCTAGGGCATTGTTTGCACATAATGAGAGAAACTCTTGAGCAAGGGTAGAAAGTCGCGAGTAGGTTCGTGCGCTTATGCGTGCCCACCATCCTAATGTTGTCTCTATGTCCTTCCTCTCTCTTGATTGTAGATACGTCTCTATTTCTTTGGCTGGAGATGGTACTCATCGTTCCTTCTCCCTTGCTGGCGCTAAGCCATCGATGAGTTTTTTGAGCCAGTCATCATCCTCAGGGTCATTACCAATTATGTCTTGCTCACCATGTTGGGGCATAAGCCAGCAGACAAATGCCAACGCATCCTGAATGCCATTAGGATCGAGTGATGCTCCCTAGTTGAAAGGGTCAATAATTGTTGCTGTTGTCGTCGCACGATTCTTAGAAATCATCTTCTCATATTTCAACATCTTAAACTTCATGCTCTCACAAGCTTTACGGATAGATGCAATTTGAGAAGCGGTTATCCTTATTCCCGATGTGAATATCTTAGACATATCAAACTTGAGCAAGATTGTGTTTATATGTCGCATCAACGCCTTCAAGATGTGAATCACTTCCACGACTCTCACTGTCTTCAAGCCACTAACATAGTTTGTCATCCTGTAAAATGACCCTAGAATGTCGCAAAAGTCTGCCAACATTTCCCACTCTTCACGTGAGAGTCTCATGTCCTTATATGTTACCGACAAGATTTGTAAAGCCGTAAAATCTATGACTTCTTGCTTCTCCAACGCGGCATGCAACATGTCATGCGTACTGTTCCACCGCGTTGGGCATTCTAATGGGATTTGGTTGTGATTCTTCTGGATGTCTTTGCACGTCTTTACATACTGCATTCGTCGTTGTGTCGATGCTCAAATGCTTGCCACTAAGTGCCTTAGACGGGCAACTGTGTCCCCCAGGACAAGGCCACTATCATGAATTTCTGCATGACTTGCCGTAGCCTCACGCATGGCGTCCAAATCATCTATATCAGCGTCATAATCAGGATCATATGCTACGTTCACTGTACAGTTGTCCGTAGTCCTAGGCAGAGGTGTGATCACCGATACACATAATGATTTCAATGTAGCCTAGACGATGATGTTCAACACATGGGCAACACACGGGACATGTCGGTCCTCAGTGAAACGGTCATTCACCGGTTTGAGTTCCTTTGCGAGCTGTGCTATCATTCGCCTGTTACTTGACATGTTGTCTGTAGTGATAGATCCAACCTGCATGCTGAAAAGGTTAGTTTTGCAATAAGGTAGTAGGAACCAAAATGAAGCCAAACGGGATGTCGCCAACCTTCGTCTTCAACCCGAAGTCTTCTAATGTTTGGAGCACTATTGTGGTCATATTCTCGCCATCGTGCTTCCCCACTAGCTTGTGTATAGCAAGTACACGTTTACATAGCTCCCAACGGTTGTTCACCCAATGAACCGTTATGCCGAGAAGACCGCACGAATTCATAGCGGTCCATGCATCCAACGTTAGTGAGACCTTGAGGACATATGCCAATAACTCTACGAGCTTCCCCTTCATGGTCTCGTATAGCTTACCATCGCAGCCTTTATTGCCTTCGAACCTGGCGGGTCAAATGTCGTCTCTGCAGCGTACTTCCACATAATCTTGAACCTCACATTGTCCACGACGGCCTATGGGGAGTACGTGAGGCAAAAAAACTGTGCTATGATCTCCATTGTCTTCCCCAACGTCTTTGTGACGACACTACCCTGCCTGTTCTGTTAGGATTTCCGAACAGAAGAAAATCAAATTCACATAGAACATTGCACAGACCCGTGTGCGGTTCGGTTTGTGCGAATTATGAAATTTTTTTCTATTTTTAAAAAATAATACATGAAAAAATACATCCCTCCTCAGTCCCTCCCTCGTCGGCTCGATGCTCTCCCAGTCTCCCCCCCTATTCCCTTACTCCCTCATTCCCTCCATCCCTCATCGCTCTCCCGTCATCTCTACTCTCTCGTCCCCCTTCTCAATTTTTAGGTATTTTTCAGTGAGTTGCACCTCGCACTGGCGTCCCTCGTCGGCCGTCGCTCTCCCAGCCCCCCCATCTCCCTCCGTGCCTCGTCAGCCATCGCTTTCCCAGCCCCCCCCTGCTCCCTCCATCCCTCGTCAGCAATCGCTTTCCCAGTCCCCTTGCTCAATCCGTCCCTTGTTGGCCATCACTCTCCTAGTCCCCCCTCGCTCGTTGCTCTGGCTGTCGGATGAGGAGCGCACTGGAGCTTTTTTTGGCACTGAACCTTCTCGGATCACCAGCTGCCTAATCTCTCGACGAGGAACAAACTTGCCCACTCTCTCCCTCTCCCTCTCCCTCTTCTTCCCTCTTTCACTCACTCTTCCTCTCGCTCTCCCTCTCCCTCCTCTTCTCCATTTCTCCATCTCTCACACTCACTGTCACTCTGATTCTCTGTCTCCCGCTCTATCACACTCTCATCGTCTCGGTCTCGTCGCTCTCCCAGTCCCCATTTCTTTGTCTCTCACTCTCACTGTCACTCTCATTCTCTTTGTCTCCCTCTCTCTCACTCACTCTTCCTCTCCCTCTCCCTCTCCCTCTCCATTTCTCTGTCTCTCCCTCTCACTATCACTCTCATTCTCTCCCTCTCCCTCCCCCTCTCCCTATTCTTCTTTCTTCCGCTCACTCTCTCCCTCTCCCTCTCCCTCTTCTTCTCCAATTATCTGTCCCTCACTCTCAGCGTCACTCTCATTTTCTCTGTCTTCCTCTCTCTCACTCACTCTCACCCTCTCCCTCTTCTTCTCTCTTTCGCTCACTCTCTCCCTCTCCCTCTCTCCCTCTCTTTCTCTCTTACTCTCTGTCTCTCAATCTCATTGACACTCTCATTGTCTCCCTCTCCCTCTCCCTATTTTTCTTTCCTTCACACACTTCCTCTCACTCTCCCTCTCCCTCTTCTTCTTTCTTCCTCTCACTCTCTCCCACTCCCTCTCCCTCTTCGTCTCCAATTCTGTGTCTCTCACTCTCACCGTCACTCTCATTCTCTCTGTCTTCGTCTCTCTTCATCACTCTCACCTCTCCCTCTTCTTATGTCTTTCACTCACTCTCACCCTCTCCCTCTTCTTCTGTCTTTCACTTACTCTCACCCTCTCCCTCTTATTCTCCTTCTCTCTTACTCTCTGTCTCTCACTCTCACTGTCACTCTCATTCTTTCCTTCACACACTTCCGCACGGTCTCCCTCTCCCTCTTCTTCTTTCTTCCTCTCACTCTCTCCCTCTCCCTCTCCCTCTTCTTCTCCAATTCTCTGTCTCCCACTCTCACTGTCACTCTCATTCTCTCTGTCTTCCTCTATCTCCCTCACTCTCACCCTCTCCCTCTTCTTCTGTCTTTCACTCACTCTCACCTTCTCCCTCTTATTCTCCTTCTCTCCTACTCTCTGTCGCTCACTCTCACTGTCACTCTCATTCTCTCCCTCTCCCTCTCCCTCTAGCTCTCCCTATTTTTCTTTCCTTCACACACTTCCTCACGCTCTCCCTCTCCCTCTTTTTCTTTCTTCCACTCACTCTCTCCCTCTTCTTCTCCAATTTTCTGTCTCTCACTCTCACCTTCACTCTCATTTTATCTGTCTTCCTCTCTCTCACTCACTCTCACCCTCTCCGTCTTCTTCTCTCTTTCACTCACTCTCACCCTCTTCCTCTTATCCTCTCTTTCACTCACCCTCACCCTCTACCTCTTCTTCTCTCTCTCACTCACTCTCATCCTCTCCCTCTTCTTCTCTCTTTCACTCACTCTCTCCCTCTCCTTCTCTCTTACTCTCGCTGTCACTCTCATTCTTTCCCTCTCCCTCTCCCTCTTCGTCTCCCTCTTCCTCTCCCTCTTCCTCTCCCTATTCTTCTTTCCTCCACACACGTCCACTTCGTCTCTCCCTCTTCTTCTCCAATTCTCTGTCTCTACACATGTTCGTTCAGTTATCCAAGCTTTCACTCTCTCTGTACGGTTTCTGTTGGCACCCGACAGACTCGCTGTTCTAGCACGGATTTGGTTGCGGAGCATAGGAAGCACAATCTTTTCGGAATTCGGGTTGCGTAGTTTTTGGTAAGTTTTCTTTTTTGATTTTGTTTTTGGTTTGTGTTGATTGGCTTGCCTTTTTCATATAACTTCCTTTTCTCTATGTTGATTTCACTCTCTCTCTATATTTCCGCGTAAATTTTTGGTTGTACTGATCATTGCTTAGAAACAAATCTTCTTTCGAGTACCATATTCTGTCACAAAAAATTCTGGAAGTAAGTTTTCTGTTCTTGATTATATTTTACTATTGTTCCCAAGTCATTCAGTACAGAATACTTTCTTTGACATGATTTAAAAAATAACAGCACCCGCTGTCCTTTGCACATGGAATGATAGGATCATAAAGGTGTTTTTGTCTACAATGACATTCTAAAGATCAAACCATATTTTTTTCAACAGAAATATTACCCTAATGTCTTCATCGTATTCAAATGGAATGGTTGGCATACCCTTGATTAAAAATTTTAAACCATGGTATTTATGTTTGATCCATGAAACAATGTTTTCTTGAATAAACCACGGTATTTGTGCTGTATTGCGTAAAAATGGATCAGCTAATATTTGGAAACATTTCTGTTGACTTCTCTCTATCTTTGTCTTCTAATTGACTGTCTATCTTTCTTGTAATTTAGGATGAAATTGTAATTTAAGATTCCTAGAACACCTCGATCGCATACTTGTGCTTCCTCCGAGAGCTCTACATCGTCAGAGGGGAGTGTTGGCCACAACCAAAAGAAGAGAAAGAGAAAGAACGAATGCGCCGCACGGATACACTTCACAGACCTGGCGCCTATGGTTTTCACATGCGATTTATGTGCGACTCATACTAGGGGTTGTGCAGTGACAGTTGAGCAGTACAAGTATAATTGCAGTGTGGTCCTATGGCGACATTTGCTAAATGTGCACCGTAAAGAGTATAATGAATTGAAGGGTCAAGAAGGGAGCTCTTCTAACCAACCATTAGTGGCGAACATCTTTGACCGACAAAGTACAAACAAATTGTACTTCACTGGTCGCACGTTAGAGACGACAAAAGGAGAGCTAGTACGCTTCATTTGTCAATCAGTCTCAATGTGGAGTATTGTATGTAAAAAATACTTCATACAACTACTGCGATACATCGCACAAGAGGAGATATCGATTCCATTGACAGGGGCTGTGAAGGAAAAATCTTTCAAGCTTTACATTGAGTTAAAGATCGGTATTTGTGACCGATTAGAGAGTATCGATAAAGTGGCCATTACTCAAGATTGTTGGACTTCTGCCAATTGAATCTCATCTGTAGGAATGACCGTTCATTGGATAGATATAGAATGAAAAATGTGTGAATGTGTCCTCGCTATACGTTAGTTGGAGGGCTCGCATCGTGGGGAATGCTTGAGCAAGATTGTGTTGGAGGTTCTGGCCAATTTTAAGTTGAGCGCGAAGGAATGCGCAGTTACGGCAAATAATGTTTCGAATAATTCAACAATGATGGCGACATTAGAACAGGAGTTGCGCGTAGTGAACCCTCATTTTACTACAAAGAGACATGTGTTGTGTATTGCGCATGTGATCAACTTAGTTATGCAGGCTGGATTGAAGGCGCTCGATGTCATTGACGATTGGCCCGAGTCAAGTTTCGTTGATGAAGTAGACCTCACAAACCTTGACAATGTGTTCGATGAGGAGGAGTTGGATCCTCCTACGATTTCCTTAGGGGACGTTGTTCGTCGCCTAAGAGAGGTGGTCATCGTTATACGAGGATCATCAAAGAAAGAGGCGAAATATTTTTCCTACTGTCGATAGTTAATTATGTCAAACACGAGGAGGATCTCGATAGATTGCCCTACAAAGTGGAGCTCAACTTTCAAAATGCTATGCGGGTGCATTGAGAAGAAATTTGTTATCGATATGATGATGTCAACCGTTCTTCGTAAACATTCTTTACTTGATGCAGAATGGGACCTAGTAGAAAAATTTGTCGACTTACTCAAACCACTCTCGCATGGTACCTCTGTCGCTATTCGGAGCAAGTCACCGACGTCAAACAAGGGTATAGTCATTATTAAGGGATTGATGAGGCATCTTGAGGGAATTAGAGTGGGAGTAACATACTCTTCCATGCTTCTTGTTGGACACGCTATGTCCGCTACGCAAAGGAATGTCTTATCTAATATATGTTCTGCTATGCGGGCGAATCTCAAAAAATATGTGTCCGTACTGACACGAAACGTGGCTTTCACTATCACCTCTCAACTTGACCCATCCATGAAGCTTCGCTTGATTGATCCAGAGGCTAAGAATGATGTTCTATCTACCGTACGCAATATCACGGAGTCATATTCAGTATCCAGAAATGTTGGGAGTCGGCCCACCGAACCATCTGCTCTATCTATCAACGACGAGTGATTTCATACAGATGAAGCTCGAAGAACTACTAGATCCGTTTGAACTACCACAAAGAGTTGATCCAATTGAAGAGCTCAATATATATGTGATTTCCCCCCAGCGTTCGGTACAAAGGTGTTGCATTGGTGGAAGACGGCAGATATCATATAATTTGGATTTTTTATACTCCTAATCTCATGATTTCATCATTGAATATCTGATTAGTTTTACCCCCATAACAGGTCAGCTTTTTTACCCCACGTTAGCATTGGTTGCGAAGGAATTCCTAGCTGTTCAAGCGATGAGAGCGGCATGTGAGCATCTATTCTCAGAAGATCGCGGTGTAGTCAACTACAGGCGATCGAGGCTCACGACAGAGAGCGTTGAAGTCCTAATGATGTTGAAGTCATGGTACAACAATGATGACTTGAGAGCAGATGAGGACCAAGACAGTGATGAAGATGATGGGCCATTTGACATTTGTGTGAACGCACCCACCGGTTAGACTATGTCGTTGCTCCTTGACTGGTGTATTGTACAATCAGTTTTTTTTTTTAAATTTGAGAACTCTATTATTTCTTTGACTGATTTGATTTTAACCTGAACAAGGCAAAGCTTGCGGCAAAAAACACTTGCTAAAGTAAGAGTAAAATTATTATTTTGTTTCTCCTTCGAGTTTGATATGTGCATTATCTTTCGCCGTCACTCGCCTTATTTTCTGCTAATTCTGTCTTCAGAGCTAGATTTTTCTTAATTAGGTCTATTTTATGACTGCTGAATCTAAATGACTTGATGAATTTGTTTTAATGGCATATGTCATGGCATGTGACTTGATGAATACAATGTGACTTGATAATTAGGTCTATTTGATGAATAAATTCCAATTCTATTTCAGAAACTGTTGTTGCCATTAATTACATTAATCTATTAAATTCCATTTCTAAAATCCCTTGTTGTGGGGCAGACCATTGTGTCTCTCTCTAGATGTTTCTCTGTTTGTTGGTTTGACATGGATAGAGGGAGGGGAACAGAGACTGACACCAATGTTCTTTCTCTCTCTCTATCTCCGAATCTTCATACACTGTTCTATCTGATTGGGTTTTCCTTCCTCTTTGCTAGAACTGCTTTCGCCATGAACTCAGCTAAAGAAATTCCCTGTAATCTCTGAAAACCAGCACCAAATCCGCCTACAATTTAATCAGCAATCTGTTTTGTTCTTGGTGAAGTGGGTCTTTAACAAAGAATGGAGGAATAATAATGAGCAGGATGTCGGGTTTGCGCCAAGATGATCTGCAATTCGGCCCTTGCAAGTTTAGCCTTGAGACACTAAGTCCTTGAATTTAGTATTTCTCTTCGACGTTGGATGGTGATGATTTTAGTGTATCATCTAGGGGTGAAAAACAAGGAAATTGAAGAAGTTCCATTGTAAAATACTTCAGATTATGATCAGTTTCTTCCATGGTGATAAAAAAAAAGGAAAAAATATCCCAGTGACTGTTCAATTGAATATTTTTCCTGCCGTAGTAGAGATGTACAAGCCCAATGTTTTTTCTTGTGCTTGTCCAAATATATGATTTTCTTGTGCTTGTCCAATTATATGATTTCCATTTTTGATAAAATTTGTGTACTCGTGGTAGGTTCTGTGCCCACAGTTAATTTGTCATTAAATTTTTGCACTCTAATTTCTTTTTTGAGACATT
This sequence comes from Wolffia australiana, assembly GCF_029677425.1. Classification (NCBI taxonomy): domain Eukaryota; kingdom Viridiplantae; phylum Streptophyta; class Magnoliopsida; order Alismatales; family Araceae; genus Wolffia; species Wolffia australiana. Next base: position 2,178,276 of record NC_135844.1, read on the forward strand.
TCACTTCCTCTTTTTTTTTTGTACTCGTCTACGATGCATCCTTCGACACAAACTAAGGCAACTACTGATTTGAACACACAACGCTCTCCTGACAAAACTAGGAACCCTAGCATTTAATTTAAAAAATGGCATGTTGAATTCATTACAGTTTGGATACACCCATCATACCTTCTATCTTAGGGTCTTTTACATATGAGAACTGAAAAAAGTTATCTTCACGTGAGGGCCATGAAATGATAAATAACTGCGTTCATTTATTAACACGTTTGTTGTTTATTTTTTCCTTACTGTGCTACAAGTTTTTTATGCAATCATCGTGTACTTTCTATGGCTTGTTTTGGTTTCATTTTTCATGTTATTTGTGGAGATATTTCTTTCACGGTTTATTTCTGCATTTATCAGCTCACCTTTTACCTTCTCATGAGACAACAAAGAAACAGAGCTTCCAAGGCATTCCATTCGGATACATGGAAGATAGAAGGGTAGATACATTATTCAAAATCTGAGAAGATGATGATGATGTGTACATCAAATTCATGAATATGAGAAGACTCTTAAGTGGTCTTAGATATTTATGGGATGCATTGGCAAGATTATATTTGGTGATTTCAGATTAAGTGGTCTTAGATATTTGTTTTTGAACATATCTTTTATCGCAAATCTGTCAGCGACAAACTGTTACAAAGTGGAGCAATTGAAGAGATAGAGATTAAAAATTGGAAAAATTAAGAAGAAATACCTAAATATATTATTATTGAAATCTAATCATTCCACCCTCTAACTAAATTCTAGAAAAATATGGAAGTACACTCCATTTCTTATAAGTCATTTTAATGAAATTAATTCCCAAAAATCTACTAAATCCATTAATTCCTTTCTTTTAATACCGAATGAATTAAGTTAAGTCACCAAATGAATTCAAATGAATTTAGTATAATCCCCTCTTCTGAATAAATTACCAAATGAATTCATTAAAATAATCCAAACTTTTTTCTTAAATCTAAGTTACAACAATGGCATAAACCCTTGACATATCAGGTCCCATTAAACTATAAATGCCATTATCACTAGATTCAATGACTGTTAGATTTGTAGTGAAAGTTCTACTAAAGATGGTGTGCTGTGACTTGTGAATTAGTATAATGTATAATAAATTTGAATATTTTTAGTATAATATATTTTGGTAGATGCATACCAATTTTTTGCAATTTTGTGCAGTTTTATGCAATTTACGAACAATTATATGCAATTTTAAACTCTACGTGCGAATTATGTTATTTTCGTGCGAATTTTGTTCTGTTTGTGCGAATTGTTTGTTTGTGCAAATTTTGTTCGGTTGTGCGAATTTGTTCAGTTTGTGCGAATTTGTTTGGTTTGTGTGATTTGTTCTATTTGTGCAAATTTGTGCGAGTTGTGCGAATATGTGTGAAGTGTGCAAATTGTAAGAATTGTTCGAACATCTGTTCTAATTTTTGCTCGTAAAAAGAACATCAAAAAGAACAGACCCCTGTGTGGTTTGTTTGTGCAAATGTTTTGTTCGTTTTAAAGGAACATAATAGAACGATCATGTCTGCCTGCGCGTACAACCTCAGCTATTTTCTGTTGATCGAGATTAGTGCCCTTCAGCTTGTTGTATACTCTGACATGACTGAAATCCAAGTGCCTCTAGAATATGTTTATCGACTCATTTTTTCGCCGCTTCAACCTATTCCGCAACGGGTCGAATTTTTGGTCGTGGCATAATAGGCACGCCCATATGCCTGACCCAATCTCCGTGAAATATTACAATATTTCAGCCTTCCCTTTGCTTTTGGGACGTGACGGCCCTACCACTGGTAGAGGGGTTTCTTGAACATCCTCCTCTGATGACTCTACTGCTAAGCTAACACACATGTCGCCAATTGGAGTTTCCATCGATGACTGTGTCGTAGAGAATAGGTGAAAATTCTCATTTAGTCAAATTCAAAAGTTAACTCATTCAATGGATAAATCTTCATGAAATTAAAAAAAAGATACTATGAACATTAGAAACAACCTTGTGCAACTATAAGAGCTAAGTCATCATCACATGAGCACACTAATTTATGAGATTTGGCATAAATATTTTATAAAGTTTAAGTTTCTTATTTGTCTTTTGAGAATTTGGGGAACGAAGAAAATCACCCCATGTGAAATACTGAAGGGAAAAATCACTAAGACTCTGAATATATGAAGAGCGTAACCATCATTCTAAACTCAAAAGACATAAAAAATGCAAACGTGCAGATAATGACTGGTTACAGATCACAAAATAGACATCAGAAATGTGGAGCTTTGTTTAATTATTGCCTTCAAGCGTACCTCATTTATGGGCACCCAAAGTTTTACATTGAAACTTTCGTACTACGAATGGCAACTCGAGCAGAATGTCAGAACTTTCAATCTTCGAATGACCTCTCCTTCCTTGATGAGATTGATAGACAAATGTATATCTGGATTGGAGGATTGAGAAAAAAATGTAAATTAATTAATATTTCTGAAGCTAGATCGGTATATATGTAGATAGAAAAAGACTAAAATATAGGAAGGGAAACGAAAAAGATGTATGCAGCCAGGTAACTAAATTCAAAGAGAAGTGATATAGATAGTTAAATAGAGAGATTGACATAAGAAGATAGAGAAATAGATGGAGTACAGAGGGATGGGGAAAGGGAGAGAGAGAAATTGAAATATGGAGATAGAGAGAGTGAGAGCATAGAGTGATCGAGATAGGGAGATAGAGAAATTGAGATAGGGAGACAGAGAAATTGAAATATGGAGATAGAGAGAGTGAGAGCATAGAGTGATCGAGATAGGGAGATAGATAAATTGAGATAGGGAGATAGAGAAATAGGGAGAGCAGAGACAGATGGAGATAGGGAGAGAGAGAATTTGAGATAGGGAGATAGAGAAATTGAGATAGGGAGATAAAGAAATAGGGAGAGCAGAGAGTGATGGAGATAGGGAGGGAGAAACTAAGACCAGAGAGTGATCGAGATAGGGAGATAGAGGAATTGAGATAGGAAGATAAAGAAATAGGAAGAGTAGAGTGGGATGGGGATATGAAGATAGAGAGATAGAAACAGGGAGATAACGAGAGTGAGAGTAGAGAGTGATAAAGATAGGGAGATAGAGAGATTGAATTAGGGAGATAGAGAAATAGGGAGATTCAATGTCGCCAACATTGGAAACACGGATCAACTTCAAAATATCATTATTTGCAGAAAAACGATGGAGAATCAATGGAGAAGATGACTTACTGCTTGACGGAGAAGCTCTTATGGAGAATCAATGGAGAAGACGACGGAGAAGCTCCTCTTAGTGGAACTGGTCCCTAACTGACGGAGAATTAATGGAGAAGAAGGAACTCAAAGAAGAGCTCCACCTGGCAAGAGCTCTCTCAACCTAGCAAGAGTGTTCAACCTGGTAAAAGCTCGACAGAAAATCTCGCCATCTCCTTGTTTCTATCTCGCTATCTCCTTGTTTCTATCTCACTATCTCGCTATCGATGGAAACTTCGACCTGACGTAGAATCCAGAAAAGGTAAGCTCTTAGAACTTCTAATTTAAAAATTATTTTCTGTCACCAGTAACGGTGACGATGATGTGATTGGACGACTCTGGGGGGATGCGTGACGGGTATGTGATATTTTTTTTGTAAAACTTGGGAAGCGTGACATTACTGTGACATGACGACATATCGTCACGTCACCGTCCATCACTATTCGTCATCTGTTCCGTGACATCTTAGACATCACATCCCAGATATGCTCTAGTCACCGACAGTAGCAAGAGCCGACGACTGAGATAACTGAAGAAGAAGAAGAAGAAGAAGAAGAAGAAGAATAACAACAACAACAACAACAACAACAACAACAACAACAACAACAACAACAACAATAATAATAATAATAATAATAATAATAATAATAATAATAATAATAATAATAATAATAATAATAATGACGAATGTGGAATGAGGTCGTTGGGAAGAACTCATCAGGAGCGACAGGAGTGACTAGAGAGACAGAGCAAGTGAGGAGGAGTGAATGAGCGAGAGCAGCCTCTCACAGTCAATGACAGGTGCGAGAGCCGAGAGGAGAAAAGTCGTCGGGGTAGAGGAGACAGGGGGAGAGACAAGAGTTGAATTGGGAGTCATGGAGGAGTGATAAACCTATTATATGTCATGTATTTATTCATATTTTAAGGGCATTTTGGGATAAATTCATGTGTATTTAACTCTATTTCATAAAATATTGCATGTCATGCACTAAATAGAACAAATTATGAAAATGATGCATTTTAATATCAATTTTATGCACATTATACAACTTAAATATTTTTTAGTTGAAATATACATTTAATACATATTAAATTGTCTTGTGTTCTATTTAGTATGTTTTCTATGAAATCGCAGGAGAAAAATATGTATTTAATTTGCAGAAAAGATAGAGAAGTATTTATTATATATAAAAATTAAAAAAATTGCTTTTAATGGGCTATGGGGTATCTCAAGCATAGGGCCTCAAGCTAGCAGCCAGGCCAGCAAGCGCACGACGCTCAAGCCAGCCCAGCCGCCGGCGAGGCCCATGCACAAGGAAACAAGGAAGCCCAACACCGCGCAAACAGCAGGCCCATAAAAGTCGAGCACACAGAGAGCCCGCGCAGGCCCGCAGTTGGTCGCAAGCAGTTGGTTGCAGTTGGTCAAATTGGCGCCGTTGCCGGAGACTGGCATCCCTTAGGTTATTTTGATTTTTGAGTTGTCTTATTTCTCTAGTATTATTAGTAGAGAACCAACTGCGGGCCTGCGTGGGCTCTCCGTGTGCTCGACTTTTATGGGCCTGCTGTTTGCGCGGTGTTGGGCTTCCTTGTTTCCTTGTGCATGGGCCTCGTCGGCGGCTGGGCCGGCTTGAGCGTCGTGTGCTCGCTGGCCTGGCTGCTAGCTTGAGGCCCTGTGCTTGAGATACCCCATAGCCCATTAAAAGCATTTTTTTAAATTTTTATATATAATACTTCTCTATCTTTTCTGCAAATTAAATACATATTTTTCTCCTGCGATTTCATAGAAAACATACTAAATAGAACACAAGACAATTTAATATGTATTAAATGTATATTTCAACTAAAAAATATTTAAGTTGTATAATGTGCATAAAATTGATATTAAAATGCATCATTTTCATAATTTGTTCTATTTAGTGCATGACATGCAATATTTTATGAAATAGAGTTAAATACACATGAATTTATCCCAAAATGCCCTTAAAATATGTTTCTCAAGGAGTCATTGGGGAGATGGCGAGTCGGGGGCTCAGGGCAGGAAATATTTTTTATAGGGTTGTTTTTTCACATCACCGGTGAGGGTGACGCCGTTCAGTGACGCAGACGTGATGGGACGCCACACAGAGGGACATGTGACATGAACATGATGGTTTTTTTCCAACATACTTGGATGCGTGACGAGATGGTGATGTGATGAAAGTTTCATCACATCACCGTCTGTCACGTTTCATCATCCGTTCTGTCATGTCCAGGGCATCATGTCCCGGACGTGTTGTTCTCTAATGTGGACGGATGACTATCTTGGACGGACGGAACGGGACTGAACGGACATCCATTCAGTTATCCGTCTAGGGCTTTTCGGTTAGTCTGATTCATCATTCGTCCGGGTTTCGTCATCGTCACTAGTCCGTCGTCAGTCTCGTTCTGTCATTCGTCCTTTATAGAAAACGGAACGGATATCAGAATGACAGAACGGGTTCTTTTTTATAAAGATATTACTAGAAAGCAGAAATTTATGATATAGGTTAAATCCCCATTCGAAAATCGAAAACTTTAATCTGTTAATCCTAAATCCCTCGTTCTACCACCAAGCGCCATTGCCAACCTATGACACAGCTTCTTCTCCGCAATGGACATCCTTCTCTGCAGCATCTCTGCTGAACTTCTTCTCCACTATGGACATCCTTCTTCTCTGCCCTTCACTTAAATCTCTACTCAGCATCAACAACATAATTTTTGCAGTGAACATAAGTGCTATGTATGGTATGGTTTTTCCAACTAAACATTGCAAAAGCGCCGTCGACGAAGAGGTGAGCGAGCAGCCCTTTTAAACACCAGCGCGTCCATTTGCTCAGCCTGCGGGTGCCGCCGGTCGGCGACGAAAAAATTATCCATATGAGAGAGCCACCCTTGGCCGCCCGGTTGTTGCTGCTCATTCAATGACAGAAAAAAATTAAAATAATGTATTCTAACCAAACATGCCCACAAATTTTACGTTTTAATTTACGTATGCAAGGAAATTCCGATGGATACTCTTCATTTCCTGAATCAAGATAATTTCAGTGACTGATGGCACAGAAACGTGTTTGCGTAGAAAAGCGATCACGGTGAAAGGTGCCTCCTTTGAGCGTAAAGCTTACACCTGGTAGCGGCCAGGATCAAGAACAGGTTATGGGCTGAGAAATGAAGCAAGAGGGTCTCTACCTTGTTCTTCTGATGTTCTCCTTCGTTGCCGTCTTGTTCCCCTCGAAAGTGACCCATTTAGAGAAACGGAAGCCTTCTTGTCTCCTACAGTCTGGGAATTCGTATAAATATCTAATTATATGTCCCAAGAGCCCATCGTTGCTCCTTTTGATTCGGAAAATTCAATGGAGAGGGTCTTCTTCTTCTTCTTCTTCTTCTTCCTCATAGTTGCTCTCTCCTTGCTCATGATAGTAGCGACAGAGGAAGAAGATATACCCAGCACGGCGGTGCGGTGGCCCAGGGAGGTGGTGAGGAAGGTGCGTCATCCCAGGAAGGCGTGTGTGAGTGAGATAGATAGATAGAGTGTGTGTGTGAGAGAGAGAAAGAAAGAGTATGAGAGAGAGGGTGAGAGATAGATAGAGAGTGTGTGTCTGAGAGAGAGTGAGTGAGTGAGAGAGATAGATAGAGTGTGGGTGAGAGAGAGAGAGAGATAGAGAGAGAGAGATAGAGTGTGGGTGTGTGAGAGAGAGATGGTGAAGAGAAGACATAAGTGGCGGAGAGTAGGGTGCTACCATTCAGATAACAGTCACACAACTGGATTTTGATAGTGTTGACAGTTTAGTTCAACTATTGTTCATAATCAGGAATCCCTTATTGTTATCAGTTATGGGATAAACAATAATTTTGCATCTATTATCCATAATAGGATACAATATCATTAAAATTAATTTTATCAGATGCAGTTATTGGTATTGTGATCCATTATGTTTCCCATCAAAAATGTCATCCACTGTCGATATTTGATATCATTATCTTCTGCATCTCTGAATTTTCTAGATACAAGATATTACAATTTCTGATAATAGAGTTGGATATAGATATTGTTTGTAGTGTCCTAATGAAGAGGAACATAAAGTGGGGAAAGAGATGGAAAGGGGGAGGAGAGAGAAAGAGGGTAGAGTGAAAGAAATGCATGGGTATAGATAGAGTGAAAGGGCAGGCAAGATAGGGAGATAAGATGTGAAAAGATGAAAAGAATGATCAACTGTATGTTGCACAAACGTAGGTTTACCAAAGGAATCATATAGAATGGCTTGTAGGCCTAATGAAATGGGCAATTGGGCCCTATCAAACATTAAATCAAATTAGGGTTGGCACATCCTACTTGGTGTCTGGTGGTTGGATGGGGGACAAGTTGACCTGACCTACAACCTGGTATCTTGGATTGGCCAGCTTGGTACACCACATGGGTGGTCGTTTGGTGAACAATAGAAGAGTTTGGCAGGCCTTATCAGAAGTTGAACATCCCAACGTGCCATCTTGTTTGTGTCATACCCATGATGGAAATATATGTGTCCGGCAAGCCAATCACACATTCCACATCTCGTTCCATGTTCATTAATAGAACATATTCATTATAGTGCACGTGTGATGCTTATAATGAAGTCCATGAATACATGATTGTACTTTGTGAATTATGATGAGATCATAATACGAGGATCACTAGTCTTTAAGCATGTGCCATAAATATTCCTATTCGAAGGATACGCGAGAAGGACATCAAAGTATCCGGATAGAATAGCACTATCTACCCTCACTCATATGATGAGTACGGTCGGTCCCATAGCCATTAGTGTGGAGACACTAATGATAGATAGTGGGTGCTCTTTAGAAGAATGAATTCAATGAATTAATCCGTATGAATCCCTAAATGGTATTATACCGAACTGTTAATCAGTTTGATTCACGTCACAGTTGTGTAAGTGGTCGTTAGACCTGAGAAACCAAAGATGTCTTGCGGATGGACGGTTGTACTTTGACTACGGCCAACGAGTCTCTAATCAGGGGATTCTAAATGGTCCTAGTTCGAGTATCAAGAAGCTCACGAAGCCGATTGAGTGGTCAAGATGGAATCGTCCACCCTCGGTATGAGAGATGACATCTCAAGGAAGATGATGCGATGAAGTCCTTGGCCAAGGCAGTGAAATATCAGAGAAGAGTTTTCTCATGATTTCCAAATGTATCTGTACTAACTCTGATGAACAATTATTGTTTGACATTTGACCATACCCTAAGTTATTCTAGGAGCATCTAGTGGATGAGGGATTATATGTACACGGTAACCGATGATGAACAGGTTCAATGAGTGAGCCGATACACATTCCTTTGTATCTTCTAGAACACGAGGTGTAGCTTGGTACCCCACGTGTTGGAGACTTGACCTATCGATTGGGTTAAATCATTCTGACATTAATTAATCTATATATAATGAAATAGTTAATTAATTTGGAAGGCCAATAAAGGTTATTGGGCCATTGGAGTTGTTAACTAGATTGATACATGGGCCTAGAGGGTCACACGCAAATGGTCTTTTGGACGTTGGAAGATATACTTATGTTTTGGGAGTTTTTATGAAAAATACCCCCTTTATATAAATAGGGGAAGGCCCTAAATGAAATTCACCATGCCAGAATTGTCGAGGGGCCTTTCCCCTTCTTCTCCCTTCTCCATCCCCAATGCGATCAGGATGACATAAGGACGATGGTGGAGATTGAACGAGGGTCGTCAACAAGAAGGAGGAGATTCGACGTGCCGAGGATCGCATGGATATGGCTTGAGTCTGCACACTTGAGCAGCTCGATACGTCTCGCTCTGGGATCCAAGTAATCACAGATGCGATCAGTACAAAGGTACTTCATTTAATGATTTTATCGATGCCGTTTGATTCCGTTCAAGTCTTCCGTCACGGCCACTAGAACCCAACAACCCAACAACCCAATCTAGGGCTAATCACTACCCCAACTGTCCTCTTAGGCAGGTCAGGTTAGCAGACCACAATATTTGTACGACCGAGCCAAAATGGAGCTCAGAAGTTTGTGATTGCTAGGATGTCATATCCTCATTTTGAACGACCACTAGGATATGGAAGAGATGTTATTATGCGCATGTTGCCCCTACTCAAACTGCAATGCTTGATAGACAAAGCTGGTCCACCATACAGATTTGGCTAAAGTGATAATATTTCTAGTTTAATTATTGGTATGTTGAGATGGTTTCCCAATGCTCCTCTTATTTGGATCCATTTGGAATAGGGCAATGTGCAACATACCCATGTTGAGATCAAGAAGTCACATTTGTCAAATTCGTAGCTTGCCTTCTGGCCAAGAAAATAATGTATCCAATTACTGCTGTCACTAAAAAGCTTGCCTTCAACTTGGTCCCAACTTCTCTGTTTCTCATGGCATGAATATGAGAAATGTCGAAGACCCATTTTGATGGGGGACCATCCAGCCTTACAAGCGTCTCGTCTATGTTTTCCTTCGCGTGCCCGTGTATCCATTTTCTTTTTTCCCAAATTGGGCCCTCCCTTTAAACTTTTGGGCCTTCTTTTCTTTTTCTAAGGAAGAAGGCCCATATTTCCCCTATAAGAGGGGAGGGGTGTCCATCGTAAGAAAAAGTCTTGTTTAATTTTTGGAAAAAATAAGAGCCTGTCCCGTTCTCTTGTGGGAGAAAAAAGAAAAGAGGGGGAGAGAGAGAAGGGCGGACGGGACCGGGCCGACTTTGACCGCCCGTCTCGTTCTGCCCCCCCCTCCTGTTCCGTCGGGCATGCCGATGGAACCCTAGGCGACGGCCGCCGCCGCCACCACCGCCGGGGTCCCAGGACGAGGGACAGCCGCCGCCACACGGGGCATCCGCCCTCGTATAGGGCAGCGGCCATCACATGGGGCAGCCGCCCTCGCACAGGGCAGCCGCCCTCGCATGGGGCAGCCGCCCTCGGATAGGGCCGCCGCCGTCGCACGGGGGAGCCGCTGTCGCACTGGGCAACCACCCTCGCACAGGGACGCCGCCGTTGCACGGGGCAGCTGCCCTCGCATAGGGCCATCACCGTCACACGGGGTAGCCGCCCTCGCACAGGCCCGCTGCCTTGCACGGGGCAGCCCCCCTCGCATAGGGCCGCTACCGTCGCACGGGGCCGCCGCCCTCGCACGGGGCAGCCGCTGTTGAATGGGGAAGCCGCCCTCGCATAAGGCCGCCGCCCTCTCACAGGGCAGCCGCCCTCGCACAGGGCCACCACCGTAGCATGGGGCAGTCACCCTCGCACAGGGCCGCCACCCTTGCATGGGGCAGCCGCCCTCACACGGGGCAGCCCCCCTCGCATAGGGCCGCCGCCCTCGCACGGGGCCACTGCCATCGCGCGGGACGGCCACCGTCGCATGGGGCAGCCGCCCTCGCACAGGGCCGCTGCCATCGCGCGGGGTCGCCACTATCGTGCGAGCCGCCGCCCGCCACGCGGGACCGCCCAATGCCGTCCATGGTCGGTGCCGCCACCGTCCTCAGCTGCCACCTGCCGCCGTCACCAGCCGCCGCCGCTGCAGCTCTCGGCCACCACAACCGCCGCCATCGCACGGAGCCGTCGCCGCCACTGCCGCCTCTCTTGGACACCGCATACCGCCGTCCTCGGCCGCCTCCTGCTGCCTTTGACGGTCATCCTCGATACTACGCTTGCCTCCGAGCCCATTACCGTGCCCAGTTGTGCCATTGTCCTTGATACTGCGCTCGCCTTTGAGTCTGTCAACGCGCAAAGCTGTGCCGCTACCGTCCTCGATACTACGCTCGCCTCCGAGCCTGTTACCGCACCCAGTTATGCCACCGACCACCGTCCTCGATACTGCGCTCACCTCCGAGTCCGTCAAAGCGCAAAGCTACGCCGCTACCATCCTCGTCACTATGCTACCGTCGCTATCGTCCTCAAAACCTCCAAGAGAAGGGAGGAGTCCCTTGAGGGAGAAGAGGAAGCGGCCCCCGCCTTGCCACTGCCTTGCCGCCACTGTCGCACTGCCGTCGATCGGAACTTGCATCAGCAACGCTGGATCGCGCCGCCGCCGGCGCCCCTACTTCCGTCTCTCAGAGGAGAGACCGCTGGAGTACACCGCCGCCGCCACCGCCGAGACACCCTACCTCCGCCGCCACCACCGCCACCGACTCCGGCGCCCAGCGATCACTGCCGGCACCCTAGCCAGGATGCCCGCCGATGTCGCCCAACCCCGCATTATGCCGCTGCGGCATCCGTCATCATGTATCCGCCACTCCGGTCTCCTAGAGAAGCTACAGGGGAGACGATCGCCAGATGACATGCCGCCGCTAGTTTACCTTTACGAAGTACATGCCTTAGTAGGATATACAGCCTCCGCTCCGCACCATCGACACCTATCTTTGTCGCCTGATAGCAGATTGAAGTCGAGTCCACTCCGCCACCACTATCAAAGCGTCCGCCCCGCGCTGCCGTTTCGCCGCACTGCCCTCCACTCCTTGTGGTGTAAACACGAGCCGCTCGATCCTAGCAGGTCGTGTTGCATCACTTTTTGAGGCATTTCAGTGTATCACAGGCCTTGATACCTTGGAAGAGCTTGCGAGCTTCAAAATAGTGTCAGAGGAATGGTAAAAAGACAAAAATCTGTGCTAGCCTAGAGGAGAAAAGAGTGGTGATAGGCATCTTCATCCCCATTCTTCAAATCAGGGCAGATCTTGTATTATATTAAGTCAATATGGATGAAAATTAGCAGATGAACATTTTAGACAAAAAATTATCTTTGAATCACCTGGTGCATTGGATTTTAAGTGAATTTTATAGATCAGCCTCTTTGAAGTATTGCATCAAATGCCTAAGGGGTGCAAACTTCACTACACCTCATTGATATTATATCTTAACTAAAAATATAAAATTATCTCCCAGAACACCTTTCGTAATATCACTTTATCATGATACTACAAATCAAGTACATTATCCCACTCACTCGATATCTCTAATATCTGTAAAAATAATAATCTGAAAAATATAAATAATATATTTTTTATATATATATATATATATTACCTCTCCATTCTCTAGTTCTGAAAAGAGGATGTGATGGTTGATCATAGTTTCCCTCTCTTCTTTCCATAAGGTCACGCCCTGTTGGGCCACGATCCATCTCCTTGCTTGTCAGACTGATCAGCACAAAACTGGAATAAAAACAAGATAGTTCAACCAATATCAGAGAAATTAAAGAATATGTGAGCCATATAGATGTTAAGTCCAGGTATATGTTGACAAAACAAATTCTTGTCCCCCTGCGCAGGCATGGTCTCTCTGTTAGTGCAGCTTGCTTATGGACCCTTGGGCTTAATTTGATGTGAGATATATTGTCAATGTTGCCTTTTGCTTTGCCTTCTTGCATGAAGTGACACTTGCTGGGTCCAAGTTGGGTTGAGCGCCATGTGCTCTCTTGTTTTGTCTAGGTTGATTGATGTTGTGCCTAGAAGGCTCAATGACTAGTGCTGCAGATAATTTGTTCTTCTTCTCTCTTTTCTTGGTTTTTTAAAATCAGCTGTGTAAAGTAAAAAATAACCAATTCAAAAGATGAATTAAACCCATGAAAAATTAATAATTTTAAAACATATGTTGACTTATAATTATTTAGCCTAAAATTTATGAGGCAATTAGAATAAAGACTTAACATGATGGTTCAATTGGCACATGAATTTAACTTCTCATTAGAATGAGACTGATATAGACCTAAAAATATCAAATAACTTTAAATATATAAGACTTCATGCATCAATCTGATTCATAATTAAAGTAAGACTAATATTTATACCTGATGGATGTTAGCAAAATGATGAGCCGCTGCAGATTAAGGTGTTCAACTTTATTGGAAAAAAATGTAATTAGAAAAAGGGAGGAGTGGAATAGTAAGGAACACCTTTGGAGAGAGATATTGAGAAAACGGAGGGAAATAACGATATGGAAAGAAGGGAGTAGACCAAAACTCTTGTCCAATCCCAAAAGTTGGGGCATTTAAAGAAAAGAAAACAGGTAGTCATGACGTTAAGCATTGGGCGGTGTCTAACATCAAGCATTGGACTGTGACTTGACAAGCTTGTTGGTCTCCTATAGTTCATCAGTTATACAAAGGATCTAATCCATGGGACAGTGTAAGTATGGTATTGATTCATGAACAACATGACCAATATTGTCCCATATGTAGGAAATTTGTTTTGTGTATTCTGAAAAGATTCAAGATCACCAAGTTGAAGAGGAAAAAAAGAAGAAGAGAGAGAGATAGATATAATGGGCCCATATGACATTTGGTTGGCAAACATTGCATTCCACAAATTAGAAAATTAGAGATTGATTATTATTTATGATACAGATATCTGTGTCATAACAATTATCTTTTGATCTTTTAGTCCTAGTCGCTTTCTATAAGTGACGTTGACTGTCTATTTTTATGCTATCTATATTTAATTCTAACCTTCTATCTTTTATCTTATATTTAATCCTAGCCATGAATATTATAATGAGTATAAAGGGTATGTCTTCAATTCTTACTAGTCTATTGTTAGGTTAAAGTCCTTTCAGCTACTCAAGATTTTGATGTGGCTATCCCATAGACTAGAACTCCTTTATATATTGCTCTATATGCATGACTATTTTCTGCAGGTGGGGCAGCTTTGATCATAAATTCATACTTCTGGATTTATCTGAAAGGCAGAAAGGGTTTAACCTGTGTTTCTCACATTTCCTTACCAGAACGTTTATAAAAGATGTGGGAAAGAACACATTCTGAAAAGAGGATGTGATGGTTGAGCTTATTGAGAGTCTAATAATTGTCATGTCAAATATCAATGGCTTTCTATAAAATTGTCAATCTTCTTTGAGATAACTTTGAGCTAAATTATCGGTGAGAAGTAAGTTTCCATGATGGACGATTTTAATAATGACATAAAATGTGTTTTCAAAAATATGAAGACTTTGTTTCAGCTTTTGTAAGAAGTAGGGTGTCACTACCAATGTTCGTACGAGATATCCATTATCCCAAAAATTAGGAATGCAGATGATATCAGATTCATTTATCGCTAATGGATATCATTTTTTTACTGAACTGATAATTTTTTTGGATACCATTAGATGGATATTGACATTAGATACCAACATCATTGAGCAAGCAATGATAACGATATTGAATACATGATCCATTTAGGCTGGCCTTAGTGGGTCAGCCCACTAAGGATTAGTGATGTAACACGATGGACACTGTGATCAAATGGCTCGTGTTACACCACAGGGAGGGCAGGTGATATCATGTCATGCAGTGGAGACAAATAATGTGGGCATGATGCAAGTGATAATAAGATGATGAAATCACAGGGAAGTGTAAAACCGACGTCGACAGATGCCAACGACCTCTAAGTTATGATAAATGTAACTGGGAATGCAACTAGCCTCCCATGACCCAAACGACAGGTTGAAGGCCGACGGTGCGAGCACAGATACTGCCATTAGTGCATGCACTATATGCGCCAACCAAGGTCGTACTGATAGAATCCTATCCCACTATAAGTTATCCTTATCTATCATTATCCTAACCTCGACAGTGGAGACACACTCGAGAGATACTCAAGAAAATAACTTAACGCAACAAGGGAAGAAGCATGCACATGTCTGATTTGTTGCGAGCCTAACGTCTATATCAAGGAGAATGGGTTGACGGGCGGTCGAGTGTGAGGTCGGACAATGATGATTGACGGTGGCAAGTTCTAACAAGCGCTGGCAACAAAAGCTGACGAGCAGTGGTGGTCGGCGCTGACAAGCAGCGTTAGCGTGCGTGGTTGAGTGATGGTGACATCGCAACAGCGGTGGTGTTGTGGTGGCACACGTGATAATGGCGGGTGCAGCCGCGATGGGCACAATGATGGGAACGGCAGCGGGAGCTATGATGAGAACGGTAACGGGCGCGACAACAGGCCCAACGACACCATAGAATGGTAGCTACAATGAGCGATGGTGGCGCATCAACTGTAGAGCAAAGTGGCGCGGCGGCGGCCCAGCCGCAAGGCACGACATCACGATGGTGCGGCATCGTGGCAGCATGGCAGCGACGGCCAGCGGCAGCAAGTCGCTGGCGGCCGTGGAGCAGTGCAGGCAGTGTAGGCAGCTGCGGGCGATCGTGGGAGCGGCGAGAATGACATGGAAGGCGGTTGCGGGCGGTCGCAGGAGTGGTGAGGCAGACGCGGGTTGCCGTGGGTGGCGTGGGCCGACCACGGGAGCAACAAGACGGATGCGGGTGGCCGGGGTGGTGCAGGGGCAGCGCACGGGTGGGCACGGGAGGCACGAGGTGGCCGTGGGGGTGCGGGTGGTCGCGGACGACGCAACACGGTCGCAGGCGGTGCGGGGTGGCCAGGGTGGCGTAGGGGCGGCCACGGGCTGCGCGAGGCGGCGTGGAAGATCTGTGAGCGCCAACGACAGGCAAAAACTAGGGTTTCTGACCCTCAAAGTTGAGGTGATATTTTTCTACTTTTGGAGAAAACTTAAAAATACTAAAAAAACAGGAAAAATCCTTTAAAAACCATATTTTTTTCAAAATTCTTCTTCTCCCCTTCCTATGGGTGTCCCCTCTTATAGGGGTAAGAATGGGCCTTCCCATTAGAAATAAGAGGGAGAAGGCCCAATTAAAAAGATCTAATGCCCCTAATAGGAGTGATACCACCTAACATGCCCACACTCGGGCTCACACATGCACAAACGTGCAGGTCCGTACAATGGCCCAAACACATGAGAACAAACAGAAAATAAACACATATGGGGCCGACATACAAGGCCAACTAAACAAGGAAAATATAAAGAAAGATAACATCAAACCTCTGTGGCCCGTTGACTAGGTTAGGTACTCTGAAATTTGGGTCTGGCATGTAAGCCCTTGTCGACGAACAAGTACGACTAAGTCTTTGAAGCTGGATAGTCCCCCATTAGTCAACCCTCTAAGTCAGGACTTAGCTTATTTGGCCAAGTCCTGCACATGGCACTCCCGCACGTGGATCAGCAGGAAGAGGGCTGTCCTTAACGCACAAGCAATGCACAAACGCCGCATGGCATCAAACAACAACGCACAGTGGTGGCTAATGAGGGGGAAAATCTGAGTTTTTAAAGGATAAAAATTGATATTTAAATGCAAATTTTTTGGGAATCAAAGTGGAAAATGCTGGAGGATCTAGACAGAGATATTGATGTGTTTGAGAGAGAGAAATAAATGGGTTTAGAGAGAGAATATGTCAAAATGAGGATATAGAGAGAGAAAATGAAGAAATGATGTAGATGGAGTTTGAGAGGGAATTTGAAGGTACAAATGAAGAAGCTTTTTATGAATTTTTTAGGAGATGAACAAGGGATATGAATAGAGGTCTATAGAGATAAATAATTTATTCTAGAGAGAGAAATTAGGGAAAATGAATGTTTAGAGTGAGAAAATGATAACTTTAAATGGGAAATGGATAGATAATGATGGGAAAATGTAGATTTAGGTTCCTAAAACCTCAATGCAAGTCTGGTGAGCCCCCAATGATTCCTCTAAAGTCTGGATCCTTATATTTTTCAATGCAAACAAGAGACTAGATTGAATGAAAACTTCAACAAACTTACATTAAGCAGGTTTAACAACCTGGATTCTGAAATATGCCTTACCCTATTGGCCAGCCACTTGCTAGAGCACATCCTGAATGATGTGAAATGAGGAAGAAAATATTATTTATGCATTAGAAAAATTACTGAAATACCCCTTTAGGTATTTTCTATTTTCTTTTCTTGCCTCTTTTCCTAGATGGGTTGAGAGCTTCCCCTTGTAATATTCAACTACTTTCTTTGGAAGGCTTTTGAGAGCCCAACGGGCAGGTCAGATAGTGGCCCATCTTCTTCAGATTTCTCTTTTGAAGGTTCCCAACTCCACTTGATACTTTCAAGCCCCTTTGTGGAATCACTAAGCTCCCAAAAGTCTCTAATTCCCTAAGAATTATAACTTCTAATTCCTGTAAATTTCTGTACATTTGGAACTGTAAAATACTCATCAGTAAAATCAAACTTCTTGACTTCAGAGAAGTCACGAAAGTTAGTGAGAAATAACCATAATGTGAAAAATTAGAATTTCTAGTTAATGCATAAATTTTTGGTTAATTCAAATAATAACATGATAAATTATAAATTAATAATAACAAAAACATCCAAAATATATGGAAATATTCATGCATTAATCATGTTATTGATAAAATATCAGAACGAATAATAGATACCATGTTGAATACTGAAAAATATTTTTCAGCATGAAAATAATGATTCCTTTATTAATTAGTCAACTATGGACAATGCAGTTAACATAATAATGTAGATCAATGTCAGATGCTGAATCAATGTTCCCATTTGAAATCAACCTAGGAAACATAACCAAACGTAGAGTGTAAAAGTAAATATGGTACGTAAGATAACGAGGGTCATTTGGTGACATTGAGTTCTTATAGTATTTCATTCGACAAGCCATTAGTTGCCCCCATAAAAGGGTTGGAGTGATGGAGGTAGCCTTCGATAGAGGCTTCGGGATACCTGATTATTGATGAAGTTAATCATTGTCGGGGAGAAGTTTTAGTGGCTCTAGTAGATGTGATAAGTCCTGGGGACAGAGTACATATTATAGTTGAATGAAATGTGTGGCTTGGTCATGGGGTTAACATGAGTCACTTGAAGGCTTGGAAGAATTTTTTTTGAAGTATCATGAATAAATTCTATTTTCTCTTATTAGAATGGAGGAACATTGGGTGTGATGTCTTCACACATTTATTCAGGCCTGCCATTGTTGTGATTGTTAGCTTCAAAATTGGAGCGGATGATGTGCACACTTGAGTCTTCAGGTTCTTTTGTGAGGCATGTAGGAGTAGCCTCACACTCTCGTGTGGTATGCATTGAGATTGGAGTTCCGCTTCCTCAAGTGGCGGTATGAAATATGTAATGTACTCAATGGCAGCAATAATATTTGATGTAATATTTATATAGGAAGTAAAAAAGTTAAGCTAATTATTCTGATAAAAAATATTCCATGTCCAAATGATACCAAATAGTATACTAATATTATGGAACAATGACAATTATGAAAGAAAAAAAATTCAATTATTGAAATCATAAATTTGGATTGGTGTTGCGCCTCCGACACGATGCTTCATGAAAAACACCATAGGCTCATCATCTCAATGAACTATCACTCTGAATCTACTGTGACATCTGAAATTAATTGAAAATTATTAGAAAATTCATATGCTCAACAATAAATTAAGTTAAATTAACATATACCTGATGCTTGTGGTTGGGCATCGATGTCAGAGTCAAGACAAATATCATACCATCTTCTCTTTTTTTCTTTGACACCAACACTTTACTCCAATACTCAGCTCCTCCAATCATGATTGCTCATAAGTCACCATTGCTCGACTGATAGAAAGCAACCATTGTGATGAACATTTGTGAACAATGATATAGCTTCGAGTGCAATCTTTGCTAGTGCTAGGTCGGTGAGAACACCCTTACTACCCCTCCAGGCATGTTGTATCCCCCCTTCATTAATGTGTATTACGTAGGAAGGTCTTGAATCCCATCAAAGGTGGAGCTGGTGATGTTTATCTTATAGGGGGTTAAGTTCTCAGGGCTGGACTAACCCAGAACTTTCAGTGGTTGGTGTTGAGGGGGCATGGTTGTATCACACCTGTCATATACGACTACTGGTGTAGCAGGTAGACTGCCTTCAAGTAGGATGCCTCATCAAACATTGCCCCCTTTCAAAATGGGTCATGTAGCGCATGATGGTGTGCAACAGCAGGAGTTACCAGAAACGTCTTCGTAGATACTGTCATCATCTTCAGCACCTCTGCCTGTTCGCGATCAACCCAACCGGCATGCCAAGGCAACCGTGAAGGCCCCCAGGTTCAAATACCATGGGTGAAAACTTGTTCGTGATCATTCGGGTTTTTTGGTATCGTTCCATGTTTGTTCGTCCGTCGTTTGCTCTCTGCATCATCGTCTACTTCCTGTCTTCCATTACTTTTTTATTCTGTTTGTTGTATGTCATTCGTCCGTCATTTGTGTGTGCCTTTTTTTTTTTTTTTTTTAAGGGCTCCTTAGTTAATTGGACCCCCTTATCCCTTTTATGCTTGTCTTTCTTTTATTTGGTGTAAGAGGGGCCCATTCTATAAGGGCCACTTAATGGACCCTTCCCCTCTCCCCCTAATGTACCCATTAAGGCCCATTTAATATCCCTATTTAAGGGAAGGGGTGGCGCCCTAATGGAGATAGACTTGTTGAATTCTCATTTGAAAGTTGTTGAGAAAACAGGTCTCGCCACCAAGAAATAGATGGAGAGTAGGGGGTGAAGAGAGGAACAGGTTGGAGAAGGAGGCCAACAATCAGGAGGGAAACGGTTCGCTATCCTTCCCTGGGCTCTTGTTGCAGCCCCCCCCAAGTAAGCGTTTGCCTGAGTCACACGCTGCACTAGTCAATATCTCCTCCCTCCCGCTTGTTGCACCAACTGCCTTGCTGCTATCGACAGCGATCTTGACTGCGGTCGCATGCACCCACAGTTCACCGCGCAAGGGGGAGGGCTGCGATCGTCCAGGTCAAACACCCCCCCCCCCCCAACCTCCCCCCTTGTGGACGTCGTCGTCGGCCTCGCCAAAGGTTGTTGACGCCATCCCAGACTTGGCACATTGATCCGCATTGAACCTCTTCTCGATGGGGGCCATCCCTACCATTCAACCCGCGATTGACATCGTAGGATCGGGGCAGCTGTCAGACAAAATGGCCACGACGACGCGTCCAAACTCCCCCTTTCCCATGGATCGACACCAACCCGACGCTCTGCTGACCAACTGGAGCAATACCACTTGTTGACAACTCCTAGTGCGCTCACGCCCAGGGTTGAGAATGCCTGCTGACGGAGTGGAACTACTGTTGTCAACCAAGGTCTTAGGACTGGCACTGCCCTCCCCCTGCCTAGGCGAGTTGACCATGCGCATTGTTCCCTGCATTAAGTGTGATCTGGCACTGTTTGCTTGCCATCCGACTCCCGCCCATCTTGGCCGATCGTATTGGCAACCAGCAGACGAGTGTAACCTGACGGTGCCCTGGCCACTCTCAATAGGTGCCAACTCACTAGAATTGGTAGTGCCCATTAATTGTCGCCGTCGCATGCACCATACTGTTGGTGTCCTCTTCGGCACTCGTCCTCTCTTCAACCCCAGCCTCTGCCAATCCGCTCCTGCACTGCTGCCAGTCGAGCTACGCCAGTCCTTCTTCGGCACGTCTCTCCACTCAACTCCATTTGCAACCTGCACTGGCCACACTTGATGCAAAAGTTATTGATGAGCATTTGCTGACGAGGTACATCGTCCTCCTCTCGCCAGTTATATTACCTTCTGTAGTATATTTTTTATTGACTCCACTACGCTCGGGCTAGATAGGTGAGAGAGGAAGGGAGAGAAAACTACGATAAGTGAGCAAATTACCGGTACGGATCAAGCCCGTCCGTTGCATGAAAAGCCCCTACGGATTGACTCCGTTTGGCGTCGTAGACGCCTCGTCCTTCTGACGAGGCTCAAGAAGCCACCATCATCACCATTTGGTGACCCCTTTGGAGCTCAGAGTTTAGCACTCTCCATCGAGTCGGGGCCTGCAAGTACAACCACGTAGGCGCAGAATCCCCTCAGAGTTACATACCCGTTAGGGTTTTATGCGTCGTACGACGTCGTTGACGACGTCTGACCCCACTATCTAGGTAACTGAGCATCGTCTTGGTACCGACCGGATGACGTCCTAGATGTTGTCTGACATCAGTTTAGAAACGATAATGCCGCCATTTTTCCACAACAGCTTCTCACAGTCAACTAGTTTTGACTGAATGGTGATGCATGCGGCCATCAATAATGCTTGCTCATCCTGATGCAATCTCTTGCCGATGAACAACGTGGATTTAGTAACCCACTTCATGGCATCCTCCATAGACCATGGTAAAGAGGGATGAATGCAAAAGAGAGAAAGAGTGAAATAAACTGAAAGAGATACGAGAACAAAAATGAGAGCATAAATAAAGGAGTCAAAAGGAGATAAAGTGTAAGAGTGAATATATGAAGGAGATAGAACCAAGGAAGAAGGAAGGACTGGGATATACAAGTCTATGAGGGAGAAAAACTAAGAGAAGAGTGCTATAAAATAAGGAGTACAGGAAAGAGTGAGCGAGAAAAAATGGAATGAAACATATATCAAAAGGTTAATAGTGAGAAAGAGAGAGAGAGAGAGAGGAAAAATAAGAATGCTGCAGAGTTGGAACGATAAAAAAAGGAATATCTAGAGAAAAAAATAGAATGGTGATCGAGTTCTTCCAGGAACTCCTAAAATGTACAGAACATAAAAAATAGGTACAAGGAAAACACTTGTTTGCCTTGTACTGATTCCTAGAGACTTGCCCATCTAGTTGATAAAAAATCCATGTAATAAATATGACATGCAGACGTTCGTTCTTTTTCCCATTCTCTGTAAAAATAATGTAAGGTCCTCTCTATTGAATGATAAAATGTATCCTTGCACTCTCTCTTGTTCAATTCTCTCTCTGGTGGAACCTTGGTCTAGAATTTACCACCTTCTCCCACCAATACGACTTCGTATAATAAAGATATATATATATTCTATATAGCATGGGTGAGTGTCCATATGCCCTCATAGTTAATGAATTCTGGCAAAAGAAGATGCCATCAATGAATGATGGAGATTAGCTACTATGAAGTGTGGGCTTGGGTGAATGTCCATTATGCCCCCATAGTTAATGACTTCTGGCAAAATAAGATCCCATCAATGAATGAGTTTTGTTCAAAAAATTTAACTGGCCAATGACTTCAAATAACCATTGGGGTTTTCTCCCATTAGTTATAGATATTTATGTGTCTTTTAGTTAGTAGTTGGAAGGAAAAAATAACTGATTTATATATATATACATATATATATATATTTACAAGTTTAACTTATAAACTCAGGTAATCGTGAATATAAATTTGCAGAAAAAGATACAGAAAAACCTAAGCAGAGAGAGAGAATTGGGAAATCATCTGAAATTATCCCATTGATTAGGACAAACTAGCACGAGCATAAATTAAGCCAAAGTTCTTTGAGGGTTTGACTTGTTCAACTCAAATGGTATAGAAGCTTCCGGAATAATCTAGGATCTTCTAAATGCTCCATGAGAATCTTCTAGATGCTTCTAGAAGATTATAGAATCCTACCGACTATTCTAGAAGCTAACGGAACCTGCTAGAAACTTATGGTTTTTTCTAGATGTTATAGAAAGGTGTGCAAGTATTCTAGGGAAGGGGGTCTCTAGAAGCTTCAAAGGAGCTCTATAAACCGTGGTGTCTGCCTCACCTGGAGAGAATTCTGGAGAGAGAGCCTCCTAGTGTGCATATTTGTGAGCATCCTTGTGATTAAAACTTGGATGGTTCAAGCTAAGCTAATTGGAGAGTTGGAGAAAACTTGGGACACCATAGCTTCTTGAAAAGTGGCTTTTGTGAGGAACTGATACTAACTGTGTATCTTCATGTTGGTTAATCCCTTCGGTGAACTCTTTCTCTTCTACTTGTGTACTTGTTGTTTTAGAACTCTACTGCGAATGTGGATCATCCACTGCAAGAAGTTTGTTCATCTCCAATCAGTGTGGGATTTTCGTTTACTATTATTGCTATACTATTGGTGGATTCTTCAGCTTAGTTGGATACATAGTTTAGGTTCCATTAAGTCAAGATCCTCAACAAGTTTATTGATAAAATTCATTCATTATTAATTGGTAGACGTTTAAAATTATTTCAACCAGACTGCGGGGATAATCATAATGTGAAGATGTGGATACAAAAAAATAGAAGGTCAAATCTGGAGCACTGTCTTTCTTGGTAGGCCAAACCCTGATGTGCAGAAACATTTAAAATCACCACGGAAGCCTAAATACACAACATATTCAATTGTAACCATATATGAGCGTACATCCCTTTTTCTCTCTCTAAATATGTATCCATGTGAATCGGTCAGTGACATCCACAAACATACTTGGGCACTAAAACAAGGTTCATTAACTCCTCCCTCTCTTTATCTCTCTCTCACTGTATGAAATTTTAATTATTAGATTCAAAAACGAATGGGGAAGGGGATAGAGTAGAAATATCTAATAATTAATGGCTATCCTAGAGAGACACGAGTAGGTGCCAAGGACCGCAGAGACGAAGCCGATTGCTACTATACCTCTGCTTAAAGCAACCTGATAAAAGTGAAAAAAACCATCAATCGAAGGAAAAAAAACGTCAATTTCGAATTTGAACCACTCTACCTGCAATGGCGTCGCCGTGCTCCCAACAATCTTCAGAAAGCACATTGGAGGAAATATAATCGCCTGGAGGTATAAATGAACAGAACAGACGAGAAATTCAGGAATCCCCTAAAATTTGTTTTCAGGAGAAATACATACCAAACGGATAACCTGTATACATGGAGATTAAAAAATGCACAGAAATAGAAAGAAACTTTGCGTTTTATTTATTGGAGATTGTTAAATGTCTAGAAAGGGGATTATCCCGTTAAAGAAAATATGATCCCGTGGCTTCTGATCGATGTTCCGCTCTAGATCATAAATGTGGTTATTGTTCTCCAGGTCAAACTTGCTGAAGAAAAGATTGGAGAGAGAGAGAGACGGGGAGATTGAGAAGAAGAGAGGAAGAGAGACAAAGAATGAACGTTAAATCCCCAGAGAACTGGAGAGAGAGGGAAACCAAACATTTGTTTAAACAAAAGTCAAGAGAGAGATAGACCTAACTTTTCTTAAAAAAATGAAGGGAGAGAAAGATACCACAAGTATGCTGAAAAGAGAACCAATCAGAGCCATCATCAGACCTGGAAGTGAAGAAACAGATCTGCCTCGTCAGTTTAAAATAGACAAGGTGGGTGAGTGAAGTCTTCTCCTCTGTTACCCACAACAGACACTAACCGAAGAACGGGAAGATGAAAGCGATAATTAAGGTACTGAAGACGAGCGCTGTCCTTATCAGAACAAAGTACCCACGTCCCCCCCAGCCAGCAGCCCTCTCCTGTACCAGCTCTTCGATGCTCCTCGCTATGGGATTTATCAGCAACGCATATGTTTTTCGCCGTCAAGAAAAAAAAAATAAACAAGAGGAGAAACCTAAGCTTATACGAGCAAATTTTTTTTCCGTGAGATTATTACGATTTTCACTCCAGTTTTCGTTCGAGAAGGATATTTTGTGAAGGGGTTTATCACCTGCGACGAGAAAGGCAGAAACTCAGAGGAGAAAAAGAGGATGGGGTGTCCTTCGTAAGTGAGGGATTACCGTTGTCCAGATTGCAACTTTTGAAGCGAAATTGTTTTTTGGTAGGTTCAGGGTGATCTGAGACAGTGTTTCTTCCCCATACATTAGGTACCCCGCCGTCGCCACCCCACCATAGACTACGATACACAGCGCAAAGCTGCATATTTCCGGCAAAAAGATAAGTCAATATTGACATAAATGAAATTTTAGGAAAAAGAATTGGAGAAAACAAGATAGAATAGATTGTAGATAGAGAGAAAATCGAATAAACCTAAGATATCTTGAAAAAATAATGAAGCAAACTCGACAGAATTGGAGGAGAGACAGAAACGAGGATAAACGAAACATTTCTTGAAAAACGAATGGAGGAAACTCGAGGTCGAGGGCAAGAGAGAGACCGAGAGAGAGAGATAAAGAGAGACCCAGAGAGGGGGGGAAAGATAGAGACCCAGAGAAGGGGGAGAGATAGAGAGAGACCCAGAAAGAGAGGGAGAGACCGAGAGCGATGGAGAGTTAGAGAGAGAGAGATCCAGAGAAATGGGGAGAGAGAGAGACAGCCGGAGAAAGGGAGAGTAGAGATATACCCAGAGAAATGGGGGGAAAGAGAGAGCGAGAGAGAGGGAGAGAATAAAGAGAGACAACCAGAGTGAGAGAAACAGAATGGAGAGAGATCCAGAGAGACAGAGACAGAGACAGAGAGAGACCCAGAGAGAGGGGGAGAGAGACAGAGAGAGACCCAGAGAGAGGGAAGTGAGACAGAGAGAGAGAGATCCAGAGAGAGGGGGAGTGAGACAGAGACAGAGAGAGACCCAGAGAAAGGGAGAGAGAGACAGAGACAGAGAGAGACCCAGAGAGAGGGGGAGAGAGACAGAGACAGAGACAGAGAGAGACCCAGAGAGAGGGGGAGAGAGACAGAGACAGAGACCCAGAGAGAGGGGGAGAGAGACAGAGACAGAGAGAGACCCAGAGAGAGGGGGAGAGAGACAGAGAGAGAGAGACCCAGAGAGAGGGGGAGAGAGACAGAGAGAGAGAGACCCAGAGAGAGGGGGAGAGAGACAGAGAGAGAGACCCAGAGAGAGGGGGAGAGAGACAGAGAGAGAGACCCAGAGAGAGGGAGAGAGACAGACAGAGAGAGACCCAGAGAGAGGGAGAGAGAGACAGAGACAGAGACCCAGAGAGAGGGGGAGAGAGACCGAGAGAGAGACCAGAGAGAGGGGGAGAGAGACAGAGAGAGAGACCCAGAGAGAAGGAGAGAGAGAGAGAGAGAGGGGGAGAGAGACAGAGAGAGAGACCCAGAGGGGGGAAGGGAGAGAGACAGAGATACAGACAGAGAGAGAGGACAGAGAGACGCAGATTAATCATCACCAGATTATCAATGCACGATTGAACTTCTTCGGTTCTGCCATTGAATGGTAAATGTTGGGGAAAACTGCATGACCGGAGAAGCAAAACCCTAGCACACCAATGGCGAAGGGAAATCCACTCCAGTTCACAGCTCTGCCCGTCTGGCGAAACCCACACTCATCCGTCACGCCGACGAAGACGACAGAAAGAAACACTACAATAGTTGCAAGAACCCCGCCAGCTGAGACGAAAAGATACGAAATACCACGAAGTGAGATTTTGAAAAGGCAATGAATTTGTAGTGAATGAATTCTACGCTGGAAACCTGAGATGTAAGAGAGAACTTTGAGATTGCGCAGTAGCACGGAGGGCAAGACGACTAAGGCCGTCAACGCTCCGAACAAGTGCACTGAGTCAATACGGAACCCTTTCCAGTTGATAAATGCATGGGGAAATATCCTACTCAGGTTGTCGCCCTCCAATATAATGAATTCCACGCATGAAGACTGCATCGAGGGACGAAGAAGATAGATAGATAGATTGATAGGTAAAAAATATATATTGATAGGGTCAGTACAAGGTTAGATGATATTTACCGACAGATAGCACCAAAGTTAGATTTATATACAAGTAGATAGATAAAAATTAGTTATTAAAAAAACTGCTTTAAATAAATGTAAAGATAAATAGACTCATATGCAGGCAGACGGATAAATAAATAGGACTGAAAGTGAGATCAACAAATAAGTCAAGAAGGAGATGTAAAAGTGGATGGGTAGGTAAGTACATAGGTGAAAAATAGATGGATCCATAGAGAGATGGGTAGAGTGTAAGATATCAAGATAGACAGATAAATAAATAGGACTGAAAGTGAGATCAACAAATGAGTCAAGAAAGAGATGTAAAAGTGGATGGGTAGGTAAGTACATAGGTAAATAAATAGATGGATCCATAGAGAGATGGGTAGAGTGTAAGATATCAAGATAAACAGACAGATAAATGGATGAGTGGGATCCATTTGTTGCCTTGACTTACATATAGCTCCGTGTATAGAACAATCTGCAGGAGAAACAAGACATTTCAAAAAAGAGGAGACAGAAACAAATTCAGAGACAGACATGAAGGTCAAAGAACTGACAGATAAGAAAAGTCTCCCACATCTTCCAAATGCAGCTTCAGCAACATCGGGATAACTTGACAAGCCTTCCTTGCTTTCAAAGCAATACTTGAGGAGGACGCCCGTGTAACAGCAAACTATTGCAAACAGGAGCAAAACCCCCAAGCTAGCCCAACCTGCCTCTCTAATGACGAATGGGGTGGACAGTATACCAATTCCAGCTAACACATTCATCCCTGTTATAAAATAATAAACACATCAGGATCCCCGAAGGTACTTTTCCAAAAACAAATAAATACTGAAGAAACCATGGTTGAACATCACAGCTGAACATAGGTTAAAAATCCTTCTTACCATTAAAAACAGTCTCCGTTAAATTACATCCATGTTGAGGATATCCTTTATTAGAGTATTCTACTCGAAAGGATTCTTCATCGACGAAGTTTGATGCTCCACTGGTTTTCTCTGAAAGAAACAAGCTTTCAGCCAGCAGTGGCACCATTGGATCTGCGACTTGATCCCCCTGATTACAGAGATTTGACTCTGATCTATGGCTGTTTATCCTTCCGATGAATCTTTGGAAATTGGGGGAAGCTGATAGAGTAAAGGAATCGGTTGTTTCCCTGTCATTCAGAATTTAATCTCCTTAAAAATCCAAATCAATCAAATTATAACTCAAATTAAGATATGGATATCAAAATGGGAATCCACGACATTCGAATGGTAGATTGGCAGACACAACGAACGAAGAGAAGATAAAAAAAATCTTGAATCGGAGGCTGAAAACTGTCATAGTAGCTATTTGGCTTTCCAATCCATAAGCACAAGGTGAAAACAAATGGCGTCTACGTTGAAACTAACCAATAAGGATCTTATTTTTATCGCAAAATTGATGAAAGTTCATCTAAAATCTTATCCAAGTTACATAGTCCTTGACGATCATTAAACGAGTACTTAGAATACATTCCTCTGATTTAAATTTCGACCTTATAAGCACATTTTTAAAGGCACCTACAACTGAGAACATATTGTTTTACCTCAAACCAACTCATATAACTTAATTTTCTAATTTATTCAAGAGAGCGGATGAATCGAATAAGACTTTCACATGCGAAAATAGCTCGAAGACAACCTTGATCACAAATGAAACGGATCGTGAGTACAACACGCGCAGTTACAAGCGAGAATCCCAGAGACTGGGAGATTATAAAACTGATGAAGGATCAACAAAACTAACAAAATAAAACATGACGTAGTCCCGACGGACTTACTTGAAACTCTGTGGCCACTGCTGAGAACGAAAGGGGAAAGAAGAAGAAGAGTCATCTTCCAACGTTTCCTTTGTTTCCTCTCCATCACTTCTTCCGCCACTACTAGTGCTTTCAACGTCGATAAGATCATCCTCTGGTTCGCACCCGTAAATGAGAAGCAGATCCGACTCCTCGTTCGCCTCCTCCATGATCGATCCTCTTCGCCTCTCCACCGGAGGCAACGATTCCGAGAGAGAGAGAGAGACGGAGAAGAGAGAGAGAGAGAGAGAGAGAGGGAGAGCGAGAAAGAGCGAGAGAGAGAGAGCGAGAGCGAGAGAGAGAGAGAGGGAGAGCGAGAGAGAGGGAGAGCGAGAGAGAGAGAGAGGGGGAGCGAGAGAGAGCGAGAGCGAGAGAGAGAGAGAGAGAGAGAGAGGGAGAGCGAGAGAGAGCGAGGGCGAGAGAGAGAGAGAGCGAGAGATAGAGGGGGAGAGCGAGAGAGA
Source organism: Wolffia australiana (assembly GCF_029677425.1). Taxonomy (NCBI): domain Eukaryota; kingdom Viridiplantae; phylum Streptophyta; class Magnoliopsida; order Alismatales; family Araceae; genus Wolffia; species Wolffia australiana. Next base: position 2,207,176 of record NC_135844.1, read on the forward strand.
GAGAGAGAGGGAGAGCGAGAGCGAGAGAGAGAGAGAGAGAGAGAGAGAGAGGGAGAGCGAGAGAGCGCGAGAGAGACAAGGAGAGAGAGAGAGAGAGAGCGCGAGAGAGACAGAGAGAGAGAGAGAGGGAGAGAGAGAGAGAGAGAGGGAGAGAGAGAGAGAGAGAGCGCGAGAGAGAGAAAGAGAGAGAGAGAGAGAGAGAGAGAGCGCGAGAGAAACAAAGAGAGAGAAAGAGAGAGAGAGAGGGAGCGCGAGAGAAACAAAGAGAGAGAGAGAGAGATGGAGCACGAGAGAAACAAAGAGAGAGAAAGAGAGAGAGAGAGAGAGCGCGAGAGAAACAAAGAGAGAGAAAGAGAGAGAGAGAGAGGGAGCGCGAGAGAAACAAAGAGAGAGAAAGAGAGAGAGAGAGTTTATCGGAATTTGTTCTTGATAAGCGAAAACGTCGATAGAGCTCTTGATCGTCGAGGCGCTTTCTCGCTGTTCTTTGCATGGACGAGGGACGAAACGCCGCGTGGCACAGAGATGCAGGAAACTACCGATATGCCCTTCCTCTCCTCCTGTTACGTAGGACTCATCCTGGTTCAATGTTACGCTACTGGTCTCATTAAATAAAATACTGTCAATGAGGCCTAAACACCCTCACCACTCTAAACCTGTCGGTTCTGGTGCAGGGTGACTAAGGGAACCACAGGATGTAATGCTTCATAGAAACCTAGGTTGGATAACGAAGGCCAAAACTCCACATACTCAATTCAAATCTTAAATCTGGAGAAATATTTATGATGCATTCCCTTTCCTTAGTTGAGTCAAAATCCCAAACGATCTGATTTGGTGTCCCAAATAAATTCCAACAAATCCAACAGCGTCAAAAAAACATATGGGAAAACATTAAAAGAAATGATTCATGAAAAAAAAACGTGGGACAACCACCCCTGAGTGTGGAAATACCGGAGAGGCATTTGAGGGGTGTCTAGGCCAGCATGTAAGGAGTGGCAGGAGGTGTGAGGCGCAGTGCGTGGGGATGGCAGATTGCATGAGCAATGACACACTTGGACATAAGCAGAAGTAAGCAATAAGCAAAGCATACACAATAAATATTCCCTCGGCAGTGGCGGCAGAAGAGAAGAGAAACTAAAAGGAAAAGTTTGAGAAGAAAACTAAATTATTAAATTAAACAAATAATGAATTACATTGCTAGTTTATTTATAGAGCCTTGGATAATAGATAAAATAACTAAACAATTAGCATTTAATAGAATTAACAAGGAAAATTTTAATAACAAATGAAGTTAGTATCACAAATCAGTGGTTTACGATGACAATCTGGGATTACCCAGGTTAACTTCGTCTCATCTAAAGATGGTGTCATCTCATAAAATGTTGGTGCAAGAGCATTTATTTGACCAATCCCTCAAGTTTAGAAGAAATTTGCATTGATGATTCAGAAACCTCTTGTGATGCTTGATGACGGGAAAATGAACTAGGTTTCCATGGAGAATTGAAATTCAAGAATATATCCTTCCCTCCAGTGATCACGTGGATATGTCTAGAGGTGGGGCCTATGAGTGACTCAAAGGTACTATTATAGGGAAAAAGTTGAGTGAAGAATCAGTTCCACACAAGGTGACATGTTCATCATTTTTTAATACCTTAATTCTGAATTTACTTGCTCAATGTCCGGCATGAAACATAATTTCAGAAAATCGATCAATTCTGGAAAACTCAACATCTTTATCTTAGACCAAATCTGATACATTGAAGCTAAAGCTTCAGCCATGTAGAGGATTTACTAATGCATTCGGCATTTTCCCTACTCTTTTTAGGATCGACAATGGCCCAGCACTATGAGCATGATGTTTAGTAGCTGATAAACATTAGGATTTGATCTGTTGTTGATTTGACTTTATTAAAAAGAAATTCTAAATTGATACTCATGAAGTAGTAATAGATAGTAGATGAGAATGTGTTGCCTCCACAAGAAATGGATCTTACGGAAACAGATCTATCATTATAGTGATTTTAAGAGGATAAGAACGGGACATACAGGATAAGAGGGACTGATTAGATGAACATGGTGATAATGACCAGTAAGGATGAGACAAAGAAGAATATTAGGGCAGACGTAATGATGGCGTGACACAGCCCGAGACCGCAGGATCATCGCTCAAGGAGTCCGCATCGTCATCGACTCCGCCATCAATTTACGCCCAGCCCGCATGGCAAGCCAAAGCAACGACGCGCGCACCCGGATTCAAATATCCCGGGTAACGACGCGTCATCTCCGATCCCTTTTACCGCTTTCGTTTTCCACATTTATGTTTTCTTTCATATTTTCTTTTCTTCGTAACAGCGTAGCGAGGGGAAGTTCCCGTATGAAGATATCTTCCCCTCCCGTTAATGGGCCCAAACCTCTATTTTCCTTTCATTCTCTTTTGTAGTCTCAAGGGGGCCCATCCACCTCTCTCCTATAAAGGAAATGGGTGGGCGCCCTAAAAAAAACACTCTTGAATTTGTTTTTGAAGGAATCTGACAGAAGTTGAAGAGTCACCGTTCAGGAAAGGAAGGAAGAACAAGGAAGAAGAGGAAGAAAGAACGAGGAAGGAGAAGGAGATCAGCGGCCACCGCCTCCGCCTGGTCCATGCCGCCGCCGTCGTCCTGCCGCACCGCCGTCACCGAGCTCCGTCGCACCACCGCGTCCACTGATCGCGCTCTGCCGCTGCTGGTGCTGTGCGACTGTCGACCGCCGCACGACTGGTGCCGCAGGGCATTGCGCGCTGCCTACTGTCGCCAACGCCGGTGCGTTCGACCCGGCTAAACGCCAGCCCCGCGCCGCTTGGCCGTTCCCAGCCGTGTAGCCGCCGCGATCCTCCGCTCACGTAGCGCACGACGCTGCCAAACGCCCAGCCGCCGTTGTGTACATGGACGCTTGGGATCTCGGACCCGTGCCGCACGACGGCTAGAGCTTCCTGTCGCCCCGACCGCCACCCACCGCCGCGCTTGCACTACCCGGTCCGTGCCTGCTCTGATTGTTACGTTGCTACTCCCTTCCGCACCTACCCTACAGCACCTGCGCCCAACGGATTGCTAGAGCACCACTCGCAGCCGCAGCTGCCACTCGCGGACCGCCCCCTCCCAATTGTCGACGAACCTGCAAAGGGTGATACCAAGATAGCTGTAGCCGGACGCGGTGAAAGGTACCCCCATCCTGCTCGTCTCGTCTCTTATCTTTTCTTGTACACTCTCTATTGCCTCCACCGCGCTCGGGTTAGACGTAGGTGAGAGGAACAGATTGAGAAAATGACGAGAATCAGTCGAGAGTCTTACCTGCCCGGTGCGAGTCATGTTCGCCCGTCCTGTGTGAGCATCAACTGTGGGAAATTCCCGTTCGGCCGCACAGTCGTCCTTGACCCCCTCGGACGAGGACTGAGAGGCCAGAACTACCCAGCCCTAGGCGACCCCGTTGAGTCCGGGAACGACACCCACTGTCAGTCGGCACTTGCACGTACCAAATCTAGGCATTTCACATTCCGTCATATTTCATATATGTCTTTTAGCATCATCGGACGATGCTCCCAACGTAGTCCGATAGAGCCCTTTCGACACCGAATCGTGACCCTTCGGTGACGACCGGACGACGTCCAGCATCACGTAGATAGATCAAATGAGAGTAAGTTGGAATTTTCAGGTTATATGCCCTAGATTTGGATGAAGCACAAGAGATTCCTACACTAGAAGACTTTGAACAGAATTGAGACTTTATGGAGAATTGAGACTTTATGAGATTCAGATGGAGTAATTTGATGAACTATTTCTACTAAACAACACACACTATGTATTCTTCGTGTCTCCACATTATAACCATACTCATCACATAAGTGAGATTATCGTCCCATTCTCTATGAATAGTTTGATGTCCTTCTTGAGAATCCCTCAAATACAAATACTAGTGATGTATGTATTACCATCCCATCATAACTTACTTAGTCTGATCATGTATTCATGGAGTCCATTATAAGAATCACTATTGCATTATAACAATAAATTCTGTCAATGAACATGTAATAAGATATGGAATGTATGATTGGGTTTCAGGCCACATGTATCCATCAAAAAAGAGAAAAATGTGATGCGGGAGAATATGATAGTAGGAATACCATAAAAAAAGAGATAAAACTTAGGGATATGGAGGACAAGATGTTGGAATGTATTTCAGAGTTTTATATTTTGGTGGAGAATAGAATAAAGTGAAGTAATGGAGATAATCAGAGAGTATGGGTTATGATAGTGTAATGACATGAAAGTGTGTGATGATACTGATATAAATTAAGGATGTGTTGAGAAATCATCAATATCAATGCGAGAGACTAAACTTAAATCCCTTTTTTTCTACTGAGATCAAGGTGATTTTGAGACTCAAATCGGCCTCCCCACCTTCTCTATTGATATTTTTAAAACACTCAGGAAACCAATAAGCCTTAAAGAAGCTTCAAAAACTTTACACTTTCAATCAGCTTCGTACAACAAAGCTGCCCCCAAAATTGCAGCTCGATCAACATTCTAGATTGTCAGATATCAAGCCCTGAAGTTAAAAAATTATTGGCCTTCGATATAATCCAAATATATCTCTTGCCTCATCCTCCTTTACATCGTCACGTCGCTAGGATTTATTCCTACATTTTTTTACAAACATTTCTAAATGATTGGCCCACATTTTAACACATCATTCTCGATTGACAGCTTGCATCGTGCTACAAGTCCACACTGATATAAGACAAAATAAATAAAACATCATTAAATAACTATGTAGACCTAGTGACACGTCAACGCATGACACGTCCATATATTTTCAATGATACACCTATCATTTTTTCATTACTTGCTCGCCATGTATCCATGTGTGCACTACATGTAAGTATGACACCTAGGGGTTGTTGGGTTCTAGAGGCCTTGACATGGATGAACAAAACAAAATGATACGCAGCGGAAGACTTTTGCGAATCGAACGGTATCAACAAAAACATTAAACAAAGTACCTTTCCACGGATCGCATCCGTGATCTCTTGGATCTTGGAGTGAGCCTATTAGAGCTGCTCATGTGTGCAGCCTCTAGACGTATCCACGCGGTCCTCGGCACGTCGAATCTCCTCCGTCTCGTTGACGAGCCCCGTTCGTTCTCCGTCGTCATCCTTACGTCGTCCCGATCACATCAGGTAGGGAGAGGGGGTGTTGGGAGAGTGGAGAAGAAGGGGAAAGGCCCCTGAACTATTTTGGCCTGGGTGAATTTCGTTCAGGGCCTTCCCCTATTTATACTAAGTAGGTATTTTTCATAAAAAACCCCAAAACTTAAGTATATCTTCCGACGTCCAAATGACCATTTGCGTGTGACCCTCTAGGCCCATGTATCATTCTAGTTAACGACTCCAGCGGCCCAATAACCTTTACTGGCCTTCCAAATTAAATAACTATATTATCATATAGATTAATTAATGTCAGATCGATTTAACCCAATCGATAGGTCGAGTCTTCGATACGTGGGGTGCCAAGCTATACCTCGTGTCCTAGAAGATACAAAGGAGTGTGTATCGACTCACTCATGGAACGTGTTCATCATCAGTTATCGTGTATGTATAATCCCTCATCCATTTGACGCTCCTTGGACGACTTAGGGTATGGTCAACTGTCAAACCCTAATCGATCATCCGAGTTAGTACTGATGCATTCGGAAATCATCGGAGAACTCTTCTCCGATATTTCACTACCTTGGCCAAGGACTTCATCCCATCATCTTCCTTGAGCTGTCACCTCTTATACCGAGGGTGGACGATCCCATCTTGACCACTCAATCGCCTTCGTGTACTTCTTGATGCACCCGAACTAAGACCATTTAGAATCCCATGATTAGAGACTCGTTGGCCATAGCCAAAGTACAACCGTCCGTCCACAAGACGTCTTTGGTGTCTCAGGTCTAAGGACCACTTACACAACCGTGACGTGAATCAACCTGATTGACAGTTCGGTATAATATCATTCAGGGATTCATACGGATAAATTCAGTGAACTCCACTAAAGAGCACCAACTATCTATCCTTAGTGTCGCCACACTAATGGCTACGGGACCGGCCATACTCATCATATGAGTGAGGCTAGATAGTGCTATTCTATCCGGATACTTCGATGTCCTTCTCGGGTATCCTTTGAATAGGAATGTTTAGAACACATGCTTAAAGACTAGTGATCTCCGTATTACGATCTCATCGTAATTCACTAAATTCGATCATGTATTCATGGACTTCATTATACGCATCACACGTGCACTATAATGAATATGTTCCATTAATGAATATGAAACGAGATGTGGAATGTGTGATTGGCTTGCCGGCCACATATATTTCCATCAATCTCCCACTTGGACAAAAGCCAATCACTCTTAGTGAAACGACCCTTTGTACACCAGTGATACTCTAAATACATTGAGCTAATGGCTCCGTCTATGGATCTGCTATAATGTCGATTAATGGAACACTTCCATTTTCTAAACTCCTACTAAAGTTGATCTTCCTAATCAAGTGAAATTTCTTAAGAAGTTCTCCAACATCAGATGAGACCTGGACTATTTTCACTTGTGCATAGCACCATTGGTGTCAAACAACCATGGAATAGGGTTTATGATCAAATATAATTCCAAGGTTAATGATGAACATTTCAATCACTCTTTCTTCTTTGGAAACATCAACTATGGTGTTGTACTTCTTTTCTCATCATCAAGTTTTAATTTGACCTACTTGGAAACCTTCCAATAGGTTATACTACTTTATAGTATAAGCATAACTTCGAATGTAGACTTTCTATCATTTGAATATTATTGAAGACTCAATTTGATGTATCCCTTGAATTTCAATTCATCTTCTCTATGAACTGAAAATTTTCCTTTTCTCCTCAAGACCTCTAAAACACATATTATATTGTTTTAATCTTGTTATCATGGCACAGTGAACCTCTCTTAGAGTTTCCCATCCCAAAATTCCTTTTGGTGATGATATCTATGTTTATAGATTTGGAGAGTAGTGATAACCTTATTGACCTATCTCTATAGATCGGTATTCTCAATACGTAGGTTACTTCTCTAAAATCCCTTCATGGAAAAGATATTTGACAGTCATTCTTTTATCGAGTATAACATTCCTACATCATTCTCAATGAGTATAATGTACTCTACATATAGAATGTGATAATTATGACTGTATTTTTTGCTCCCACTGGTCGTCGTGTATACTCGCATGGCTCATTCTTCATTCTCCATGAAGACATGAGATTTGATCACTCTATGAGAACTCGTATTCTAACTTCAGAATGTCTGCTTCAATCCATGATTTCATTCTGGCAGCTTGCACACTCGGATGTATAATTTTAGTTTGTATCAAATACACCTTCATCCATTTCTTGATTTCATAATCATAGTGTACTTCTATGGCGAGAACGATTCTGGTGGATTGTTTCATGGCAGCTAGTGCAAACCCTTACTCCATGAAATTTTCCTTTGAACAATTATAATTTTCCCATCAGCACCTAATCTATATCAAAAGATTCACTTGCTCATAATGGGTACCGTACCCTTCAAAGTGTCGACCAAGTTCAAAACTTGGTTGAGATGTGTGGACCAAATTCCAAAATCCATATGTTCTCGCTCATTCCAAACGTTAGAATAGCATCTTCATATGTTAGAGATCACCATCTCTTACGTAGAGTGTTTTGACATTTACTCAAAATCACGATGTCCAACATTATGATCGAGTTATCTAGTCACTTCTACCAAACATATGAACCTCGTCGGTAAACTTCTGAACAAGTTTAGGACTAACTCCTCATCCAATGACGTTATGATCTCTATGGATCAGGAATATCTTCCAAGAATTCTTTTGCTCCCAATATCTTCTCATAGAAGATATGTGTCTTCCAACAAGGCAATTCTTAGCCAACAAAATACTTTTGTTTCTTAGGACGGTAAAAGTAGTATCAAGAATTTCCAATTTGGATATCCATAAAATCCATATTTCATAGTCCTCAACTCCATCTTATTTGAGTCAAGCCTCATCTTAAGGGTTAGACTTCCCATTCATAAAGTTGGGCTTCATTCTCTTTCCACAATTCTTATGTAATAGAATTCACAGATTAAATGGTTAACAAGTTCAGCATTCATACAATTGCAATGAGTGCATGTACACAAGGGTTCAATAGAGGTCTTAAGTTGCTTGTCATGGACTCCACTATGTCCAACACAGTATGAATATATGTCGTTGATGAACAATTCATTTCATAACTGGATGACTAAGTTGAGATAGGTAACATCTTCATGCATGAACTATGTGAACTTCATACTCAAGTATTATTCTCTTCGATCACATCGAAAAGTTTTCATACACTTTCAGGTATGTAGAAACATACATCCCCATGTATCAACTACAAAAAAAATCCTTGACATGTTCTCCACTTCATAAGTGTGGAGGCATAAGTGCTTTACCCAAAAGATACGATTAGCATCTAGCATATGATTCAAAATCAAATGCGCTAACTATGCATCCCATGCATTTTAATTCTCTACCTTTTGACAATATTAGGTATGCTCATAAGATGAGCTTTCTTCACATAGTTCTTGCTCTTATTAAGAGCTATATCAGTTTGAGATAATGGTAAGAATCATCCACTAGAATTATTGTCGTTCTATCGATGCCAAAGCAATCAAATTATTTCTCAAATAAATGGAACAAATATTATTCTCAATAGTTAGGGAATATCCAAATCTGTTCATAACAGATGTGATGTTCTTCTTCATGCTAGGAACATAATTATATTCTAAAGATACCATATCTCCCAAGTGAAAATTTGAGGTTCACTATAAATATAGTGATCAACGTAACCTTTACAATACTTCCTAGCCTCAAATTCATGTTTCCTTTTCCTCAACTTTCTTCCACATGTTAAGCAACTAAAACATCCATATGTTTCAACTTGCTAAAAGAAATCTTAACGAGTTATTATGCATAGTTCCTCTTCTAGTGACCTTTCAGACTATTGTGTAATAATTGTTGCTACTTAAACCCTTCTGTGATAGGTATACCTTAACATGCTTTGTTCCTTTTTCCTTCTCAAGGTCATGGAACACCTTCCCATTGGTCATACCAAATAAGGTGTCTCAGGATGTTACGTTCTAAAGGTTCACCTTTGACATTCTTAAGCAAGTTAAGTTCGAGTCAAGACGGAATTTAATGACGAGATCAACGATAAACTGAACGAAGAACCATTATCCTAGAAGATATCACTCTCTTATCATTTCCATCATCTTCAGCATATCCTTATATGTGGAAGATCCCTTGACCATGTGAGCCTTGAATAGACTCTTGGGATTGCACATCCAAATAACTATCATTTAGTGTTACATAGTATTAGGTTCTATGTCTTTATGCTACCTCAATAGCTAACAGCTCATTGATGGTGCGTTAATATTAAACCATGTCATAGTGAACTCTTCACTTCAACTTTTTACTCGTATCCCATCTCCGACATCGGCACATCATAATCTTTTAGACTTGAAGACTCTCATAATTTCATGAGCACATCATAAATTATCGACTTGTCAATGAGTTGCATCAAACATGCAATCTAATGGGCTACTTGACGATGAGTCTTTATAAGAGATTAGGTCAATGAAAGACCTAAAAAGTTTTAGCAGATGTTCTATTCATCAATAAGGGTTCCCACTAAAATTTATCAATCCATACAACCCTCACGTGTACGGAAGCGGAGAAAACCGACATTCTCCTAGTGGGGATCAGAATCTCAAAATACATAGAGTATACCCCCACAAATCATATTACATATCATTGACCAATTGCAATATCAGATCATAGTTTGGTCCTCAATGCTTATGCGGCCTGGAGTATACCCCCACCAACTGCTGAGTTTGGTCTAAGCAAAACCTTCATTACTTGGCGGAAATAGATTTGCGTGTAATCCTGGAGTATCCTGGTCTAGACAATACCTTCTCTCTTATTTTTTTCTTCTCTCTTATTTTTTCTTCTCTCTTTTCTTGAATTACTTATCCTTATCTTTATCTACTTGTTGATCTTTTTCTTCTCTCACTCTTCTGCACTTTTTCTCTATTTTCTATTTCTTTGGTGTCTCCCATCTCACTCATTCCCATTTCTCTTTTTATCTCCTTCTCCATTTGAACTCGTTGTCTTTCTTACACTGCTGACTGAATAAATGATCACCTATTGACAAATCTTTATACGATTATTCTCTCTTCTCCTACTCTTTTTCTCTCTACCTCTTCGCTCTTTATTTAGAATTTTCATCGACCTTTCTTCAATAACTCCATCTCTCTGTTGTCATCCGCAGGACCTCGTAACAGCAAAGAAAGTCATAAATACAATAACCACCAATTTGTTCATTGAGCCTGGATTTCCAAGGATGGGAAGAATGTGAAGCAGTAGTTCTTCCGAATGGAACTCAACCATTTCTGTAGAAAAACTGTATCACAAGAAGCTCTCCAAAGTCAGTAAAATCTCGACGTTCCAAACAACGAGATCATATTCCACAGAGGATTAAGGGGCTATTATTATACCTTGAGACTTGACAATTTTGAGTAGAAGCAAACTTCCAAAGAGGCTCTTAGACTTTTTCTCCCATTGATACTTCACGCGTTGAAGGTGTGACTGACCTAAACAACAGCAAAATCGTGCCTTTGAACAATCGTACTTATGATAACGAAATGAGTAATGATGATCTATACATCCAACCACCATAATCTTTCATTAACTGAGAAAATAAAATAAAAGGAGAGGGTAACTCCGCTAGTATCAAGACGGAGTAGCCTCAATAATCACTTCATGGACAATACTAATAGGACAACAACTATGGTGGAACCAATGTTAATACATTGACATCTGCAGGTATGGTGACCGCCTGTCTTTCTGTACAGACAGGCGCACGTCTCCATAAGTACATCTCCCTCGGTCATTGAGAAGCCGCCAAAGCTCCTCGGAAGCCACACATCCGTTGACGGTGCCATGTCGACCACTCATTACCTGCCACCTCCATATCGGCATAGTCGCAGTTAGACGCTATCTCAAGGCATCGCACGTCTGTTGCCATGCGGCACAAAGCTCTCCGAGGCGTGTCATCATGCCACTCAGCATGGTGACGCCAAGGCGGTAGTTCGCCGCCTTAAATGTCATCACCTTCCTCTCGCGTCTATAAATAAGTGAACCTCGATTTGAAAATTAAGGGATTCTCTTCTACGATCCCTTTTTCTTCTTCTTCTACCTCCTCCTCCCTTTCTTGCGCTCCATCTTTTTACAACCAAGAGCTTGGAATTCCACAAATAAAAAAAACCACCAGTCAGTATACACAAGCTCAATCGAGGAAGGCACATTGAGAAAGACTGAATATCTGAACGGTAAATCAGATCAAAATACACATTAATGCTGAAATCAGCAGATAAATTGTCCAAATTACACTTGAAGACGAAGCCAGCTCGCTAGCAGACCGATAGGGCACCTAAACAAGATTAGATAGTAATGATGAATCTATCTTATACTCGCTAGAGATTAAAGGAATAGGAAACATATAAGTTTAAACATAAAATAGGATTCAATATAGCTTAGGATTAAACATACAGAAGATAAACATAGATAGGATTCATCAGACGAGATAAAAATAGATAGCCGTTATAAGGAAACATAACGGCTACGATTTAAAGTAGATCGAACGATCTGAATCGTTCGATCTGTGGCCGTTATTAAAGTTATAACGGCCATGATTGAAACAGATCGAACTGCCTATTCTGTTCGACCTGTTTAAACAGATCGAACTGACTATTCTGTTCGATCTGGTGATAATGGCAATGAGAGAAACTTACTATATTTAGTTAGAACGTATCCTATATAAATCCACCAATTGTTGTTCATTAACGTATGGGAATAAAGAGATCTTAAGCTTGCTACTTGTTCCCTTTTCTCCCTCTTCTTCTCACTTCTCACTATTTTCTCTTCCTTCTCAATCTCTCTAATCCAAAGCGAGGATTGGTCACCTTTTCATCACTCACCTTCGATCAAACAGTTTATTTCAAACTTCAGCCGATCAGCCTGTGGACATTGACAGCAACTCAATCGCAACGGGATCAGCGAGAGTGGTAGACCGAAGACAAACTATAGAGAAGCCTCATAGCCATCGCTCTCCCCCCTCCCTATCAAGGCGAGTACACTGATCTTTTTTCACTTCGGCCCATCAGATCCTGACCATCCAATTATCATTCGACGACCCTGATGTCCCTGTGGAGTAGACAGTTCAAATCAATGTTACCGTTATATGGCGCGTATTTTTAGTTGGGAAAATAACTCCACCAGTAATTCCATAACATGTGATGAAGTAATCACACATACACACTAATATATATTTATAATCAATGAATATATCATCTCATAAGAATTCATTTGAAGGTCAACATTAGAAATATCATCCCATAAGATTTCATTGTTTTTTTGTAATATTTTTAATAAATTTGTCATCCAAAAAAGTTATCATCATCTATCATCCGTCACAGATGATGGATGATGGATGACAGATGACGGATGACTAAAAGCTCTCCCGAGCTCTACCCAGAAAGGCTATTCTTCGCCCATGGGCTGACTTTCATTGGAATCGAATTTTTAGCTGATAACTTCATCATAATAATTGCTCAATAGCTCCATCTTTGTGCTTGGTCGATAAGCAGCAATATTTTAGTTCTGCGACTTGTAGGCATTTGGTTTACTCATTTCCCAACATATTGCCATCGACGACCTAATCCTCCGCAGGATGAATAATACCAGCGCCAGCCTAGTTCTGTTATAAGAGGCAAATTTCTTCGATTATTGTCAACGTGTAGATGCTTTTCAGCTAATTGCCTACTTCATTGACTTTCCATTTTTTGTACTTCAGAAATAGTAGCTCAACTATGACTATGGATTGGTTGCCTGTGGCTGTCTGTTTGCTATAATCGATATCAGTGTTGCACGTTCACCTTGAAGTCATAATGGATACTCTTCACCCTCTCTCTCTCTTTCTATATCTCCAACTCTCTCTCTTTCTGTTTCTTGCCATAGACCAGAGTGAAGATTAATTAACGACATTTCTATGGCTCTCAAATCTTGAACACCTCCGCAGAAACCTTTTCCTGCCTTTAGAATTGACATCGAAGTAGTCCTTTTTACATTGAGACTATCAATCTTTGCATCTGACATGAACTTTCCATACCCATCTCTCTTTTTCACATCTATCAAAATTTCTGTTTCACTATCTAGAAATCTCTCTCTCCGTATTAACTGATTGGGTTATCTTCCTGACAGTGTCCAGTAGGGTTCGCCCAATCAATATCCGTCCATCATCTGTTATCGGACAACCGATATCCAATATCCAGGGAAAGAATGGGACGGTGTCGGATATCGGATATCGGGGGGGTGAGGACGAATAGGGTATCGGATACCGGATATCGATTTTTCTGATATCTTGATTTCGGAGACGGATACCGGATGCCGGATATCGGTTTTCGATAACCGGATATCGGAACCGGTATCAACCGATAAAAATAAACTTTATTTCACATTCTACCTGTTAGTTTTAAACGCATTGTATGGTTTTTGATTTATGATCAATGCCCATTAATATATAGTGTGCATTTTTTTTTTCTTCCATATGGGATAATAGGATTCAAAGTTAATGTAAACTCTGAATCCCGTTATACCACATGGAAGATGTTAGAAATTTTTCTCTGTATAAATTAAATGAGGCCGATATATTATTTAATATTAAAATAATGTTTATATCTATTATCGTTAAATTTTAAGAGCGTTATATATAAATTATTTAATTAATGAGTACACCGTCCAATAAATAGGAACAAAAATTTCTATATCTTTCCATATGGGATAAAGGGATTCCGAGTTTTACACAAAACCCGAATCCTTCTATCCCATTTGGAAAAAATTAAAAATCCGCAAGTGTATGTAATAGTTGAGATGTATGACCAAATAGAAAGCTCTTCCGATTCACCCGTGCCCACGTTATCTATGTGAAATGCGGGATATCTAATAAATCAAATTATTTTTATAATAATTCGATGCGGATATCGGTTTTCGATATCCGCATCCGATATCCGATATCGTCATCTGCCTCGTTGAGACAGAGACGGATGCCGACATCGAGACGGATATTGGTGTCGGATATCGGCACTGTAGTAACCGATATCCGAAACCGATATCCGGTATTCCCATATCGAAAAAAATGGATACAAGAAAATGACTTTCCGGTATCCGATACAGCATCTGTCCTGATACCGGCATCCGGTACCGGTATCGGGACAGGCGAACCCTAGTGTCCAGGTTACTTGGCTACAAATTCTTGGCTATCGAACCTAGAATCTGTTTCCAGCCACTTTTCCTTGAGACCGTCGATCTTCAACTCTGACATGGACCTCGCATTCCAATTATCTACACTTATCGCATTCTTCAGTACTCTTTTCGGTTTCACCCTCTTCAAATCTCTGTGTGTGCAGACTAGTTTCACAAGCCTAGAACCTGTTCGCAGAACTGTTTTCCTGACAGACTGACATCGAAGTTGTTTTACCTTGAGACTGTCAATCTTAACTCCAACATGGACTTCTGCCACACTCTCCAGAAATGTCTCTGTCGCTCACTAAAGACTTTAATGTCTCTCTTACAGCATCACTAGCCATCTGTTAAATTTTCTCAACAGTTATATCCATGGAGCAGCATTATTTACGGCAAAGAAGAAGAGAAAGAAGTAATGTTTAGAGATTAGACGGAAGAGTAGAATTGGTGGGGGAGAAGAGAGAGAAAGAAACCAAATTAGCGTTAAGATATTTATGGTAGGAGACTTTGACCCGACATAATATTTAGCCGGCCATGACTTTTATGGGTGTACTGCAGACTTTAAATTCCCAGCCAGCCTAGGTTCTGGTGGCACGGCTATGTTAAATGCGTGGCATGCAACGGTCAGGTACATCTCCTTTCTCTCTCTACCTGCGCGGCGTGGAAGTGTGTGGCACATAGAAAGCCCCTGAGGCATCTTGTGCTGGCAGCCGGCCAAGGGAATTGGCTACAGAATACTACGTGACAAGGGGGGAATGAATGACAGGACCAGTCCTAGATAGAGAAAGAGAGAGAGGAGAGAGAGGAGAGAGAGGATAGAGAGAAGGGAGAGAAGAAAGGAGCGAAATAGATAGAGAGAGAAGAGAGATGAGGGAGAAGAAAGGAGCGAAAGAGATAGAAAGAGACGAGAGAGAGAAGAGAGAGAAGAGAAAGAGAGAAGAGATAGAGATGAGAGATAAGAGAGAGATAGTAATAGATAACAAAAGACAGAAATAGAGATTGATTGATACGTATATAGAGAAAGAGAGGGATGGATTGCTCGATTGATCGATAGATAGATAAATAGATAGATATATAGATAGATAGATAGATGGATGATAGATAGATAGATAAATAGATAGATATATAGATAGATAGATAGATAGATAGATAGATAGATAGATAGATAGATAGATAGATAGATAGATAGATAGATAGATAGTCGCAAGAAGGGCGATACGAATTCGGGACTCATGAGACACTGACGCGGAGAAGCGGAAGCTTTCTGACGAACACACGTTCCACGTACAGCGTTCGAGATAAGAGGTAGGAATTGACCAAACCCCATGCATTAATTGAATGCCATTTGTAGCGTTTTGTTGGGGGGAGAGACGGACGGAAACTTTGACCCTTCTGGCCACTCATGCACAGAAAAAGAAGCATCTGGACAAACTATGTTAAAGACAGACATGTGAGCAAAGAGTTGCCCGAAATCGATGTAATCATTTAATGTTCCATGTTTTCGCTTCAGAACTTCGGTGGGGTGAAAGACAACATAAACCTTGGTTCGAAAAGAAAAAAAAACACAAGGATGGAGGAGAACCCATGTCCCCTCTTTGAAGTTAAAGAGTTACACGGTTTTTCGCTAATCACAACAGAATAATAAATACAAACTCATAATTTTAGACCAACTTGTCATCATAAAATCTTACTTTCTAATAAATACAAAGTATTAATGAAATGCTTTCTGTGGTTTTTATCAATCATTAAATACAAACTTACAATTCTCGACGAAAGTATCATGATAAAATCTTACTTTCTAATCTGCGTTATAGTTGGATATCCGCAGTACCTATCACAGAACAGATTATCGATACCGAAGGAACACAAATTAATGGAAGGCTTTTTATGGATTTTCGTCAACAACAACAACAACAGATAACTTATGACTAACTTATGACTAAATCTCTCTCTAGATATGGGTGATATTTTGAAATCATCAGTACCCAGGACAGAGTTAGAGATGGACACCCTGAGGAAATGTATTCATTGATGTTATCTGTGGATTTTCGTTACAAGGATGGCGAAGAAAAAACAGATAGTTGGAAAGAGGACATCAGTAAGCCACGTTTCTGCCGGTTTTCTAGGCCGGCCGGAGTCCGTGGCGGAGCGCTGCTTCCCACACGACGTCGATTCTATCTACGTCGATGGCCCCAACCTCGTGATGGTTCCACCCTTCAAGAAAATGGACAACTCCCCCGGCATGGCAAGCGTGCACGACTCCTCGGTCTAGCGTATACTGTTAACATCAAAGAAGAAGACAATTAAACATCGTAAATCGTCGTCGTCATCGAAAAATCGTCATCTTCTTCGTCATCTCAGCCAGGGTTAAGAAAGAAAAGGTGACAAATTTGTCTACCCATCTTGTTGCCAATTAGTCATTGAAAAAGGGAAGGTAAGGGATGGTGGATGACGGATGACGGATTGGGTTTTTGGTGTTTTACCTCGCACATGCCGAGGCCTTGGACGTCGTCGGGGAGGCGGACGGCGGCGAGCTTGCCGTAGGTGCAGTCGCGGCGGAAGCCGAAGATGGGGGGGACGACGAACTGGTGGAAGTGAGTCCCTGGCGGCGCCCACTGCTGCTCCTTATAGCCCAGCCACTTGCCCACTATCCAGGTCTGCACAAAACTTCGGTTTTCTCATCTAGCCTTATGAGAACTACAAGGGTACTTATGTATTTGCACAAGGGTTTCTTTCCTATGAAGGTAGATTAAAAATTTAAGGGTACTTGTGTAATTGTACAAGGGTTTGCCTCCCTATGAAGTTAGATGAGAATATTAAGGGTATTTTTGTACTTGTACAAATGTTTCTCTCCCTATGAAGGTAGATAAGAATTATACGGGTATTTCTGCACTTGTACAAGGGTTTCTCCCACTATTAATATAGATGAACCCTTGAATCAAAAATTGAGGAACATTAAAAGATTATTTAAGAATCTAAGTGAATAAGCTATGATAAAAGCGGTGGTGTTATGAAAGGATTTTCTGAATATTTTCTGTTGCATTCATTAAAGTTGGTAGGACTGGTCAAGAATTCGTTCTTACTTTGCAGTTCCGGGCAGCCTGGTACTTGGTGACCTGGACCAGATAGTGTTGGAGCTCCGGTGGCGCTTCCTTCTGGATCTTTTGGAACCTCTCCGCCGACATAGTTAACATCTGAATAACCCATCAACAGTCTCAGTTAGCGAGAAAAACGTAGAGAGAGAAACCAAACAATCATCTCATAGAGAGAGACATGGGGGGAGAGAAACCAAAGAATCATCTCGGAGAGATAGCTCTCAATTATCTCTACTAAAGAGAGACATAAATAGAGTAGGAAACAAAAGATATATCTCGGAGAGGGAGACACCCATCAATTATCATAGGTAGGGTGAGACATACGTCGAGAGAGAAGCCAAACAATAATCTCAGAGAGCGACACACCCACCTATTTTCCCCAGCGAGATAGAGACATGGATAGAGAGAGAAACCAAACAAGTATCTCAGAGAGAGAGAGAGAGAGACAGACAGACAGACTCCTATCAATTGTCTCAGCTAGAGAGAGTCAATGATAGAGAGAGAAACCCAACAATCGTCCCAGATAGAGCCATACGCATCAATACTCTCATCTAAAGATGGATACGAGTAGAGAGAGACCGACTTCTAAGAACAAGTGGATGAGAGTGTAAGTTGTTTTTTCATGGTTACCAGGACGCGGATCTTCTTGCGAGAGAGGTAGAGGGCGATGGCGCGGCCAAGCTTGGAGGTGGCGCCGGTGAGAAACACTTCGGTCACGCCCTTGGGAAGCTCG
This sequence comes from Wolffia australiana, assembly GCF_029677425.1. Classification (NCBI taxonomy): domain Eukaryota; kingdom Viridiplantae; phylum Streptophyta; class Magnoliopsida; order Alismatales; family Araceae; genus Wolffia; species Wolffia australiana. The sequence goes on from NC_135844.1 coordinate 2,225,429, forward strand.
TTAAGGATGACTGCGGCCGTAAGTGTGTTTCCATGAACGACCCTCACTCTCAGCTCAGGGTGTTTGTTCACAAACAGAATCCCTCCTCCATTAAGCGACTCATTCTGCAAAAAAAGATGGTAAATTCCGTATGAATCACTACCATATGAAACAGTTGACTGTGATAAGTTTCGGACTTTTATCTTGATTAAGACGTGATGAAAATAAAATATTTCACGAATTTTATCCGGACCCCATATCGCGACGAGTCATCAGTTTCTTCTGAAACTGGCTTGCCGGAAAACCCAGACTTCTTCTCCCGATACTCAAAGATAATAAAACCGAAAGCCTCATCGCGATGACCGAGTCTTAATGACAGAAACCTACCCAATAGACTGCCTTCAAATCCGTACTTTTCGCTTCATAAAGATTTGATATAAAACAAGATTTCGATAATCTTTACGCGATACAATACGCGAGTAAAGAAAGAAAGAAATTAAAATAAAAAAAAAGAGAGCGGCAACCGAACCTTGTTCAAGGCCGCGAGGCTGAGGACCTTCACGCCAAGCTTGTCCGCCCTCATAATGGCGAGTTCGATGTGCTTGTTTATGCCGTCCTTAGCGAAGGGCAAGAAGTACTACCAAATTACCAAACACCCATTTAAACTACCCACCCCAAACCCATAACTATCCAATCTTCGATTGAAATAAATCAACAAATAGCGAAATAAGTACCTGGAAACCAAAGCGGGGGACCAGCCAAATCTGGTGTAAACCGCCCCTTAACTTGTAAAATGACACAAGAAAGATCTTGGAAAAGACCCACATCGCAACCATCACAGAAAACGCCACCGGCCAGAACGGAAGAAGAAGAAAGTTGGTCGTGTATGGGTAAGACGCGTAACTTCTGAACACGAACGGCGCGTGCATCGACGACACCACGTCCACAACATGCAGCAGGAACACGAACCCCGGCACTTCCTCGTTTTTACCTGCAGTCAACACATCAAACCCTAATCAGATCCTGTTGACTTTATCAACGGCTGAGATCATCCGATGGGGATGCTCACTCTGGCAGATGCTCCTGTGCTCGTCCCAAGACTTGGGATTCTGTGTTCCCCCCATCAGATCATAGACCGGCATGAACAGGCAAAAGTTTGTCGTCTTCTCCTTGTGGTGCAGCGTGTGATACCTACATCATCATCATCATCAATCGGCATCATAATTATTATGAAATCATCACGTCGTGATGATGGGCCATTATCATACGTTGGGGTGGCCAGCAGGTGTCGGAGGACGGGCAGGGATTGGAAGAGCCAGTCAGGGATGATCTCCACGTTGCCATGAAAGATAGTTCGGAGGAAATCGAAGGTGAGGAGATAGACATAGACCAGGGCCACCGAGCCATGTCCGGCCAAGAAGCTCCCCGCCAGTGGAATCCCCATCACCACGGTCAGAATCAGATGCTCCAGAGGCGTTCCCAATCCCGCTGAACAAGAGAATATAAACAGAGAGAGAGATGGGTCAGATGGGTCCGATGAGGCCTAGAGAGAGAGATGGAGTAGAGAGAGATATGGGTCAGATGAGGTCTAGAAAGAGAGATGGGTCAGATGAGGCCTAGAGAGAGAGATGGAGAAGAGAGAGAGATGGAGAACCTGTGTAAGACTGGGGAACGGGGACGGAGTGGTGGACGGAGTGGTAGTGGCGGAAGAAGAAGTCGGTGTGGAGGAGGCGGTGAGAGAGATAGTAGAGTGTCTCGGACACCGTCGCGTGGAGTAGAAACGCCGTGATAAGCCCCTTGGCGTTCCACACCGGCAGATTATTTGCCGAGGGGAAGAGATAGTACGCGCCCCCCGCGATGAAGGCCTGCATAATCAAGAAGTTGTCCCTGCCATTTCCCATCCCCCCAAATCATCAGATCATTGAGAAAGAAAGATGATAGAGTTTCTAAATTTGGTATAGAGACATAGAACGATAGACAGATAGATAGATAGAGAGAGAGAGAGAGAGAGAGAGAGAGAGAGAGAGAGAGAGAGAGAGAGAGTTCGGAAAGACATAGAAGGTTGAATATTGCTACATGGAGACAGAGAGAAGGAGAGAAAGTGAGAGAAAAAAACAGAGAAAACCATAGAGAGAGAGGTACCAATGCCATTCCTTGTCGATCTGCTTGAAGTCAACGCCATCTTTAATGATGCGACGATTACGGGTGAGGAAGAGCAAGTTGCAGAAGGAGCACCAAGAAGTGCAGATGATGGCACGGAGAGCGCAGATGGTGAGTATATGAATCCACCACGTCGGCGTGAGGTTCTCCCACGGCCTCGATTGCGCCGCCTTCGCCAGCAGAGGCCCGTATAGAACATACTGCGCATAATCATACAACGTGAGCTCTAGAGAGAGATAAATATAGTTGGATAGATAGAGAGTTAGAGAGAGAGAGATGTGCCTTGAAGGAGCCGAGGTTATCCCAGGGCCAAGAGGACAGAGGAGCAGTCATGAGGGCGCGATCGGGCTGCTTCTCTCTACAGAGAAAGAGCAGCAGAGGGGGGGGGAGAGGGGGAAACGAGAAGAAATCTTGAACCCGCCAAGGAGGAGATGTCTTCCTTCCACGACTCTCCCTTACTTGCTTTCAAATCAGATGTTGTCCCGTGAGCGAGGCAATCCTGGCAATACATCCGTCGATATATAGAAGCCGCCTCAAGAAGGGGTATGGACCCACGTTGCTCACTTTCTCTCTCTATCTCCCCGCCGTCAAATAAATTTCCGGTTCGAACACAGCACATCCCCTCAGGGAGAAAGCGTGTGGCCAAACTTGCCCATCTATCTCTCTACCGAAGCATCCACCTCTCTCTCTAGATCCTCCCCATCTCTATCCATCTTCATCTCTCTCTCTCTCTAGATATCACCCTCGTGCTCTGCCGTAGCTCCTTCAGCCTCAGCCGGCAGAGCTCTGCCTCACAATAAAAAAAACTTCTCTCTAGAATCTCTCACTGTATCTCCTTCTATTCTGTTCTCCCTCTCTCTAGAATCTCTAACTATATCTCCTATTCTTTTCTGGCTTTACTATTCATTCCCTCTCTGTATCTCTCTTCCTTTCTCCTCTCTCACCGGCGAATCAATCGCAAAAGACGAAGAACTCAGGGGAGGCAGTAAAGAGTGGAGTGGAAACCCAGCTGCCCGGATGACGTGGACGCCAGCAGGATCCTAACAACGAATAGGGAGCTTCCACGTCATCAGAAGTGCTGAGGTAAGCAGCTCACGGGTCCGCTTCATTGAATGTGCACGCGTACAGGCCGAATGTTCCATCGTCGTGGGGTCTATCGAATGTACGGTGGGGATTGGCTGGCTGGAAATGAACGGTGCCGGCTGGTGTCTTAAATGCGGTCTTTTTGACTGATGGTGGAGGTCAAGAAGAGAGATGGGGTGGCAGCTGGCGCAGATGGATTGCGTTGGAGAGGGGAGGGGGTTGGGTCAAACTTATAAGAAATTGGGAGATGATCGATCGTCATTGCTGATCAAGTGATGAACGACCAGCCAAACGGTCGAAGTTCGTCTTGGTCCTTTCGGGGCCCAAGCTTTTGACTCTTGAAAGCCATATCTCTTTGTCTCTTCTTTCTCTCTCTATCTATATCTCACTCTTTGTCTCTGCCTCTCTCTCTCTCTGTATGTTTGCCTCTCTCTCTGAGTCTCTCTCTTTATCTGTTTGACTCGCTCTCTCTATGTCACTCTGCCTTTCTCTCGCTTTCTCTCTCTGTAACTCTCTGTCTCTCTCTCTTTCTCTCTCTATCTATATCTCTCTCTCTGTCTCTGTGTCTGTCTGTCTCTCTCTGTATGTTTGCCTCTCTCTCACACTCCGTCTCTCTCTTTATCTGTTTGACTGACTCTCTCCCTCTCTCTCGATTTCTCTCTCTGTAACTATCTTTCTCTCTCTATCTACATATATCTCTCTCTGTCTCTGTCTCTCTCTCTTTCTCTGATTGTTTGCCTCGCTCTCAATCTGTCTCTCTGTGTGAATGTTTGCCTCTCTCTCTTTCTCTCTCGATATGTCTCTCTCTCTCTCCCTCTTATCTCTTTGTCTCTCTCGTTCGCTTACTCTGTCTACCTCTTTCTCTCTCTCGGTTTCTCTCACTCTGTCTCTCTCTATTTGTGTGCCTCTCTCTCGGTCTCTCTCTCTCGGTTTCTCTCATTCTGTCTCTCTCCATCTCTCTTTCTCTCTTAATCTTTCTCATTATCTCTCTTTCTATCCTTCTGTCGCTGTCTGTCTGTATCTCTCTCCCCCTCTCTGTTTCTCTCCTTCTATCTCTCTCTGTTTCTCGTTATCTCGCTTTGTCTCTATCTATCTATCCATCTATCTATATCTCTCTCTGTCTCGCTCTCTGTCTCTCACTCCAAGCCTTCGGTCTGCATTTTCTCCATTTCTCTTCCTCACTCCTCCCTTGATCTATATTCTTCTCTCTCAACCTCTTTCTTTCTTCTCCCTCCTCCCTATCTCTTTCTACCTCTCTCCCTCCTCGCTTTCTCTTTCTATCTCTCTTCTCCATTTCTCTCTCTTGTCCCCCCGCTCTCTCAATCTCTTTCTACGCCATCCCTTTCTCTTTCTATCTCTCAACCTCTTCCTCTTCCTCTCTCTCCCCCGTTCCCTATATTTGTCTCCCCATTCCTCTCTACCTCTCTCTCCTTTTCTCTCAACAGTCTCTCTTTCCTCTCTTCTCTTCCTTGGGTTTAATAAACTCGTTTGTCTCTCTGCGCCGCCTTTTTAATTCTCTTTGTCAACGCTGTACGCCGTCTGATATTTGACCAGGCACATGTCTGCAAGCCCGCAACGATGGTTTCAAAGCCGCCGACAACGCACCAAATTGCAATGTTCGGTGAAGGTGTTGTTTCACGTGAGATAAAACTAATTATCTACATGATTTGCTGTTAAATACCGTTATAACCATTTCCAGCAACTATAAATTGTCTTCAATATTAAGCCCTGCACATCAAGCAAATATTAGGTGGAATTTATTTCACGAAGATACGCCCTTTGGTGCCGTGGCGATTCAACAGATGCCAGATATCAATGATAAAAGTTCTGTAAGTTAAAACCATGCAGCACACGTAATTCTTTGATGAAGCTAGTTTTTGCAAATACATTATACGGATGAATTCCTTAGATCTGGATCATTTGCAGTGACAATAAAATAGATATATAATAAGAATAATACAGGTCTCAAATTTTATACATGCAACCCGCGTAGATATTCAAAATAATATTGAAACAAAGAGATAAATATTGAGAGTTGACATACGCGATGACATGTCTTTAAAAATGATAATCGATGGGGAATTATGATAAAGACGTAAGCTGATGGCATTGGTAAATTTTAAATTCCTCATAGACGATTCGTTTGAAGACATTCGAATTAATGCTAATGCCTAATTTTGTCAGATATTAAGACGGACCAACATTCAGAGACAGAGACAAAGATACAGAGAGAGGGATATTTCTTCACCTATCTCTTCCATTGTCGATATACATGAAATATTTATTGTGAAGGAAATAGTTTAAAGATAACCAATACCACCAATTAAATTGGTTGTGACTTTCGTTTTTTTTGGGTTCTTCACGTTGTTCTGAAACCAAATGACATCATTAAAAATTTTACAGATGACTGTATATCGACAACTCTCGTCATCTTCGTCCACAAGGTATTAAATGAAGAAGTTACGTACTATATAAGCACCCAGAATATAAGAATTCTAGACCGTTTTTCATGTAAATCAAATTGGTCGACTTGGCTATTCGAGAGAAAAAATTAATTAAACATAATGACACTATCGTTCTGTCATGTAACATTTAAAATCGCCATTGGTAATTAGCTTGAAGGAATTCGAATTAGTTGTGACAACTAAAATTTTATCCCAAAATAAGGTGGACAGCACATTACAATGGAAGTGATGGGGCTCACATTGACAAGTACTAGACATAAACGATGCGTTGTGAATGAAGTAACTGAAAGGAAGCCAATACCCAAATTGACATATGTTCTGACATTTAATTCTTTTTAGGCTTATTATCACGCTTTTTTTAGACTAAATTTGTAGTATTAAAATTTTAAGAGATAGGTGTATATCGAGGACTTTCACCACATTCGTCAATAAAGTATTAAATTAATAAATTATCAATTCAGTAATCACCAAAAAATTTAAGGAAATTCTGGACCGTTTGAAATGTTTGTCAAACTCGGGTGACTTGGGTTTTTGTAGAAAAAAAGGCAACACAAAAGATGAAACCTATCGTTTTAATGGATGAATTTTAAATTATACATTGGCAATTAGTTAGGCAAAATCCGAATTAATGGTGATGGCAAATTTTGTCTCAAAATAAGATGGACTGACAATTATAAGGGAAGTGATGGGGCTCACAATGACATGTACTTGACATGAACAATACGTTGTGAAGGAAATAGTTTTAAGGTTACCAATACTGAGACTGAAATTGGTTCTGACATTTTTAGGTTCATTCTCATGTGGTTTTGAAACCAGAAAAACATCATTAAAATTTTTAGGCAAGGTGTATATTGGCAATTCTCACAATCTTTGTTATTAAGGTACTAAATGAAAAAAACTACCAACTAAATAAGCACAAAAAAATAGACATCTGTACAGTTATTAATGTTGGCCATATTTGGTAGGGTAGAAAATAGAGCAATTCCAAGAAGAGCAAGAAGAAGAGAGGCAGAAGAAAAGGAACGAGAAGGAGAGATGAAGAGAAGCAGTTAAGGCATCGTTGTATCATGAAATCTGTTTGTATTTTTACTAAAATATAATAGGTATATTGTGATTTTTGAGTTGGCCAATCTAATGTGCTAGAACATCTGTTTGTATTCCCCAAGTTTTTTCACCTTTCAAGGACATTCTAGAATATTCTAGATACTTCCAATGACTCTTAGAACTGTTGGGTTCTAGAGGCCTAGATCTAGATGAACAAATCAAAGTGATGCGCAGCGGAAGTCTTTTGTGCGAATCGAACGACATCGACAAAAACATTAAACAATGTCCCTTTGCACGAATCTGATTCGTGATTTCTTCGATCCCGGAGTCGAGCTGCTCAAGTATGCAGCCTCTAGACGTATCCACGCGGTCCTCGGCACGTCGGATCTCCTCCTTCTCATTGACGAGCTCCGTTCTTTCTCCGTCTGCGTCGTTACGTCGTCCCGATCACATCAGGGATGGAGAGGGGGTGTGGGGAGAGTGGAGAAGAAGGGGAAAGGCCCTTGAACAATTCTGGCCTCGGTGAATTTGGTTCAGGGCCTTCCCTTATTTATACTAAGTGGGTATTTTTCATAAAAACTCCCAAAACTTAAGTATATCTTCCAACGTCCAAAAGACCATTTGCGTGTGACCCTCTAGGCCCATGTATCAGTCTAGTTAACGACTCCAATGGCCCAATAACCTTTATTGGCCTTCCAAATTAATTAACTATATCATCATATAGATTAACTAATGTCGGATCGATTTAACCCAATTGATAGGTCGAGACTCCGACACGTGGGGTGCCAAGCTACACCTCGTGTCCTAGAAGATACAAAGGAGTGTGTATCGACTCACTCATGGAACGTGTTCATCATCAGTTACCGTGTATGTATAATCCCTCATCCACTTGACGCTCCTTGGACGACTTAGGGTATGGTCAACTGTCAAACCCTAATCGATCATCCGAGTTAGTACTGATGCATTCGAAAATCATCGGAGAACTCTTCTCTGATATTTCACTGCCTTGGCCAAGGACTTCATCCCATCATCTTCCTTGAGCTGTCACCTCTTATACCGAGGGTGGACGATCCCATCTTGACCACTCAATTGCCTTCGTGTACTTCTTGATGCACCCGAACTAAGACTGTTTAGAATCCCATGATTAGAGACTCGTTGGCCATAGCCAAAGTACAACCGTCCGTCCACAAGACGTCTTTGGTGTCTCAGGTCTAAGGACCACTTACACAACCGTGACGTGAATCAACCTGATTGACAGTTCGGTATAATATCATTCAGGGATTCATACGGATAAATTCAGTGAACTCTTTCCACTAAAGAGCACCCACTATCTATCCTTAGTGTCGCCACACTAATGGCTACATGACCGGCCATACTCATCATATGAGTGAGGCTAGATAGTGCTATTCTATCCGGATACTTCGATGTCCTTCTCGCGTATCCTTTGAATAGGAATGTTTAGAACACATGCTTAAAAGACTAGTGATCTCCGTATTACGATCTCATCGTAATTCACTAAGTTCGATCATGTATTCATGGACTTCATTATACGCATCACACGTGCACTATAATGAATATGTTCCATTAATGAATATGGAACGAGATGCGGAATGTGTGATTGGCTTGCCGGCCACATATATTTCCATCAAGAACCTCCTAGATTCTTCTAGAATCGTATGAGTCCTGCTAGAAGCTTATGGGCCTTTCTAGGTGTCCTTGAAAGGTGAAGAAATCTTCCGGAGAGGGGGTTTTGTAGAAGGCTCCAAGGGTATGTATTAATTGAGGTGCCTGCCTCATCTTGGAGTGTTGAACTCCATGCTAGGGCTTGGAGGAAGGAGAGGAAATGAAATCCTTAACTAGAATGTACATGAGGAGGGGTATATATACCCTAGGAGAGAGAGAGGAGAGAATATGAGTTAGTGATAAGTGAGGGAGCCTAGTGGGTTTATAGAACATGACCCAATAGGAGAGTCCTCTCACTAACAGCCCCCCGCAAGCGAGGTATGGATGTCATCCATGCCAAGCTTGGAGGTAGCACGAACAAGGAGAGGATTTGATAATCCCTTCGTGAGAACATCGGCCGCCTGGTCGGATGACGGCACGAAAGACAAGTCGAACAATCCCTCGTCCATCCGCTCCTTGAAGAAGTAGCGGTTGATCTCCATGTGCTTGATGCGACCCGTCTGGCCCGGATTTTGAGCCAAGGCAATAGCCGATTTGTTGTCACAATAAAAGTGGATCGGACGGGTGTACTCGACGCCGGTTCGCGGAGCACCCGTGAATCCACCGAGCCTCGTGAGGCCCCATCCGCAAGTGCCCGGTATTCCGCCTCTGCACTCGAACGGAGACACGATCCTGCTTGCTGCTTTTCCAGCTCACAAGGCCCCCGAAGGCAAGATGCAAAGACCGGTGGTAGACCGGTAGTCCACACGAGCCTGCATAGTCAGCGTCTGTATATACCTTTACAGTCGGCTCGAGCTCCGGGGAAGAGTAAACCCTTCCGGGACAGCCCTTCAGTACGCGAGCACCCGGTGAGCGGCCTGACGATGAATCTCATGCGGAGCATGCATGAACTGACCGAGAAGGCTAACTGCATAGCTGATGTCGGACGCGTGTGGGTCGATAGAGAAGTTTCCACCAACTGCTGATATTGATGGGTGCTGACCGGCGGAGAGTCACCCCGGCGCCAACTTGACGTTGGGGTCGATGGGGTCTTCACAGAGCACAGTCGGTCATACCCGTCAAAGTCAGCAGGTCCACCGTGATATTTCTGCTGGCTGATGAAGATACCACGAGCCGAGTAGGCCACCTCGAGCCCCAAGAAGTACCGGAGCTGACCAAGGGCCTTGATCTTGAACTCGCGGGCAAGGAGCGGCGAGGCGTGAAGCTTCGGCGATGTCGACCCGGTGATCAGGATGTCGCCCACATAAACGACCAGGATAGCGACCCGGCCGGGCCGTGACGGAAGAAGAGTGGCTTCCCATTGCTCTAGGTGTACCCTTCGCGCGCATGACGGAGCTGAAGCGGCGAACCACATTTCGGTGACTGCTTCAGTCCATACAAGGACTTCCGCGATCGGCAGACGGTCCCGAGGCCCGAGAGGGTAGCCCGGAGGATGATGCATGTAGACCTCCTCGGTAAGATCGCCATGAAGGAAGGCGTTCTTAACGCCGAACCGAATCAACCACTCATGATGAGCGGCCAGCGCCAGAGGAGGCGGACGGTGTCCATCTTCGCGACGAGAAAACGTCAAGTAGTCGACGCCGTAGGGACTGAGTGAAGCCACGAGCCACGAGCCGCGATTTGCAGCGTTCCAGGGAGCCATCGGCGTTGTGCTTGGGGTGTGAACCCGCTTGCAAGAGACGGCCGTCTTCCCGGGTGGGAGAGGAACCACATCCCACGTGTGTGGTTTGAGCAAGGCGCGCATCTCCTCATCCATCGCCGCTTTCCAATGAGGACAAGCGATAGCATCGGTTAGCGGCGTGGAACGAAGGCAGAGTCGATGCGGGTCAAAACAGGCGGTAGGGAGTACTCAACCTGGCGAAGGAGCGATAGTGAGAGAGGGGTAAAGGGAGTGCGGGTGCACTGGCGGACCCCTTTACGCAGCGATAGGCAAGTCAGGAGTCATCGTCAGCGGAGAAGAAGACGACTCGAAAATGGCTGGAGGAAGAGAGGAAGGCGAGGACTCAGCAGACGGGGAGGGAGCGGACGCAGGAGGCGAGGACTCGGGGGAGGACGATAATGGAGTAGGAGCAATGGGAGAGGACGGAAGGCCGACCGGTGGAGGAGAAGAAGAGGAGGATGGAACGCATCGTGGGAGGAGAGACGACGGTGGGAGAAAGGGAGCAGCGGGCTCGAGAACCAGATCCGGCTCCAAGGGAGGGGCCGGAGGAGATGTGGGAGAGAAGAAGGGTTGAAATTCAGAGAAGGTGACATTGGCAGAGACGAAACCGGCGAGAAGAGGGATGAAAGCATTTATACCCTTTCTGGCGAAGAGTAGCCAACAAAGACGCATTTGAGCGCCCGGGCATCCAGCCGGCGGGGAGGCGTCGTGTCATGAACATATGCCGTGCAGCCAAAGACGCGGGAAGAAGGTGAGTGCGAGCTGCGCGGCGGGAAAGGCAGCCGACAACCGGTCAAGCGGAGGGCTGAATCGAGGGTCGGGTGGGCAGCCGGTTGATGAGATGAGTACTCGCCGAACGGCTTCCCCAATAAGTCCACGGGCGTGGTAGTCCAGCAGAGAGTGCGGGCAGTCGGACGTGACATACCCAATACGCCGCTCGGCAAGGCCATTCTGCTCGGGCGTCGCCACGCAAGACGCCTCGTGGAGAATCCCATGGGCGGTGAAATACGCAGGTCAATTCCTGGTTGACGAGTCCGCGCATTGTCGGACCGGAACCGCTGAATAGTCCGGCCAAACTGAGTCTGAAGCATGGTGCAGAAGGCTTGAACAGTCGAGGAGACGGCGCTCTTGGACGGCAACAAGTAGGTCCACGTGTAACGGGTGGCCTCATCAACAAAGATCAAGAACCACCGTGTCCCTTCAGGCTGGCCTGTCGCGACGGACCCCATACATCGCTATGAATGCGATATAAGGGAACATCACCGTGAGAAGTCGACGGAGGAAGGAGGCCCGGCGATGCTTCGCCAGTTTGCATGCATCACAAACAACAGAGAGAGGTCAAGCCAGTACACAATGTCGGAAAAGTCTTTTCAAAACATGGAAAGACGGATGCCCGAAAGCTGGTGAGTGAGTAGAAGCCGCCGCGTTGGTCCTCGATCACAACAAGCACCGCTGCACCGGGTTCCCGACCGCCTCTCGTCCAACAGCGTAGGCCATCCGAGCGCCTAATTCGCAAAGTCTTCCCCACCTTGTCACCAAAAAGATCCCATCAGACTGAATGTGTAACGAGCAATGGACCGCATCGACGAGTCGCCGCGGTGACATAAGTAAGGTCTGAAGGGACGGAACATGAAGGACGCGTTGTGAATGATACCAAGGCCATCCACATGGATCGACCCGATACCAGTCACGCGGTCGTCCCCACGCCGTGTGGACAGCTCGACCACCAAGGTGCCGCTCAGAGGACAGAAACCGTGGTTGAACGGGTCATATGCTCTGTGGCCCCGTATCAAGCACCCAGGTGGTATCCAAACGGCGGAGCTTGGAGGGCCGAGTGTCCACAATACCACTGATCTGACTTGGGAAGGAAGAACGCACCAAATCACTGAAGTGAGCCACGGTAGGCTGCGAAGAAGACCCGGTCTCTGGCAGCCAGCCGAGCCTGAGACGGACAAGTTCGCAGTCAGCTGGTCATTAGTCATGGCTGGATGACTGGAGCTAGAGGGCGACAGGGCCGGTGCACAGGCAAGATGGGCTCGGCTGCGGGACCGGCGAGGCAGCGGCGGGAGCTGATGACGACGAGGCGACCTCCGGATCCCGGTACTGTCCAAAAATTTCTTGATGCACCGGGCCTCAAGATGATTCGGCTTACGCAGAGGAGCAAACCACCGGTGCCCGAGCCCGGCGAAGGCTTGGGCAGCAAGGGAGGTTGCTCCGTGAGGGCGACAGAGGGCAGCACTCTCGCCGGGGACTCGGCAGGCAGGTCCAGCAGCGGACGCGTTGGCGGCGAAGGCTGCTTTCAACCTCCGTCAACTCCTTAACCAGACCATCAAGTCCGGAAGAGGAGTCCGGGAGTGAAGAGCCCGACGCCGACATCCGCATATTCCGGATTCAGCTTGTCGAGAAATGACATGTAGCGGAGCTTGAGAGCATGGCGCGGTCGACGCAATTCGGATCCCCACCGGCATGTAATAGTCCACCTCGCGCCACGGGGCTTGGTGGGCAAGGCTATAGTCCATAATGGACATGGTGCCATGTCGGAGTACACTCGCCTTTCGGCCAAAGTAAAGATCTTCCAGTCATCAGCATCATGCCCGCAGAGCGACAGCGTGCTCCCAGATCTCCCAGCGAGTCGTCAGGTGGAGGAACTTGTCATAGACCTCCCGAGAGAGAGTGTGAGTCAAGAGCCAGGAGTGGACGAAGTACTGCTCGGCACTCCAGGCCGGGAAATGCGGGTCCGTGACGGGAAGGGGCTGGCAGGTGAGATGTTTCTGGAGCAGACGGCCGCGCAGAGTGTACTCGACGAACTTCAGCCACGACATCAAGTTCGGAGCACTGAGACGGCAGTTATCCGGAGCCGGAGGGAGAGGAGCACCGATTTTCGGCGACGGGAGTTCCCGGGCAAAGTCAGCCGCGGTGAAATCTGCTTGGGTTGACGTCGGGGCGGTGGATGCAGACGGATCACTGCCCATGCTGGAGGTAGTCGACATGACTGCAAACAGCAGCAGCGGCAGCGAACGAAGAACCGAACACGGTCCGAAGACGGTTGCTTGCGGGCGAGCGGTCCGTGCGGGCGCTGCTCGCGGGCGCTGCTCGCGGGCGGTGCTCGCGGGCGGCTGCTTGCGGGCGGCTGCGCTGCTCGCGCGCTGCTCGCGGGCGGCTACTTGCGGGCGGCTTGCGGCGAAGCGTCCGTCGGGCGCTGCTCGCGGCGCTGCTCGCGGGCGGCTGCGGCGGCTGCTGCGGCGGCTGCTCGCGGGCGCTGCTGCGCGGCGGCGCTTGCGGCGGCGCTCGTCGCGGGCGCTCGCGGCGCTGCTCGCGGGCGGCTGCTGCGGCGGCTGCTGCGGCGCGGCTTGCGGCGGCGCTCCGTGCGGCGCTGCTCGGGCGCTGCTCGCGGCGCTGCTCGCGGCGCTGCTCGCGGCGCTGCTCGCGGGCGAAGCGGTCTGCGGCGCTGCTCGCGGGCGCTGCTCGCGGGCGGTGCTCGCGGGCGGCTGCTTGCGGGCGGCTGCTTGCGGGCGGCTGCTCGCGGGCGGCTGCTTGCGGGCGGCGGCGCTTCTTGCGTGCGAGCAAGGAGAAGATTGAGAGGGTGATGGTGAAGAAGAAGAAGAAGAAGAAGAAGAAGAAGAAGAAGAAGAAGAAGAAGAAGAAGCCCGCACACAGGCTTAGGGCTAGAGATGGGGATCAAGAGCTTGGCTCTGATACCATGTTGAACTCCATGCTAGGGCTTGGAGGAAGGAGAGGAAATGAAATCCTTAACTAGAATGTACATGAGGAGGGGTATATATACCCTAGGAGAGAGAGAGGAGAGAATATGAGTTAGTGATAAGTGAGGGAGCCTAGTGGGTTTATAGAACATGACCCAATAGGAGAGTCCTCTCACTAACATGGAGAATTCTGGAGCATCCTTTGAGCCCTAGTGTGCATCTTTGTGGGCATCCTTGTGAAAAAACTTGGAGGGTTGAAGTTAAGCTAATTGGAGAATTGTGGAAAATTTAGGGACAACATAGTATCTTGCAAAGAGGATTTTGTGAGGAGGTGATACCACATATGTATTTTATTGTTGGTTAGTCCCTTGGTGAACTTGTTCTCTTTTCTCCTTTCTGTACTTGTTGATTTGGACATCTATTGTGAGAACTGATAATCCCATTCAAGGAGGTTTTTTGCTCCAATCAGTGTGTGGGTTTTTATTACTATCACCCCCTATACTCTTGGTGGACTCTAAAGATTGGCTGGATACATACTTTTGTGTTCAATTAAGCTAAGATCATCAACAAGATATTGGAAACATTGTGTGGTTTAATCCTAGCCTTTATAATACCTTATAATGGCTATATTTAGATTAAATCATGCACACCTATCTTTTTTCATATCTATGTTTTACTCATTGCCATCTATTATAAATGTCTTCAATTTATTTATCTAAGATTGAATTCTGACGGCCCAACCTCTAAATGAGTATAGAATACATGTCCGTTTATTATTATTGGTAGAGATGGATCCGCAAAGGATCCAAATTTCTGGCTCCTCAATGGGCTGCCTTGGCTTTCAAAGAGAACAACTAGATACAAAATATACAACTACAGTTTTATGGGCGAGTTTCAGATAGTAGCTGAGATATTGTTAAGAAACATATTATTCTCACATCACCTAATGTATTAAAATTTTGAAAAATCCTGAGGAAAATAAAACTTCAAACACATTTACACACAATTCGTGTAAAATTTAAAGAAAATTCATTGCAATGATACTTCTTTAATTGCAGAGACACAAAGACAAGTTGACACTTCTAGGATGATCTATCCTTGTTAGGAATGTGTTGCTCTATCCTTGATCTAGTGGAAGCTGAGAAGTGCCTTCAAAAATCACGCGGAGCCCCATCTAAAATAATTATTCTGAATTACGTAAATATCTACAATGCAAATAAGAGTAATGTATAGACCCCCCATCAATTTAAGTTCACCACAGACTATTAACACATTTAAAATCGTAAAACTTACAAATTTGAAGATAGTTCTTTAAAGTTGGTTGATTCAAGGGGAGATCATTTGAAGTCCATCTGGATCTATTTGCCGTCAATGGATTTAGAGCTAAGAGGTGTGTATAAATGTATCATGGGCATTAAAGTAACTATAAATATGTATGAAATCGATTAATTCATGTGTCTGACATTTCTGTTCATTATTTCTCATTATGCAGACGAATGATCAGCTAAGCCGGCAACCGGCCCAGTTTTTTTAGAAGAGTTCATGTAACTTTTGAATGGAGTCAATAAAACTAAACTGATTCAAGAGCCTTATCATGCCAAAAACGATGGGCAAACCTAAACCTCGTTCGGCTCTTAAGTAATTAGATAAAAACCTCTAGAACCTAATGCAGACTGAATGTTTTATTTCAAGAAGATGGTATTTTACTGCACTTAATATTAGCCTGAAGCAAGCAAAAACGAAATCGATGGTGATCAGATGACGACAGGTTCCTTCAGACGGTAACCTTCGTCGTCACTATCCGTTGACACGATGCTTAATACCAGTCAATATCCTTCTAAAACAATAAAATAGGCTTTATTAGTGTTTATTAGGTAGATGTCATCATTTGACCACCAGGTCTTTATCGTCTTCATGATGGTCGGAGAAAGGCAGGCAAGAGGCTGCCGCCTCCTTTACTCCACAACCCTTCTGTCATTAAAGGTATACTATCGGAAATTAAAGGGTTTCTCAAATCTAGGAGTAAAAACTAAAAGTAAATCAAGTTATCAACTAGTAGAAACACAATTAAACACTCGCTCTCCTCTAACAGAGTATCTTCATCGATCATTCAGGAATATTATTCAACAGGTGAATTTATGCTAAGTGAACGGAGAGACTGAGTTTCAAAATTAGAGATTTGGAAAGAAATTTTCAATGCGAACTGGTTCTTCAGCTTCGACGATTGGGCGTAGAAGTAGAACGTTTTGGGGGTCTCTATCACTATGGATTACTGTTCATGGCAGGGAAAGAGATGCGGCCAACCCACATTAAAGAGAGAGTGTAGAGATGATCAGTGCAAGCCAAATTATGAGGATATTCACTTCCCTGGTTCTTCTTGGTTCGTCCAGTAATGGCATTTAAAGGAACGGCCGCTGTTTGGGCGTTACCGAGGGACGGCAAGAGCATGCTTGTTGTCGCCTGCTGAATAATGGAATCCTCAGTCCCGAATGAATGTTAGATTTTGACGGAAGCCTTAAGTCTTTATTTGAAGATTAGGGACTTAAAAGAAAATTGACACAACGAGAAGAATTTCTTTGTCAAAAACTGTTGCTATTTCCCCATCAAGCCAGGCATAAGATTTGGAAGCCCAAAATCTCAGGGCGAATTATGCCTTTTATTTCAACGTTTCTTTTCTGTTTTATATTTATTTATTATTCATTATGTAGGAGTTATTTATTTATTCATACTTATACACTTGTGTATAGCTATTTTTAGTTCTGTTTATTTTTTTCATTCCTATAAATTTTTACATGTCTGTTTATTTTTGTATTTTTTACATATCTGTCAATTTCTATGTCTATATCTATATGTATATCTATATGTATCTCTATTATGTATATCTATATCTATTTGTATATCTATTACTCTATGCATATCTATATCTATATGTATATCTGTATCATTATGTGTCTGTATATCTATATGTATTTTTATATGTATATCTATATGTATATCAATATCATTATGTGTCAGTATATCTATATCTATATGTGTATATGTATCCATATCTATATGTATCTATATATGTATATCTATATCATTGTGGGTATGTATATCTATATCTATATGTATCTCTATATGTATATCTATATCCTTATGCATATGTATATCCATATATATATACATACATATAGATATAGATATATCTATATGTTTATGTATATCTATATCTATATCCTATATCTATATATATATATATAGCTATATGTGTATGAATATCTATATATATATATATACATCTATATATCTATATATCTATATCTTTATATCTATATCTACATCTATATCTATATCTCTATCTATATCAACATCTATATCTATATCTATATCTATATCTATATCTATATCTATATCTGTATCTATATCTATCTATCTATATATATATAGCCTACACAGATATCTATACCTTTATATATCTATATCTATACCCAAACCTATATATATATTGATTTCTATACCTACATCTATTCATATAAAAATCTAGTAGTATATTTGTATACATATTGATACCGATATTTCTATATATATTAATTTCTGTCATATTTCAAATATTTGTTTAGATAGCTTATTAGTACTTACATTTAGATGAAAATATATGAAACTTTATGTTTTTATTTCTATTTATATTTTAGTTAATACTTGTATTTATATTTTTTTATATACTTCTCTTTGTCGTAAAGTTTCTATTTATATTTATATTTATATTTATATTTATATTTATATTTATATTTATATTTCCATCGAGAATGATAAGTCTAATTGAAATTTGATTTTAGCTATTTATGCAATCATTTTTCTTAATTATGATTGAAATTATATTTCTATTTCTAATCTTAGTTATATTTATGTTTTATTTCATTTTTCTTGTATGTTTCTACTTCTATTTGTATTTTTATTTTTCTATTTGTGTTTCTGTTTTTATTTATACTATCTATTATTTTTCTCCATATCTATCTCTATTTGTATTTGAATTTGTATTATTTATATCTATCTCTTTCCACTCGTAATTCTATTTCTATTTACATTTGTATTTTCCTTTTTTTAATTATATTTTTATTTCTCTTCTTATTTCTAATTTTATTTTATTCCCCATTTATATTTTAGTTATATTTACTTTACTTTTAAATATAAAATATTTTTATGCTTCTGGTTTTTATTGTATATAATAAGTTTTCTAATAAGTTTTATATGAGTTTTTTATATTTAGATTATATATATATATATATATATATATACGTATGTGCATTTGTATTTTAACATTGATTTTAGTTTTCGTTCTGATTAATTCTTTTGTTTTTTATACTTATTCTTCAATTTCTTCTGCTTTTTATATTTTTGGTTCCTAGTATATTAATTCTAATAAGTTTTATATGAGTTTTTTATATTTAGATTATATATCTATTTATATATATCTGCATATATATATATGTATGTGCATTTGTATTTTAACATTGATTTTAATTTTCGTTCTGATTTATTCTTTTGTTTTTTATACTTATTCTTCAATTTCTTCTGCTTTTTATATTTTTGTTTCATAGTATATTAATTCTAATAAGTTTTATATGAGTTTTTTATATTTAGATTATATATCTATTTATATATATGCATATATATATATATATATATATATATGTGTGTGTGCATTTGTATTTTAACATTGATTTTAATTTTCGTTCTGATTTATTTTTTTGTTTTTTATACTTATTCTTCAATTTCTTCTGCTTTTTATATTTTTGTTTCCTAGTATATTAATTCGATTTATAATTTATTTTTAATGTTAATTTACTTATGTTGCTAGTGTTTTTGCTTCTATGATGTAACGGTGATAAATAAAGCTATTTGTAAATATGGTGACTGGGCCTACAATTAGATAAAAACATAAGACATAGAAGAATAAGGTATAAATGAGGAAATTAAGGTATATCCAAGAAGCTATAGATATAAAATATGGCTTTGGTTGAACCGGTTACGCCCCCTGTTTCGGACATAATTGAATTATGACCGATTACTGGGAAAACATGTAAAATTCTCACATTCAAGAGTAACGAGTAAAAACCCCGTTCAAGGAATGGGGGATAAGCAGAAGTAGGATAATGTCCCGTTTCGTAATTAACATGAAATGTATAATGTTCTGGTAAAGAAGAAATTGGCCCTAGGAAGAAAAACCACATCTTTGTTCATGCCCTATGAATACACCAATGTCAAGTGTCATTGCATGCAATTGTGCAACATAGGTAGTATATTGGAAGACCAAGGTGCTCAATTCAGTTCCATATCTGGCTAGCATGGACACATATAATGCATGCCTCCCTAATTTATATGTATGCTGGATTTTTCATAAAGTACTTGTAACTTAAAGTCTATCCACCGACATCCATATATTTTATGTGTGTGACCCTATAAGCCCATATATCAGCCCTATGTATATCTATACTTGCATTATGATTATTGATCTTACTTCATCTGATATCTTACTTATCTAACATTTATATACTTTTTAGTTAATTTTATACAATGTTTGAATCCTAATTTATTGAAGGTTGATGTAGATATCTGTATACTACAATGCGCTTTCAGAATGAGGACTCAAAATATGTACTACAATAACAAAAAACTATAGAATACAGATGCTCAATATGAGCAAAAAATAAGATGAGTGTGCATTTTACAGGTTTCACAAGAAGCAAATATACATTCTACTGAGTGAATGAAGTCTTGAATATTAAAAATATGGTAATTAAAAAAATATATGTCATAAATCAAATGGACAGGAGCATCTATAGCGTATTCATTATAGTATGTCATAAATCAAATGGACACTTATCTCTGGGCATCTTAAATGTCTAAACATTTTTGTACAATTTCCCTCAACTCTGGGTATGGCAGGGTTTTGAGTTCTACGAGCTCAGCTCTTCACATAGAATGCAATGCAGCATTGTATGAAAATTTGGAAAATTTATATCTTGAAAAGCGATAAAAAAATTTCAAATACCCTGGATATGAAAGCATGTGTAGATTTTTACTTGATGAAACGTCTGCATAACGTGAGCCAAGTGAATGGTGGGGTGAAGGAGAAAATCTTCCAGCAAGTAGCCTATGAAAAAATACCTTAATTCTATACACATTTTACTCTATTGAGAAAATTTAGAAATCAAAAATAACTGGAAGCTACCTAAATTTCTTCCCCTCCATATTCTACAACGAATACAATATAGAGACTCAAAATGCAGTATAGGGCTGTGAACTTACTTTGCAACAGTAGTCGCAGAACTGTTTGAATCTGGCGATTCTACAGTAGCTCCATCTCAACAAAATCTTAATTGCCTCCAAATAGTCATTATCCATACTAGCCTTAAAACAGCCTCAACCCTCAATCTATTACTTGGCAAAGAAAGAAGCTGATCAGAAATATGATAAAGTACCCAACTATTCATTAGTTAATGCAAATTTAGAGATTGAATCAGATGAATATGAATCATGAGGCAACACCCAACATACCACCCGTGATTCTATTTCCTCACCCTAAATATTTTACATGGCATTATAAAATAATAGATGCCTTTAATTATATTTCATCCATTACTAGAACCTCTCCCACAAGATCATCACACACTCCATTAAGAGCCACCACCACTTATTTCCCCCCTTTGATCTCCCACAGTAAGAGCCCTCGTAGCCACCCCACCTACTAACCACCGACACTAAAGTATAATAACATGACTTGATCAAAGAATGAAGTGGAATCTCTTTATCAGAATCTAATGATAACACCATACTAATTTAAGATCATTTGACTCTTAACATAACCCATCCATTTGGCTACGTATCTTAACCATCCACCCATATAAATAATACCATATTGTGGTCACAGCATCTGAGTTTGTAATTTTCATTATTTCAAGTCTGGTACATAAACTTTGAGGGTGAAAAATGTCATTTTGTCAATCAAGATGTGCAACCTCAACATGGTTGGGACAATTAAAACTGTGATTCAACCTGAGAATTTGTTGTTTATCCTAATATAGTTTGTAATTGATAATCTTCATTATTTTATGGATGCAACATAGTTATATTAAACCATAGCTTCTACCTCAACCTATTAATTTCAATGTTCAACTATCAAATTTTCTGAGTGCCAAAGTTAAAAGGTTTAAAAGTCTCGGGGCTATCAACTTAATGTCTATTATTTTTACAATGAATTTTTTTTTTATGAGAGTCCACTATTATGGATATATATATATATATCTAAATTTCACATGGAAAATATAGTTCTTTACTTAGGAATATTAAATTATACCTATAATAGTGAAAAAAAATTCAGGAATATGCCTACCATGTTTGAGGCACTAAGGGCACAAGTTTGAGTGGTTGACGTACATAAGTGACCACAACTGAACAGTACAACGTGAAAGCACAAGACTGGTAAATTTATTTTCAAGTGTTTAAAATTTTCATTTCATCAAATCAGACTTGCACACCAAATTTAGAAGAGAGGGGTTGAACCATCAAGAGGAATGGTAAGTAGATCTAAAATAATTTTTCCTTATGACTGTTACTGTAAATATAAGAAGATGGATGGAGTAAACAATACGATGAAAATGTACTGAAACATGCGATGAACATCAATATCAAAACGCTTTTGTGGATCAAAATATTCACTACCTAAAGGTGAAAACCTGAATTCAGCTAGATACAAGGTTCAAATCAATAAAGAAAAATTGAAGTCCTAATTCTAAAAGCTTTGCAATCAAACCTCTACAATTTTGATGTTCTCGTCATCCATCAATATTTTATGAGCCAATCTATTTTTCCCGGAATCGGGATTTTGCATTAAGCATGAGGATAAAAAAATAAAGGAAATAAACTCAGTCTTAAAGAGGACTCCACTGAAAAAATGATTCCAAAGCAATCATTTCACAAGGCTGGCTAATGAGATAAGTACCAAATAAAAATGTGAAAACACCAAAATTTCAAACCTTTCTATAAAATTGGTTGCAGTTTTTGTAGAGAGGATGAAGAATCATGTATCCACAACAAATCCTCCATACATACTTCAGGATGAAAAGCTATGGATGTTTCAAATTCAAGTGTTTCTTGCCAGTGATTTTGTCTTCTATCTGCTTGATCAGTTTCTGGTCGTTGATGTGTGTAACTAATCCTCAAAATGTCTCGGATTCCACTATGCATCACGTGGTAGTTGAATGGCGCATTTGATCAAGATTGTGTATGATTTTGGTCATCCGATCAACTTCATAAATGTGTGTGTGATTATGGCCATCAGATGAAATTGGGATGATCAGATCAAATGAGGGCGTCAGGTGGAGTTGAAGAAAAACATGAGGAAATCATGCCAAATTTCCAGGTATGAGTTGTTGAGCTTAAAGAGTAACGTTAAATTGCACTGTTTATCTCATGGAATGTGATCAGGCATCCCAACTAGTGCCACGTGTACATCCACGTGCCACATTACCCTGATGATAATGGGCCATTTTTGGTGATTTTATCCATGCAAACGGCTAAGAAAAATATACAAAAATTCTAGAAATTACTCTGAAATCCAAATTTCATAATTTTCACAATATAAGTCCTTTCTCGTGAAATTCCATTAACTTAATCATTATCAAGTCTACTTCAATTTGGGGAAAAATAAGTGTATGAGTCAATCACGTATTATTTGTAAATATTTCATAAAAATGTGATTATATGTAAAAAATGATTCCTTTGAAGAAACTGAATAATCATGGATTATAATATTTAAATCACATGTTATTAAAGACACTTTGAATGTGAACCTACAAGAGGCTTTGCATATAGATATATTGCCATTAAAAGTCTCAAATATAACGGCTTATTGAGTTTCATCAAAACACACAAATCCAATAAAATGTGTAACCGGTGAGAGTTGAATACTTTTGCACCTTCCTTGCATCCTGACTAATCAAGTAGTTTTAGAAAATACTATACTTTCTAACACAATTGTTGGGTTTTGGGCCTTGATCTGGATGAAAACTTAGGATGATTAATATTGGAAGACTCAATACATATTCATAATGACATTATTAAGAACATGAACAAATCCACCTGGGCACGAATGGCATGTAAGATTTCTTGGATCCTTCATTGAGTCACATCCAACTACTCATCTGTGCAGTCTCTAGATGTATCCATGCGGTCCATGTCATGACAAATCTCCT
This sequence comes from Wolffia australiana, assembly GCF_029677425.1. Taxonomy (NCBI): domain Eukaryota; kingdom Viridiplantae; phylum Streptophyta; class Magnoliopsida; order Alismatales; family Araceae; genus Wolffia; species Wolffia australiana. Next base: position 2,248,440 of record NC_135844.1, read on the forward strand.
ACTTCACAATGACCAGCTTCATTCATGCTTTGTTGCTGTTATTACATTGTTCAGTCACATCAATAATGGAGAGGAGCTACGGGGATAAGGGGTGACAAAGCGAAAATAGGGTGTGTTAAATTTCTGTCATTGTTATGATTTTTGCTTCAATCAAATGAAAATTTTAATATGTAAACTTACTCAGAAATGTATAAGTGAGAGTAAGATCCACAGGGATTGGCTCTTAGAGGTAAAATCAACTAATGAGCCGGGGGGCTGGGACGGGGGCTGGGGGTAGAGAGGAAGGATTTTAAAAGGATAATACTAATAGGAAATTTTATGAATGATGAATATTTAATTTTTTATAAAGATAATCCCCCCTGTAGATTTTATTTGAAGCTATTATTTTATATATAGACAGTGGAGATAGATTAGTGATTTTAGGAAATTTCTGCGGACTTTTTAGAAGTCGATTGATAGGAGAATTTTGAGAGTCAATTCGTGAAGGAAAGGTGTTTGATAGAATGCCTATGAGAAGAAATGGATTTATATGGCATTTTTATGAAAAACAAAATCGATTTTTTGTTATTTTTATCTATGAACTATGTATGATAGGAAGTATAACTTCCTTGATTTTATCGTATATTTTTATGAATTTTAATTGGGTTGAAAATATTTAAAATGGTTTTTAAAAGATAGTTTTAAAGGATTTGCATGAAAGTGTTTGTTAAAGTGCCTAAACGAGATTTTTATCTTTTGGCTGGAAATTGAATTATTTCAATTTCAAAAAATGGATTGAGGATGATTCCTCAATACTTTCTTATACTAGATGATATGTCAAGCGTTCGGAATTCAACGACTACGATTAAATCGTAGCCGTGGACCCCTTTGAGTTCGATGGTCCTCTCTCAGTCAGCAGCATCCTCATCAGCTTCAAAAATCCACGTGTCGGCGCCTGATTTGGCCACGTTAGTGCTCTGCGCTGAGTTGTCGCCTGAAAAGAAAACAATTATATGAACTGATCTTGACCGTTCAATCTTCTTAAAGAAGATGAACAATTAAGATTATATTGCTTGGCTTATGAAAAGCCTGTTTTGATTTGGGCTTGGGCCTGGGCCGTGCAAAGCCCACACGTATGCTACTTTATGATTTTCATAACGGCCGCCGGTGGGCTTATTTGTTCTTTTATTTACCTGGTCGGCCCATAGTTTTATAGAACATCTATTCCTATCAATCCCATATTGACTTTTTTAGAAATTGCAAATGGTATATAAACTCCGAAACAAATATGGAAATGAATTGAAATGAACATGGACTTAGCTTGGGCGTGGGCTGTTGTTATCTTGGAGCCGCTTTAAGGGGCCGGCCTTGGCTGCACCTACGGGTGTCACTTGTGGCTTCGGCCTTGGCTGTGGTTGTAGATGGCGCCTGCAGTGTGGCCTTGGCTGTGCACCTTGGTGGCTCTTAGGAGCCCCTTTTTTATTATTATTATTTTCTTTATTTTCATTTTCTAGACATATTGATTTTTTCTATATATTGTCTTCTTCTTCTTTTTTCCACTATATCAATGAGTTTCACAATATTTTTTTAGTAATGCAAAAACTCATTAAAAATAGGACATTTTAGATAATGAATGTATATTTGCATAAAAATGGAATTTAACATAAAAATGCATGTTCATTTCATTATATGACTTCATAAACCATTAAAAAATGTTGATTTGCAAGCATGATTTGTGATACATCAAGGGGGAAGAAGAGGAAGGACTGTGAACAATTTAGGCCTAGATGAAATTCGTTCAGGGCCTTCTCCTATTTATGCTAAGTGGGTATTTATAAAAATCTCCAAAATTTAAGTATATCATCTGATGCCCAAAAGACTAGTTCAGTGTTACCCTCTAGGCCCAAGTATTAGTCTATTTAGCAACTCTAGCAACCCAATAATCTTTATTGGCCTTCCAAATTAATTAAATGTATCATCAAATAGATTCATTATTTTCAGTCGATTTAGCCCAATCGATAGGTTGAGTCTCCACCTGGTGGGAGGCCAAGCTACACCTTGTGCTCTAAAAGATACAAAGGAGTTTGTATTGACTCACTCATGGAATCTATTTGTCATCTATTACAGTGTACATATAGTCCCTTCTCCCCTTGATGCTTCATAACATGCTACCATGACATGTATTATTGGCATTTAAAACCAATTTAAACTCCTAATGTACACGCATTTGATACACGTTATCATGTATTATGAATTCTATGATGAGCAAAAGCCAGGTGATGAGAATTCACAACAAATGGTCATCGTACGCAAGGCAAGGTGATGGGGGACCATCTAGCTTCGAATACCTGGTCTCAACCAGTTCGTTGAGCAAGGGCTGATGTGCGATATCCGGCCTTCAAAGTACTCCACGAAGTCAACGGGCCCCGAATGTTTAATGTTATCTTTCATTTAATTTTCCCTGCTTTGTAGACCTTGTATGTGGGCCACATATGAGTTTGTGTGTGTTTTTTCGCATGTGTTTGGGCCTCTCTATGGACTTACATGTTTGTGTGTGTGTGTGAGCCCTTGTATGGGCCTGTTTGCAGGCCTCTCTCATATTAGGGGCCACTAGGACCCTTTATTTGGGCCTTTTCCCCTTTATTTCTAAGGGGGAAGGCCCATATTTACCTCCTATAAGAGGAGGAGGGGTACCCATCAAAAGGGAGAGAATAAATGGCTAACAAAATGTGACCCTTACTTGTTCTTTTTTAAACTTGGGTGTTTTTTTAAGCTTTCTCGGGTTTGTTTACTTACAAAACTGCCCCTCTTTGACATCTCTTCGAGAGAGGAAGTTGGTTCATCGAAAGCCATCGCCTTCGCAAGAGCTCCCATCATTAAAGCACCACCTTCACTGGAGCTACCGCCACCATCATTGGTGCATCGGTTGCCGCCACAAGCCCCAATAGGAAGGCTACACCGCTATCGTAGGAATATTGTGTGCCACCCCACAGCCACCACTGTGCTGCCCTGCGGCCACCAGCGCACCGCCCCGCGCCTCCCTTACGACCGTCCGCGCCATCCCCACACCCCCGGCCGCATGCGCTGCCTTCAATCTGCCGTCTTGCACTCCCATCGGCCCTCTGCTGCCGCTGCCTCGGAATGCCACAACCCCCCAAAAGTGGCTCTCTATGACATGCGTGCCTCCATATCACACCACCTACGGGTTCGCCATCGGGTTTTCCTCGCCCGCTACGCACCGTCTTTGTCCACGTGATGTCGGCCCCCTGCACCAATGTCTCTAGCGCCCGCCACCGCCGCTCGTCAATGCATACTGCTGCCGCTCGCTAGTGCTCGGTGCTGCCCCTCATCTTTGGTGTCATGCCGCCACCTCATCACTGCGTCTTCCCCGCCACCACGCCTACCCACTCCCTAATTGCGCCTACCTACACCTCTCAGCTGCCATTGCCACTGAGTCATGCATCATCCCGCGCCCCACTGCTATTGGTGAGGCCACCACTTGTGCAATTGCTTGCACCAAGATTGTCTCACTGCTGTATATCGGCCCCTTCGCTCACCTCGACGCCTCACCACCCTCATTGATGGGACCCACGTTGGTTCTCATCACCACCACCATGACTGTCCAAAATTCAGGTCTCACAAGTACACTCATAATTATCTTTTCAGCATTATAGTTTTTCTTTTAGTGCCCCAAACGTTTTCCCACCGCCAAAGTTAAGGTAGTGATAGATAGGAATAATGTTCAATGGGTTAGGTTTCTATTGGTACTCCACTTGTTGGCCCGTTCAAGGTGCACGCTCTAGTGGTAGTAGCCGTGGTTGCTCCGTCGGCCTTCAAATCGTCGTCCAAGTCATCATGAGTGCAGTGGCATACCCAAGTCCTACTTACCGGGACTTAGTGGTTGCCGCCCTCTATCCACATTGGGTGTTATACTTCTCATCGATTTCATTATCGTATTATCATTAGGATTTTACCCGCATTGTTCATCTATGTTTCCTAACATGACTTCCCACCCTCCCTGTGGTGTAACTAATGGAAATATATGCGATCGATAAGCCAATCATACATTCCATATCTCGTTCCATGTTCATAGACAGAACATATTCATTGTAGTGCACATGTGATACCTATGATCAAGTCCATGAATACATGATCGAACTCAGTGAATTATGATGAGATCATAATATGGAGATTTATAGTCTTTAAGCATATGTTCTAAATATTCATATTTGAAGGATACTTGAGTGGGACAGCGAAGAATCCAGATAGAATAGCACTATCTAGCCTCACTCATATGATAAGTATGGCCGGTCTTGTAGCCATTAGTGTACAAACACTAAATATAGATAGTGGGTACTATTTAGTGGAAAGAGTTCACGAAATTGATCCGTATGACCTGAATGGTATTATACCAAACTCTCAATCAGGTTGATTCATTTTACGGTTTTGTAAGTGGTCCTTAGAGCTGAGACACCAAAGACATCTAATGGACTGGTGTACTTTGACTGTGACTTACATATTCCTAATCATGGAATTCTAAATAATCTTAGTTTGGGTGCATCAAGAAATTCATGAAGATGATTGAGTGGTTATAATGGGATTTTCCACTCTGTGTATAAGAGGTGACAACTCAAGGAAGATGATGGGATGAATTCCTTGGCCAAGGTAGTGAAATAATAGAGAAAAGTTCTTCGACGATTTCCATACGCATCACTACCAACTCGGATGACCGATTAGAGTTTGACAGTTGACCATACCCTAAGTCATCCTAAGAGCGTCAAGTGGATGAGGGACTATACATATAGTGTAACTGATGGTAAACTGGTTCCATGAATGAGTCGATACACACTTCTTTGTATATTCTGGAACACAAGGTGTAGCTTGGCACCCCACATGTTGGAGAGTCATCCTATTAATTGGGTTAAATCAATCCAACATTAACTAATATATACAATGTTATAATTATTTAATTTGGAAGGACTATAAAGGTTATTGGGCTGCTCGAGTTGTTAACTAGACTAATCCATGGGCCTAGAGGTCACATGCAAATGGTCTTTTGAATGTTAAAAGATATACTTAAGTTGTGGGGGTTTTATGAAAAATACCCACTTAGTATAAATAAGAGAAAGCCTTGAACGAATAGTTCAAGGGCAGAATAGTTCAAGGGCCTTCCCCTTACAATCTTGATGCGATATTGTAACGACTTCTACGGAGTTTGAACAAGGCTTGTCAAGAGAAGGAGGAGATCCAACATGCAGAGGACCGAATGGATACATGTAGAGGCTGCACACCTGAGCAGCTTGACTTGTCTCACTTTGGGACCCAAGAAATCATGGATGCAAGCCGTACATAAGTAATTCATTCAATGATTCTAATGATGTCGTCTGATTTCGTTTAAGTCTTCTGCTTCAGATTGTTTTGATTTCTTCATCTAGATATAGGCCTTTAAAACCCAAAAGTAACACGAGTCGTTTGATCCAAGTGTCCTTCGTGTTACATCACAATGTAAGCATTTCTAGACCAGGGTGCTTAACTTGGCAATGATTTCAAATCCTTGTATGAATCTTGATTGAAATCTGGGACAACCTATTTTAAAGGCCTCTGAAGATGTATGAATTGGGGGAAATTTTCCATTTCAGAGCCTCAATAGGGATATATGCCCGTGAAATTGGGCAAAAATCCAACGCTAAAGACAAGTTTTTAAGGATTTTTCTCATTTTTTTCAGGTCTTTATTTAATGAAATTTTGGATAATTTTTTCAAAAATAAAGAAAAAAGAAAAAATGTATTTTTGTTGCCACATGGTAGGCACCATGTAGGCCCAACCCGAGACAATGTGGTTCTCTCTTAGTTTTCTAGATGTGGGACTAATACCCCTTCTTTTCTTGTGTAGGTGATGTGGTGGAGTGAAGAGTGTCGATTGTGAGGGTAAATTGGTAATTGTTGGATTTGTTTGACTGTATCCACTCGATTTCTTAAGTGACAAGGGCTATGTAGGGCTGTGAGAGGACAACGTTGAGGCGATTCGACTATATGGTGTGCGTTGTGCATATAGCATGCGCTGTGAGATCAGGGATGTGCTGCCCATTTCAAATGTGGAAGAGATGTTGTAGATATCATGCATGCACATCAACACACACACCCATAGGGGGCAGTTGCATCTTTTAAGCCTTTTACTAATTCTCTCTTTCTTCAATCGTGACTGCACATATGATGTGTTGTGTCCATTGGACAGCCATCATTGTGCTTGATCTGATGGGCCACACACTCTCTCTTTTCTATTCAATGTAAGGGGTCATGTGGTCCCGTCCAAGCCAATCGCCACACTTACGGATGATTAGACGATGCGGAGGGACCCCAATCCCCTTAATTGAGTTTTTGGGAACCATGAAAGCAATCCATCATGGAAGAGGAGGGGTCGGCAGGTATTTTTGCCTCATTCTAGGCTGAAATCCATCCTCTTCAAGGCATGGATCAAGGTCACCAGCAAGGTGTTCGACTATGGAGGAGGAGGCTGGAACTGAAACTTAACGATGATGAAATCAATCGTTCAAACTCACTTGAATGAACTGAATCATACATCAATCAAGCCATGTAAAAGTTTCTTTGACGGTTAAATTCATGATCTTCAATGCCCCTAGAATGACTTAGGGTATGGTGAACTGTCAAACCCTAATCAGGCATTCGAGTCAGCATTGATCTATTTAGAAATGATCACAGAAATCCTCTTTGATATTTCACTAGTTTGCTAAGGACTTCATTGCATCATCTTCCCTAAGCTGTCTCTTCTTATAGCGAGGGCGAAAGATCTCCTCTTGACCACTAAATTTTCTTTGTGACCTTTTTGATAGGCCCAAACTAATATTATTTACAGTCTAAATGATTAGGAACTAGTCAAAGTACAAATTTTTATCCACTAGATGTCTTTGGGGTCTGAAATTTAAAGACCACACACAATCATAACACGAATCAACCTGATTGACAGTTTGATATAATACAATTCACAGATACATAGAGATCATTTCAAAGAACTCTTTCCACTAAAGAGCACCCACTATCTATCCTTAGTGTCTCCACACTAATGGCTTAGGGACTTGCCATAATCATCATATGACTGAGGTTAGATAATGATATTCTAGCTGGATACTTCAATGTCCTTCTTGAGTATCCGTGAAATGGAAATGTTTAGACCCCACACTTAGATAATGATCTCCATATTGCGATCTCTTCATAATTCAGTAAGTTTGATTGTGGATTGATGGACTTTATAAGAAGCACCACATGGTTTACCATAATATATACATCCTATAAATGAACATAGGACAATATATGGAATGTGTGATTGGGTTATGGCCATATATATTTCCATCAATATCTAGGGACTCATCAAATTTGGACCGCAAGGCCATACTAACTATAGTGGTTAAGTGGCATCTTTTGATAAAAAGGGAAAGGTAACCATGTCCTGGTGGTTTGTCAGCAGACTTCTTCCTGAAGTTTTATCATTGAAACAAGCCTTGCAAAAGCATTAATGATATATGTGCACTTTAGGTCTTCCATACAAATCAGGAATTACTTTCATTAGAATTATAGAAAATGTGCACCATATCAATAGTGTAACAAATGCGATAAGATAACATTAAAAAACGATTTAAAAACTTAAGGTTTCTTAATAGGAATATTTTCTTAGAGAAATGTATTAAATATTTTATGTTTTCATGAACAAGTTGAATTCCTTTCCTGTAGAGGTATTGCGGCACATTGTTTTCATTGGCGTATTCACTCCCATCATTGATGCTTCTATTTGAGAGAATGACTTATCCCTAATGGAAAAATAGTTATCCTTCATATTTTTTAAAAAAGGCGATGTAACACACTGGCTTCATCGATATTTTCATTTTCCTAACCAAGGATTCTGTTCGAGAGGACTTATCCCTAATATTTAATAGAAAATCAATTTGATTATTTTTGCCTACGTGGGGTATTTAGCAATATGATCTCATAGGTTATAAAATCAAAATTAGGGTAAAATTGTATCACTATGAAATTGAGTTCATGAATAATATTTAGTTAGCTCATGAAGAGTAAGGTTTGTCTCCACGAGGAATGGAAGTTAGGAAAGGAACTATTTTGGGTAAATTCGACAAGATGAGAAGAGTAATGTATAGCATACGTGGTAGTGAATGGGTGGCATTAAATGAAATTAGGGTTGAATGAATAATGAGAAGTGGCTGATCAGGGTTTTAGGTGTTAGGGTTTATAACATATGAGGATGTAGAGATGAGAATGAGATATGGATAGTGAGAATGAGTTATAATGATGATTAAAATGGGAGTGAGTGATGTATGTTTTCTTATACAAAAAGAGAGATAGGTGACGAGATCATAACGGTGTAGTGGATGTTAGTGGATGCTGATGGAGGAGAATGGCGGTGGATGAGTGATGGTGATAGATGATAACATGATAAATGCATGTATATTTCCATACATTTTAGATATTTTATCGTATTATTAATTTAGAATTTATCATGTTATTACTTGAAGTAGCCAAAGATTTATGCATTAGCTAGAAATTCCAATTTTGCACATTATGGATATTTTTCATTAACTTCATTGACTTCTCTGAAGTCGAGCATTTTGATTACTGATGATTATTTTATAGTTCCAAATGTGGAGAAATTCACAGGAATTAGAAGATACAATTCTTAGAGAATTGGAGAATTTTTGGGACCATAGTGATTTTACAAAAGAGTTTGAAAGGATCAGGTGGAATTGTGGACCTTCAAAAGAGAAATATGAGGAAGATGAGCCACTACCTGACCTGCCCATTGGTCTCCCAGAATCCTTCAAATGAAAGAAGTTGATGATTACAAGGGAAGTTCATCACCCATGGAGAAAAAGAGGCAAAAATGATAAGAAAAGAGAATAGACAATGCCCAAAGGGGTATTTTAGTAATTCTTCCAATGTATAAATACACCTTTCTCCCTCATTTCCCCTTATCCTGGATGTGCTCTAGCAAGTGGCTAGTCAGAAGGACAAAGCATATTTCAGAACCCAGGTTGTTCAACCTGCTTAATGTAAGCTTCCTGAAGTTTTCATTCAATCTCGTCTCTTGTTTGCATTGAAAATCCTTATCCTGGTGAAATATAAGGATCTAAACTTGAGAGGAAGCATTGAGGGCTCACCCACTTGCATTGATGTTTTAGAAACCTAGACTTACACTTTCCCATCATTATCCCTCCATGTACCATTAAAATCCATCACTTTCTCACTCTAAACACTTATTTTTCCTACTTTCTATCTCTATAAATGACTCTTTTATCTCTCTCAACCTTCATCCATATCCCTAGTTCATCCCCTCAATGTTTCATAAAAAATCTCCTTCATTTACACCTTCAAATTCCATCTTAAACTCTGTCTACACCATTTGTTCACTCTCTCTCTATCTCCTAATTTTGACTTTTCTCTCTCTAAAGCCATTTATTTCTCTCTCTAAAATCTCTCCCTGTCTCTCCCTAGATTCCACGTCATTTAATATTTCAAATCCCAAAAAATCGATTTCCAACTATCAAAAATTAGGTACGGTGGTGTGTGTTGCACGGGGCCGTAAGGGCACCCTCCCCACAGGGCATGCACTGTCGGGCAAAAGAGGCCCCTGCTCAGGACAGCCAAATGGGCTAAGTCTTGAAACTATTGAGCCGAGCCCAATTGGGCTGACCCAATAGCCAGCCCCTTCACTAGGCCCAAACCGCCTCCTCCGCCACCGCTATGTCGTCTCCACGGTGTCCACCGTTGCCTCTGTCGGCCATTGCTGGAGCAGTTATTTTCCTCATTTTATGTATTTAAAAATTATAAAAATAAGGAAAAAAATAGGATAACTTAGAAAAAAAATATTTTACGCACTTAAAATTTCTAAGAAATCAGAAATAATTCCTAAAATTGAATAATAACCTTCTAGTGACTTGAACATCTAAAAATTATAAAAATCTCTAAATCTCATTTTTAATATTTCTAGTGGTTTTTGGTGTAAATTAAATTCCAGAAAATTTAAAATAGTTTTTTCTATTTCTGTTGTCAATTAAAATTAGGAAAATTAGAGTAAAATATTTTTAGTGTTTTACCTTGTATTCTGCTTCAATTTAACTCATAGAAAAGTATATAAATAAACTAAAATTTCAGAACGATTACAACAATTGTATCTTTCATTTTTAGTCATTTTATTCATTTAAGCTTAAGAAAAATTCGGAAATTAAATTTCTGCTTTTCTGTGAATCGACCCCTTGCCCAATATTAATATAGAGTATTTAAGTGGAAATTTTCATAAATATTCAAATTTTCATAAATTTTCATAAATATTTTTAGTGGTTAAGTATGAATTAAAATAATGACATTAAAACCTTCAAATTGGACTTATTAATAAATAGAGGTGATGGATAGAGATGATACTTGAACTGCCCAAGTTTATTGAAGAGGACGCTGTGTAAGGAAAGATGCTAACCTTAGATCCCTACATTCCGCTGGGAACAAGCACTAGAGACACCAAGACATCCTTGATGTACCTCAAAACTTCACTTTATTTGAATCTGCCTCTCTAAGATGAAGTGAGCTTTAAAATGATGGGGGCTCAATTTATAGATCCAACCATATGGATGGATATAGGGCATAAAGACGAAGCTATCCTTAAAATTTCAGCTCAATCCTAGATCTGGTGTTAGATATCAACCTTGGAAATCTGACGATTCATAGCCATTGATTTAATCAAAATATTTCTCTCTCCTCATTATCATCAGTGCAATCCCATCATTTGGTTAGGGTTCTATCTCATCATAGGTTGAGAATCTTCCACTTCATACCTGATAAACGCCTCTTGCCGCACCATGTGTCACCTTGGAAAAAGACAAAAAAGGTATAAAATAAATAAATGATTAAAGCATGTGTTACATGGGGATGCATCAGCACGCGCTACTTCATTGTGTTTTCTCACACGACAAATCACAAAATGACACATGCGCACCACTTGTAAACATGGCTCCATGTGTCGCTTGACACGTCAGCACCGTAGTCATTTCTGACATGTCAACAAGAAAATTAATTTTTAATCCTCGCTTGTCAATCTTCGCACAACATTTATTGCAAAAAATGTGTTGTTTTTCTTATTGGGCCAATCACCCCGTGCCAGAAAAAGTAAAAAGAAATTTGGCTATCATTAAATTCTATTATGGCATTGCTAATTGTGATGCCATAAAAGTTTTGGTGAATGATTGGCTGTCACCAATCATTACTCTTAATTGTGGCTGGTTGTCGTGAGACTAATTGAACGGTGACAAGTGGCATTGCAAAAATATAAATGAATATCTACTTCAACTTAGGAAAATCATATATTTACGAATTGAATGTCTAAAATTCCAAGAAATATATATTCTAACTCAAAAGTTATAGTCTCTCTGAATTTGATGTCAGAAAAATCCCTAAAAAGACATAAAAATGCATAAATTTCAGAATATCATTCCAAAAATAAATTTAATCATTTTAAGCTTGATTACATGCGCATATAATTAATTTAATGCAAATAAACATGTAATTATGGTCAGGTTAAACTACTAAAAATGCATGTTATCAATAGCACCAATGTTTTTTTGTTCTTTTGGAGAACCCCTTATAAGATCCCCCTATAGAATGATCACATAGAGATTTGTTTAGAATTACTAAAGAAATTATAACTTATCATCTCACACTCCCCTTTGGTAATGACGCAAGACTCTTACTTGAGGGATGTAAAACATCTGAAAAAACATCAAATTAGTCCTAATATTGTGTTATCACTGTTGAATTTTTCTCCACATGGGATTGTGAAATGATATAAATCATGATTTCTGGTTAAAATAGGAAAATAATTAGTTATTTACTAAACAGTGGTTCATTTTATTTACCCCTCTTGACTACTTTGTGCAAGTGAATGAATTGCCACATTAATTGAGATTTTTACAAATCCAAGACATTGGTTCAATTAAATAGTTGAATTTGTAAGTAAACGCCAAGGAGAAAAGCAGCCTACGACTATAGGGGAATGCCCAAGATCAAGTCAAACAGTCCTATTTATGAACAATCATGAAAAATCAGAACTGAGAGTTGGTCATTAAGTTGAGATGGTGAGAGGACATGAATCAAGGTTGTACATGGAGAAAATTATGGGTTCTAACACCTTGATTTGGATGGAATTAAATTTATTTTTTCATCTCAAGACTGATAAAAAAATTCAAAGGACACATATGAAAAGATGATCAGATCACCTGGGCATGGATCCGATTAGTAGTCTCTTGGATCCTCGAGTGAGACATATCAAACTGCTCAAGTGTGTAGCCTCTCAATGTACCAACGCGATCCTTGACATGTTGAATGTTCTCCATGTACATTCAACTTTCCATGTACATTTTCATTTTGTCATCTAGATTGCATCATAAATAGAGCTGAGTCAAAGGGAGATTGCAGAAGAAGTGGAGGAACCTAAATGAGTTCACAAAATTAGATGGTGCTATCCTATTTGGATACTTTGATGTCCATTTTGAGTATCTTTTGGATATGAATATTTAAGACTTATAATTAAATATTATTGATCTTCACATTATAAGCTCATCATAATTCATGAATTTGGATCATGTATTCATGCACTTTATTATAAGCATCACACATGCCCTTATAATGAATACATTTTATTAATGAACATGGAACACAATATGGAATGTGGGATTGGCTTTCTAGGCATATATTTACTGCAACAAATTATGGCCCTCAAAAGTATTTTAGCTAACCTAGAGTCTTGGGTGTTCCCATCATTGTGTGCCCTTACCCATGATGTATCCCATCCTTGAATTTTTCCCAACTATTGTTGGTAAGGAGTGATTCAGCTCCAAAATACGCATTGGTCTACCCATATGTTCCAAAAGTGATCAATCAATATTAGCAGATAGGATGGGTGAGGATTGAGAAGGCAAGTATAAAACTCTCATTAGTGTAGTTGACTGATAGGTTTGTGAGGTCTTCCATATTTTCACCTTGATTTTCTTTGAATTTTTTTACAGGTTATCATTTCCATTTATATGCTAGATTCTATACTTTTGAGTGCTACCAACCATGTACAAACATCCCACCTGTAACAAAAGTTATATTCCACCGCAAATTTCAACTTTCACCACTTCCTATGGCTCATCACTAGCAATGATTAGCAAATGTTTTATTTACTAAAAACTCAAAAAAATCATAAATTTTAAATAAAATTATAAAATCTTATTTAAAAATAGACATTTCATGACTAATTTAAAATTATTCAAACAATAATCCTGAAATTAAATCTTTCTAACTATTTAAGATATTCTAATTACATGGGTATTTCATATATAGTTTTGGTGCATTATTTTGAAAGTTACAATGAAGAGGATGATACATCCAGAAGATCCAACCAGATTGTAAATGTAGAATCTTAATTACCACATATCTTCAAGTGGTGGTGAACTTGATCTTGAGGAAGCTTAAATCTACATCAACAAAAAAGATTAGACAGAGATAACAGAATCAAGAATCAAGGAAAATAAAATATTAAAATTATTTTCAATTGAAATATCTTCAGTGATTATTTCTTATTGAATATCCTTGAAAATATATTTTGTTGAGATTATCTGCATATTTCTTATTATTTGGATTAACTAAATATTAAATTTTAATTGTGTCCTAGTAGACTTTGGAGACAACTAGGTGAAAGGTTTTTGGGGCTGAGTAAAAGAATGCTTTGGGGTCCAAGTCAATGGAGGTCACGCATCATCACTTCATGGAAAGTTTTGGGGCTCCAGGATGATAGCACTTCACCAACATTTTTTTTTCCTAGGCATCCTCACTAGGCCTAATTTACAAGTGGTTTACTTCGGGGGCATTCATACCATCTTGGTTATAGCTTATCTTCACCTTAGGCTAGATAACCGAGGACAACACTAAGGACTATCCTAATTTATATACACAAATAAAATGAGTTTTCCATATCCTCTACCTCATTCTATAAATTGGTAGAATGCATTTCATATAGATTAGTACATTAGAGTGAATAAAATTTAAAGGACCTAATTCTTCTCCCTCGTTAGGTCATCTCTTAGCCAGTCAAAATAACATATCTTCTAAATATTTATATTAAAAGGATACTCAAGATGGGCATCAATCAATATAAAAAATATCACTATTTTATATAATGTTTTTAATAATTATGGCTGATCTTATAGACATTAGTATGGATACAATGAAAATGGACAGTTTCTCTTCAGGAAACGGGTTCATTAAATTGATCACAATGAATCCATGAATGACATTATATCTAAACATAAATCAAGTTTATTGATGTCACAGTCATATACGTGGTCCTTAGACCTAAGACACCAATAAAATCTTGTGAATGGATAAATATGTTATGACTATGAGGTATGAGCCCCTAATTAATAGATTCAAATAAATATTATCTAGGATATAGTAAGAGGTCATAAAGATGATTGCATTATTAAGATGAGCTAGTTTGGCCCTGGTATAAGAGGATATGGAATCAAGGGAGAAGAAGTATTAAATCATTAGCTATGGTAGTCAAGATATTGGAGAAGACATTCTTCAATGATTCACATTACAAAATGAAGGATTAGGGTGTGCCATTTAACCATACCATAAGTTATTTAGGAGTCTTGCATAGTTGAAGAATTATACATACACGATAACCAGTAATGGTAAAGGTTCCTTGAGAGAATTTATTTACTATTACATATCTGCCAGAGGACATGTAGGAAACATAACCTATTGATTGTGTTAAATTGATCATTGATTAATTAAAGTTTGCCAATAAGTATTATTAGGCCATTAAAGTTATAAAGTAGACCAATATACAAGCAAAGGATCTCCCACACAAAAAAATCGAAGGATGTTGGTGGATCTATATATTAAATTACAAGGGCATGAAATTTGCCCTTGTAATTTAATTACACGTGGCCACATTTTAGGTGCCCATTCTTGCTAGATCCAGGTGCCCCTGTGTTACCATTTCTTTTCTTCTTAACTCACTCCTACCACTAGTGTGCCCCCGTCTAAGATTACGCTAAGATTTAAAAATGCTTTGTGCCCCCGTCCCCCTATTTCCATCCATACCTTCTGATCTATAAATAGTGGCGTGGATCACTGTGAAATTCATCTTGAACTTGCTTCCTACTTGTGTGGGCTGATTGAAAGATAGCGAGTTTTGAGATCCATCAAGTGTGTTCTGTGTGTCCTGGGCTTGTGGGAAGAAGCATTAGAGAAGAGAGGGAGCTTACCGGCACTCGCAAATCGTCGTGATCCTAGTGGACCATAAGGATCTAAGATAAGCATCTTCGCCATATGCTGCTCTTTCTCAGCATTTGTTGGCTTAATTAGATTTTTCAATAACCCTTTTTCACTATCATTCCCCTCCCTTACATTCTCCTTATCTCGTCTATATCTTTTCCATCACACCAATCCTACATTCAATCACTATCGTATCCTTCTTGTTCTCTATCTCATCCACATATCGCTTCAACTAATTCTATGTTCACTTCCTCTTTTCTTGTTAATTTAAGTTGAATTATAGCTATACACAACACATCACTCGATAACACTATCTCACCTAGTCTGCTATTGTCTTTATCTTTTCTCATGTCGTTAATTACAATAGTAAGAAAATTAAATCGTTAATCATCATTCCCTGTGGAGATGATCCGTGCTCATCACTAGCTAAATATTCCCAAGTAAGTACGGTTAAAAATATTTTTATTGAATAAACTCAATTACCATCGATAAATTAAAACCCCTAAATTTGAGATTATCAAGAATCTCTTCCAAGGAGCAAATGGTTATTACAAGGTGATGTGATAATGTAATGGTTATTAGATGAATTAAGCATTGATTTTACATCTTTTGCTATGTTAAATGATATCAAGTAGTGAATCAAAGCTATAGAACCCAACATTTAAATTATATCTCATTTGAATGATTTTGGTTTAAAATCATACTGATTAAATTATTGCATCAGTATATATAGGGGAATATAGTGATGTATTTATGATTAAGTTATTGAAGATCATAATTTTTTAAAACATAATAACTTTAGTGGTAAGTAATATATAGACTGATGGAAATATATGTGACCTTCAAGCCAATCACACATTCCACATCTCATTGTGTGTTCATTAATTAGTCCCATAATATATGATCAAACTTAGTGAATTATGATGAGATCATAATACGGAGATCCCTAATCTTTAAGCATGTGTTCTAAATATTCCTATTCGAAGGGTACACGAGAAGGACATCAAAGTATCGGGATAGAATAACACTATCTAGCCTCACTCATATGATGAGTATGGTCGCCCCCGTAGCCATTAGTGTGGAGACACTAAGGATAGATAATGGGTACTCTTTTGTAGAAAGATTTTACTGAACTGGTCCGTACGAATCCCTAAATGGTATTATACTGAACTTTTGATCAGGTTGATTCACGACACGGTTATGTAAGTGGCCCTTAGACCTAAGACACCAAAGATGTCTTGTGGACAGACAATTGTACTTTGACTATGACCTACGTGTCCCTAATCATGGGATCATAATCGTGGGAGTCTTAGTTCGTGTGCATCAAGAAGTTTACGACGACGATTGAGTTGTCAAGATGAGATCGTCCAACCTTGATATAAAAGGTGACAGCTCAAGGAAGACGATGCAATGAAGTCCTTGGCCAAGTGATGGAGCGTGCCAGCTCGCTCCATCGGAGACGTCATTGGGGCCACCATCATCGTCGTTGACTGCCCACCATTTTGCGTCCTGCCCGATTGGCACGCCAAGGTGACAGTGAAGACACCCGGTTTAATACCCCAGATGAAAGCACATCCGTGCATTCGAAGGTTTTGATTTTCATCAGCACGTGCTCGTTTATTCATCATTTTTATCATGGTCGTATGTTTGTTTTTGTCGTGTCTGTATCCATGTGTCACATCGTGTTTTGTTTTGTCGTGTTCGTGTCATTAAGGGTACTAGTGCCCTTACTAAGGGCTCCTCTGCCCTTAGCAAGGGCCATCGTGCCCCTATATAAGAGGCACGATGAAGCCCTAGCCCCCCTTAGACGAGATATTTTGCTATTTTGGAAAGTTCTTTATACCTAGGTCTCACGAAGGAAGAAGAGAGGAGAGGGAGGAGAAAGAAGAGAGGAGAGGAAGGAAGAAGATAGGAAAAGGGGAAGAAGAACCTGGGGAGGAAGGAGAACTCGCCTGCTCAATGTTGACAATCACTACAGCACCGCCCTATCTCTAACGACCGTCCGACGTGCCATGCACTGAACCTTGCACAGCTAAGACCTTTTGTCGAAGGCTCGTTCTGTCTTTTCGTTTGCATTTTCAGTCAACACATGGCGCGATAGACTACACTGATGCCATAGTGATTCTGAGACCACGTGCCGCTTGGCACCGGGCTCATGTCATTACCAAGGGCATTAGCGGCCATTGATAGACTCACTCGACGCTTGATCATGATGGCGTACGCCATCAAAGGTTGTCATCGGCGTCATCCGTGCCGCACGCCATTGACGCCGACGACCGGGTGAAGTCGCTCAGTTATCTTCCTGTTTTCTCGTCTCCCTCCCACCTATGTTTTGTCTTTTTTCTTTTTGTCCATCTCGTTTTCATCGTGTTTCGTCGCGTTCGTCCGTTCGTTGTTTTGCCATCTAGATGGATGGGTCTCTCTCTTTAATCCCCCCCTTTTGCTTCTTCCTCTTTCTTCTTCTTTATTTCCCCCTTATTTTCCCTTTTTTATATGTTTTTCTTCTTTTGTTTTGTAATGGGGGAGCCCATTTATAAGGGCTCCCCAAAGGGATCCCATTTGGCCCATTAGGGGCCCATCTTTCCCCCCCTATAAGGGAAAGGTGGGCGCCCTAATGCTTTAGACCAGTTTTTCCATTGAGGCATTTTGTCAAACAGTTGGTCTCCTTCCTCGTTTGAGAAGAACAGAAAGAGAAGGAAGAAGAGGGGAAGAAGAAGAAGGGAGGAAGAAGGATCGCCCGCCGCCGCCGCTGCTCAGACCGCCACGCCCGAGCGGTCATGCCCGCGCCGCCGCGTCCACTGCGACTCGCCGCCATGCAGCCCGTCCGCATGGCCACCGCCACGCCGCCGCCGACCGCGGCCGCTGTCCGCCGCGCTGCCCACGCCGCGCGCCCTCGGCCGCGCCGCCCGTGCCTCGCGCGCGTGACCGCCGCCACCACGTCGCGCCTTGCACGTCGCGCCTTGCACCGCGCGCGGTCATCGCCTGGCTGCGCCCTCGCCGCCGCGTCATGCCGCTCGCGCTGCGCGCTCTCGCTCGCGCTACTTGCGCCGTGCCATGCGCCTCGCCGCGCCTCTCGCGCCGCGCGCTTTTGCCCGCACCGCCGCGCCAAGCGCTCTCGCTCGCGCTGAAGCGCCACGCCGCGCGCCTCGCCGCACGCCAATCCCCGCGCCGCCGCCGCTGACCCCCATCACCCGCAACTGCGCCTCACCACCAGCCGCACCGCTCCGCGCGCCACACCCGCGCGCTGACCGCCTGAAGTTGCCGCTGCCTGCACAGGCTCTCCATCCACTCCCGCGACGTCAGCACGCTCGCTCAGATCGTCTTAGATGCCCGCTGTCGTCTGCAACCGTCGCTCCAAGACGTTTCGCCGCATCCCAAGTGCAACACCGACGGGCCGCTCGGAACGACCCCTTACGACCGAGTCCTCTACGACCGACCTTTACAACAAGCTCCGGCACCTATCGCTGCACGTGGAGCCGCCGAGTCTCTTCCGACGTCCCCCCACTCCACGCACTCCAACACGCCATCGACGAAGACAAAGCCTTGCATTACGAGCCACGTCGACGAGGTACGCCGTCCTCTCCGTCGCTTGTTTAGTTATTCCTTGCAGTATTTCTTTCATCCCATCTCCTCCGCGCTTGGGCTAGGTAGGTGAGAGAGGACTAACGAGAGATAACTAGTTTAGTGAGTGGCTTACCTGTACGAACGAGTACATCCATTACGTGCGAGCCCTACGGATTGATTTTGTTCGGCTGTAGTTGGTCGTCGCTCCGACGAGATTCGAGAGACCGCCGTCACCGTCAATCGGCGACCCGTCCGAGCAAGGAGCTCGGCGCCTGCCCTCAAGTCGGAGCCTACATGTATGACATGTAGGACCCTCATCCCGCATCGTAGTTACATAGCCGATAGGCTAGCCGTCGGGCGATGACACCGCTGTCCCCCGCTACGTTATCTTTTATCACCACCGAGCCATCATACTCGGTGACAATGGGACGACGTCTTAGACACCCGTCCTACATCAGATCGTCTGGTCGGTGTCATGTTGGCAAGACCCGATGTTGTCCTTGCATGGTTGTGGTCCTCGCCTTGTCCAACGACGCCAAAGGCTGGATCAATTTGGTTCACTCGACTATGCCCCTGAGTGCCCCGCTGGCAAGACCTGACACCGCCCATGCGTGGCTGTGAACATTGCCTCCTCCAAAGGTGCCACGAACTGGATCCTTTTGGTTCGCTTGGCTATGCCCAAGAGTGCCCCGCTGGCAGGACCCGACGCCACCCTTACCTGATTGTGAACCACGCCTTGCTCAATGGCACCACAGATTGGGTCATTTTGGTTCTCCCAGCCATGCCCAAGTGCGCTACCCGCCGCCTCGCGAGTTGCACGTTCTACCTTGCGTGATAGCGAGCATCGCCCAGCCACTCCAGCGTTTCTGATCCACTCGTGGGCATACACGCCGCCCATGGGAATTTTGGCCAGTCCCCACGCTTGCGCAAGCACGAGTCACTGTTACCCCTACCCACGTTGTGTCCTGTAGCGCCGGTCTCGACCAGTCTCTCACGCACCAACTGATCGACCGTGTGCCCCTACAAGCCGCTGCATTCGCAACCCCCTCCGAGTCGTCAAGCCACCTCGTAACCACCATCGTTGCCCTGATTCACCTTTGTCGTGGTGTCACCACCCGCCGCTCGCATCTATCTCCTCACTCTGCTCGTGCCGACCTGTCTTAAGGTCGGTGCGCCGAACCTGGCTGATTGCTTGAGCTGCTTCACTGTTGTACGTCTCTTCCAACTCGTCCTCACCTCCGATCTCCGACCACAGCTCCAGCATTGCACCACAGCTGGCAATTGAGCTACAATGTGCTCGTCTCTGCCACGTCCTCGCCGCACCTGCCTGCACTACCCCGTGCACTAACGAAGACGTCGACGACGAACGCCGCCACCGACCAGGTACATCGTTCCTCTTGATCATCAGTTATATTACATCCTTCAGTATATTTTTGGCTGCACTCCACCGCGCTCTGGTTAGTTTAGGTGAGAGATTATATTGTGAAACTATGTCTCGAGTGAATTCCCTGGTACGGGTCGAGTTCGTTCGTTACGTGCGAGCATCAACAGAATTATTATGTTCAATGTCATAGTCACCGTCATCTCTCCGACAAGGATCAAGAGGTCACTATCACTATCACCGGTCGCCCACCCCAGAGCTTGGAGCTCGGTGAGTCTCCACGAGTCAAGGCCTGCACGTACATCCACCTTGATTCATTCGCATTACGTAGTTACATTCCCGTTAGGGAATTATCCGCTAGATGACATCACTAACGATGTTCGACATCATCTAGGTATTAGAGCATCATCTTGGTACCGACCTAACAACGTCCTTGACGATGTCCGGCATTACCAAGGTAGTGAAATATTAGAGAAGAGTTCTCAAATGATTTTCAAATGCATCAATACTAACTCAGATTACCAAATAGGGTTTGATAGTTGACCATACCCTAAGTCATCCAAGGAGCGTCAAGTGGACGAGGGATTATACGTACATGGTAGCCGATGACGAATAGGTTCCATGAGTGAGTTGACACACACTGCTTTGTAAGTTCTAGAGCATGAGGTGTAGCTTGGCACCTCACGTGTTGAAGACTCGATCTATCAACTGGGTTAAACTGATCGGATACTAATTAATCTATATGATGATTTATTTAAATAATTTAGAAGGCTAATAAATGTTATTGGGCTGCTTGAGTCGTTAATTATACTGATATAGGGCCTAGAGGGTCACACACAAATAGCCATTGGATATTGCAAGATATACTTTTGGGGGTTTAAAGAAAAACACCCACTTAGTATAAATAGGGGAAATCCCTAAACAAAATTCATCAAGAATTGTTGAGGGGCCTTCCTGTTCTTCTCCCTTTCTTCCCATGACTCTTCCCCATGACCGATGAAATCAGAATGAGATAATGACGATGATGGAGGTAGAATGGGGCTCGTCAAGAGGAGGAGATTCAACATGCCAAGGACCGAATGGATACATCTAGAGACTACACACTTGAGCAGCTCGACTTGTCTCACTCTAGGATCCAAGAAATCATGGATACGTTTCAATGACTTTATTGATGTTTTTCAATTCCATTGCATGTCTTCCGCTGTGTGGAATCCTCGTCTTCATTCATATCAAGGCCTATAGAACCCAACATAGATAAGATTTAATTTATCAATACAAAACTATTGCAATGTGTTATCACATAAAATATGTTTACTATGATGAAGATGATAGAGCTACAGGAGTGCAAAGTTATATCAACTTCGTAAAAACTGATTGGAAACTCTATTTTATCCTATGTAAATTAGTTCATTTTTATGGACCTTTGCATAAAGATAGCATGTTGGAAAATATGGTGCTAATTCATGATATATTTATTGATGTTATTTCATTTATATATTTAAAGTAAATTTCTACGTAATTAATCAATAAAAATGTAAATTTATTTTCTGTTATTATTAAGTTATGAAATCAATAAACATGAGTTTTGAGAAAATGAAAATGTTGCATTATCGGGATAGATGAGTAAGATTGATAATGTGACGGAAATTATATTAAAATATGTTATGATATAAACAAATGAGTATGAATATAGGTGAAATTTTCATATGAGAAACTTTGAGATATAATAGCGTTATGATATGCAATATGTTGGAACATTTTGAAGTTTATTTCTCTTTATAGTGACATGTGGCCTAAATAAGGAAGTCATCTTTTCTTCTCTTCCCTGCTATATGCAGCAAATTTTTATGTGAACCTAAGGATACATATGTTACATATTTTTATGAAGCGGGAAGTCAAAAATAATATTAACTCAAAAAACACTTGCCCTCGAGAATTTACAAAATAAAAATGGTAGATAGACAAAGTTCTGGCCAAGCTATATGTCAAGAAAATCCCCATATTAAGTGACAAATTTTGGGCAAGGCATCAAGCTTGGCCAAAAAGTAACAAGACTCACTTGGATACTAATTAGAAAATTTTGGGCAAGGCGCTCTAATGATCCTCACTAGGATACAAATTAGATAATTTGGAATGCATGATAAATAGAATAAATTTACGTATATTTGGACACTTGTTTTGTGTTCAGACAACTTGATCTATGCATTTATTAGACCAACTTAAGCAGGTGCAACACTTTTAATTTATTAGCCCTACTTGTTATATGACAAGCGTAATGATACGGGAATTATGATGATATCATACTACAAAAATCACTTATCTCTAAAAATATATGTTAAATATTCTTATTCATAGGATATTTGACAGTGACATCAAAGTATATGGATATATCATCCGATCTCCTCATGATAATAGGATGAGATTATTTGAGCCCATAAACATTTGTGTGAAGACGCGAAGGAGATATATCGAGTGCTCTTTAGGGAAAGAGCATTAGACTAATCTGAATAAGTTTTTGGATTGTTATATACCTAACATCCAACTAGACATGGGTGTTCTGTTCTCTTTGTGCAATTTTATGCGAATTGTTCTTTCTGTTTGGTTATCCGAACAGAATAAAAATGAATTCACACAGAACATGGCACAGACCTGTGAACGGTTCAGATTATGCAAATTGCTAAAAAAAATTAGACATGTTTTTTAAAAAATCCACTCGATTTTTTCCCTCTCCCTACTCCCTCCGAGGGGAGAGAGAGAGAAGAGAGAGAGAGAGGTTTAAGGCGGGGCTTGGCTGCTTGCTCTACTATGTCGACTGGTTCTTCTTTGTGCATCACCAAGCCCGGCCTCGCGATGTCGACTCTTAAGATCAAAGCTCGAGAGTACGTTGTCTTCCTTCTCCACTAAACAGATTCTTACTAGTGTTGTTCATCTCTATTTCGAATCCTTCTTTGCTGTTGAAGACGAGCAAACCATCACTCAAACGGCGGATTCTGGAATTTTTACCCTTTTTCTTCTTGAAGACATTCCGGACCAAGTGAATATCTTCAACGAACCCAGAAAAAAAGATAGACATATAGATATGTTGTTGAGAATAGAGGAGTTCCTTCATTTTCCTTGGAATGAAGTTTGAATTTTTTCTGCTCTGTTTCATTAAATGCTGAGCACAGGAATCGATAACCTCTAATCAATCTATCACTCTCTTCGCGAGTACAGAAACTTCAGTTCGTCTTCTTCAAGCCAGAGCTTGGAAAGACGCAAGACGAACTGAAGTTGCAGGTTTTATGAGCGAGACTACTTCTTGGAGAAGCGCGTCAAGAACGAGGAGGCCGAGCTCGGCGACGATTTCATGTAGTTCATCCATTTTGCTTGAAACCCATTTTGAATTTTGCCGCTCCAACTCAACCATGCGGCTCGCCTCAACCCATGGATCTTCATAACAGAGAAAATCAACAATAACTCTCTCAGTTTCTTGGCATTCACAGTTACTTGAGCTGTTCTTCCTCAAGGAAGCTCTCTCGTTACCATGATGTAATACGAGACTAGCCGGGATCGAACGGCTCGTACTACAATCACAAAACTAACGACTATATGAACTTCACAGGTGATGAGATGCAAATTTTGAGAATTCAATGACGAGTACGTGAACCTGCTGACGAGTTAGACGATCGGATAAGTTGACGATGTTTGATAGAGTCACAATGACTCCTCAACGTCCCTTCGAACCAATTAGATGCTATGACATGAGGGGTAATTTTATTACCCAATATCGTCCAGTCCCTCGAGTAATCGACTAGTAACTACCAACAAGGAACCCTACTCACAGCAAGGGATGTGAAACGACGAAGAAAATCTCTCGGAGGTACGGATTCCAAATCTGAAATCAATTCTTAAAGACGAAGGGATTCAGCAGAACCTGATTTGGACTAAATGGTATGCAGCAAGGCTGACTGACATAGATGGCCCGAATCGTCACGGTCGGCGTGCAGCGGCACACGACGTTCACCGGCGGTACACAGTCGAGAGCAAACGAGGCCGTCGGCTGTAGGCGCGCGGCTGTGCAGCGTCGCTGGAGGCAGGGTTGAGCGGTGAACGCACGAGCGCACGTAAGGGTGCGCTGCGTGTTGGTGGCAGAGTCTGATCGGGCGGTGGCAGAGCGTGGTACGTGGCGTAGGCACGGGTGCGCGAGAAGGCTTGCGGCGTTGATGGCGGCAGAGACTTGATCGGGCGGCGGCCGTGAGAGGCGTGGCGACCGCACGGTGTATGCGCGGACGAGCGGCGGCCGTCGGCAGCGCGTGCACCAAGGAGCGATCGAGGGCCTCGTGGGGAGACCCGATGACACACGAGCGTTCCCAAGAACGTCCCAAGGAAGACCTTGGACGGGGGTTCTTGAGTATGCTTGGACGTAACCAATCAAGAATTTGGTTTCTTGAATGGCCGGCGAAGATCCGGCGATGTGGTGATACGATCTTCAACGAACTTCGTCGATGGTACTTCGCATTCCTCTCGCCTCATCAGGAGCAGACGGAAAACTAGCAACAAGGAAGATGCAACTCAAGAAATTCTAAACTCCAACTTATTCAATTGTCCATCATCATAAGAAAACCCTTCTTGAGCATGTTGACATTTATAGGGAGGACGACATGCTCAATTGCTCTCTCAGGAGGGGTAACCGTCTCGTGATGAACGGTTCCCTCAGTGCAACGAAAAGAGCGGTTCGAACGCAAGACGTGACCCGGCATACAATAGGTACGTCAACAACAAAAGAAAATTACAATCATAGAAAATTATAACTTGTGTCGTCAAGCCGGGTACTTGAAGGATTTGTCATGGGCGTCAGCTCGGGCTGCTCGAAAAGGTTGTCGTCCTCGTTCTGTGCTGGTGTTGGGATGGTCCTCCATCACACCATCTATCAGAAAACAAGAACGAAGATCAAGCTCCGGTAATGAAATCAAATAACTAAGAAAACAAAAATCTCCGGGCGAGGAAAGAATACCCAAGATGGGCAATACAGGGATGGATATATAGGTAAAAATGTGGAAAGGTAGATAGATAAATAGATTGATGCAGAGGTAGATAGATAAATAAATGGAAATATAGATAGAAATGTATCTACCTCTACAAATCCTCCATCCAGTCAAGACTACTCTATCATTACTGTGTCTTGGATGATTGTTCACTCATCTTTCTCACAGATTTGGATCTGTATTTTTTGAATTTGAAATGGGCCGTGACCCTCATATCTCTTCTCCTTTTCTACTGATGCTTTTTGGTTAGCAACGGTGACAATCCTAACCCGGTAGATGGGGCAGTGGAAGAATGATAGAAGAAGACGATGAATATGCGGAAGGTCGATCATGGAGGTTGAAGTCACGTAAAGAGCAACCATCTCGCACAACGTTGCAATCCGGTAAGGAGATTTTTTGGCTAACTAAAAGGTTCAGAACCAGAAATCAATCATATTCAATATCTTGTGTTCTACCTATCAATCATTCTAACATCCATTTTTATTTCTATCTGTTGACATCCTATCAATTTATCTATCTAGCATTCTGTCCGTATGTTCAGAAATTCACTTAGATTTGCTCTCATGCTTCATGATGTATTGTTTTATTTTAATGAATTTTACATTGTTCTCAGTAATTAGATCGGCTCCCAACTATGGTAAGGAGTTTTATGGATTCCCAACTATGTTCAGCTATTATGTCTATATTTTTTAAAAAATATGTTTTATTGATTTCAGATGGTCACGTGTGGATTCCAGCAAGGATGACATGTGACCTTGCACTCGTCAGGATTTGACAAAATACCTAGCAACTTCGAGTTCAAAAATCTTCAAACACTTCAGGAAGAATGAAACAAATTATGATTTTTTTTCTTTTTGGTTGGTTTCATTGTTACATTATCAAGGATTTTGATTCTTGCTTTTTTTTCCTGAGATTGAGTGTTGCTAAATGATTAACATTGATTCTAGTTCTTGTATTTTATTTAATTTTTGCTCATTGTCGATGATTCTGAGTCAATATTTTTTCACTCTTTTCTTATTCATTATAGATGATTTGATCGAGAGGGATTCCGCTGACTGATTCTGGTGATTATTATTCAATCTTTTCACTGAATTGTATTCTTTCTCGACAATGAAAAAATTCTTTCTTTTCGATGTTTCCTATTCTTTTTTTCACTGGATTTTACTCATGTTCAATGACTGTGATCTTTCGTCTCATCATTTTTAAATACACTGATTTGACGTTAATTTCTCGGGAAAAACTTCAATTTGGTTGGTCTTACAAGAGTTTCTCTCTCAATTAAATACCTTAAATGGGAGCAACACTATTGTATCGGTTCATTAATCAAGAACGATCAACGGATTGGTTCTTTTCAAGTCTTTTCTGACTTTAATCTCCAGGCAATCAAGTGTGGCTTGATTTTTACATTCAATCTTATGAATCTGATTTTCTCTAATTTGTAGTTTCTTCCTCCGTGGAAATATTGATGGTCGCTCTTCGGCGCAAAGGATTTGGTTTGTGGTGGGATGAACTGAGATTAGGAGGTCAGTGCCTTTTATTTAAGTGTCATAGATCTCGGGACAGAGCCATTTTTATAGGCTAATTGCTCATGCTTTCAGAATAAAAATGTGCCAGAAACAGCACAAAAAATCTCATTTAAAATGAAAATTCAAACTCTATATGTGCCTTTGAAAGCTACCTACTTCATCAGGTCTTTAAGATTTCATACCCCATTTTTTAATCTTTCTTATGGTTTGTTTCCTTCATCTGCTCATTGATCCTTCTTATTGTCCGCCTCATTTTAATTTTTGGATCCCATTTTCAGAGATTTTCACAGACGATGAGGGGATTCAAGGATTGATGATCATTGCCTCCAGCATCCAGATTATTCTGGGTTACAGCCAGCGATGGGGCATCTGCATTAGATTCTTTAGCCCTTTTGGGATGGCCTCACTTACCTTAATGGAGAATTAATTATGATTTTTTAAATAAGAACTCACATTCTAGGAATTTTACTATGTATTAGATTATTACATTTTCTAATACATGAATTTTACTTTAGCCCTCTTGGGGATAATTTTTTGTACGATATATAATGGTGGTTATTTAAAATATGTTTATGCATTACACGTGGTCTTGTAGTGCCACCTCGCATGTGACTGCATGTGTTTCTTTATGCTAAAATACAGTATGCCTAAATAACACATAAATGAAAATTATTCAAATCCAACAACAGTATATATGATCATGGAAGTCCTTGAGAATAGACATCACTAAATAATTGGAAGAGGATTTATGAAACATTTTCATTTTTATTCAATTGGCCTTTAACCAAAGTGCAAGGATCAAGGCTCTGATTCTATGCTTCGTCAACAAGTCAATTTTAAATTTTTAGTCAATCTCATCAGGATACCCAACAATTGATACTTGATAGCAGGGATTCATAAACATGAAGTCATGAACATATGCCAACCATAATATTATCACATAGATGATACATGCCCATTAAAAACTTGTTATTAGGATCATTTGAATTACTAATATTAGTTACTTAATGTTAATGTTACTCAACATCCACTCTTAGTAACAAAAAAAATACTATAAACATTTTCCCTAGAGAATTAGTGTGAATTATCCAAATTCAGTGAAATTTTGTAGCAATTTGTACGGATTTTAATAATTGTGCAAATTTTGATGCGTTGTGTGAATTTTCTTCGCTTTGTGTGAATTTTGTTCGGATTGTGCGAATTGTTCTAATTGTGCGAATTTTGTTCAGATTGTGCGAATTTGTGCAAATTTTACGACATGTGCGAATTTTGTTCAAATTTTGTTCGGATTGTGTGAATTGTTCGAACATCTGTTCTAATTTTCGCACAAAAAGAGAACAGAACAATGAAGAGGGTTCTATGTGGTTCTTTTGTGTGAATTTTTCGTTCGTTTTAAATGAACAGAACATAACACCCGTGTCTACATCCAACTAGGATATGCCGTGTCACTATTGTGTAAGTGACACTTGGACTTGAGATACCTAAGAAATTGTAGATGGATGATTTTATTTGGCTTTTAATTTTCAGACTTTCTCAAGGGATTATAGAATATTAGCTTAGTAGCCGTAACCTAAAATAATGAGGAGACTTGCCCAAAGAAGACGATAAAATTATGTCA
Source organism: Wolffia australiana (assembly GCF_029677425.1). NCBI lineage: Eukaryota > Viridiplantae > Streptophyta > Magnoliopsida > Alismatales > Araceae > Wolffia > Wolffia australiana. Next base: position 2,276,873 of record NC_135844.1, read on the forward strand.
TTTGCAAAGATCAGATGAAGAGCTCTCCAATGATTTCTTCATGGTTGGCCCGAATTAGGATGATCGATTAGAATTTGGCAGTTAACCTTATCCCAAATTTTTTTAGGAGTATCACATGGATTTATAGGTACATATCAACTGATGACATAAAGGTTCAACGAAAGACCAGATGAACTTCATTGTACCTTTTAGAGTATGTGGTGTAGCTTAACACCTCAAGTGTTAGCAACTCAACCTTTTGGTTAGGTTCAATCTATCAAAAATAATTAGGTATAGTTAAACAGTAGGCAATCAACAAAGATTTATTAGGCTTATGGGGTTATTGACTAGACTAGTGCTTGAGCCTAAACGGTCACACATATGGTTAATGCGAAATTGAGGGACAAACATAACGTATGAGGATTTCATGAAAGTTCATTTAAGTATATAAGAATATGAATCTCCATAACAAAAAAATACTACACAAATAATGTGAAGATAATGGCATTCAATAAGTCGAAGACTATGGGGATATACTTAGAAGTCAGACATTTGTGTGACTCGTGACAACTCGTTCAAGGAACCAGAAAAGAGAGCAGCATTAATTCCATATGAGGTGATTCAATCAACATGTTTTGATTTCATTTGAGCAGTTCATTATATTTTGTTTTATTCTACTTGGTGATTATTTTCTGATCCTTAGTCATGGGTCATGGCATCAAAATCCAACCAGACTAACCTCCCTACATCATCGAGGTTAACCTCATAAATAGGAGGACAGGGGGTCAAGTTGACCTAGCATGAATTAGATCTTTTCGAGAGATTCACTAACTTTGTGTGATCCCCCCTATCTTTATTTAGAAAAAAAGGCATAGTATCGGGTTCAAACAGAGAACTAACTTGACTCATCTACGAGGGCCGGACCAGGAAACACTTTAGTCGGGCAGGCTCAGCACCACACAATCGCTCTGGCTCGTCACGCACAACCCCAAATTCCCTACCAAAAAAAAAAGTAATTTACTTAAAAAGGTTTATTCTCTTCATAGGTATATTCTCCACCTGCCCACAGTACTTCAAGCACCCTGAAACTGCCCCAAGGTTTCTCAAAACCGGCGGTCAACCCGATCGATCCGATCCGATCGGATCGACTCACGTTCTTTTAAGCTGCTATAAATTCTCCTTTCTGCCGCCGATCCGATCGACTCACGTTCTTTTACTTTCCGCCGCCCATCCGATCGGCTCACGTTCTTTTACTTTCCGCCGCCGATCCGATCGACTCACGTTCTCTTAAGCTCCGCCGGCGGAGCAGCAGACCGCATCGCCTCCTCTCCTATAAATTCTTCTTCCGCTGTCATCTTCCATCATTTTTCAATTTTCTTCCGCCACCGATGAGCGACGGAGCAGCGCCGGAGCGACGAAGATCGCCGCCGCCATCGCCTGCGGCGACGGAGAAGAAGAAGAAGAGATTGCTCGTCGTCGTCGCAGTGCAGGCGGCGGTGACAGCGGCGGCGGTCTTCTTCTTCTTCCTCTTCGCGGGGATCGCGGCGGTGGTGGTTGTTCATCTTCTCATGGCGGGAAGCTCGCCGGCGAGGCGCGGGCGAGGGCGTGGAGCGATCTGGAGGGAGATGAAGCGGCTGCCGACCTCGCGATTCTCTATAAAAGGGGGATCGCGCGCGGGAGATTGCGCTGTTTGCTTGGAGAGCTTCCGGGAAGGGGATCGGTGCCGCGCGCTGCCGAGGTGCGGGCACTCGTTTCACCGGGCCTGCGTTGATCGGTGGCTCGTTGTGGCGCCGCTTTGTCCGGTTTGTCGGACTGGCCTGCGCGAAGAACCAGGTCATGCTGTTGTTCCTCTCCTCTCCTCGTAGATCGCTTCGAACGCCTGCGGATCGTCCTTGTATCTAGCCTTTTCTTGTATTAGATTTAGATTTTTCTTCCGATTTCTGAAGCAGAAGATGAATATTTCACACGAAATCAGCCTCAGATCGGAGAATTGCTTCTGAAATTGGCAGGATTTCCGCTCGAACTATATCGAGTTGTTCCTCTCCTCGGCTTCCTCTAGGTCTTCATTTCTCCGTAGATCGCTTTGAACGCCAGCAGATCGGCCTTGTACCTAACTTTTTTTCAGTAGATTTAGATTTTTCTTCCGATTTCTGATGCAGAAGATGAATATTGCATACGTAATCCGTCTCAGTTCCGAGAATTTTGTTCTCAACTGATAGGATTTCCGCTCGAACTAGATCAAGTTGTTCCTCTCCTCGTCTTCCTCTAGGTCTTCGTTTCTCCGTAGATCGCTTCAAACGCCAGCGGATCGTCCTTAAACCTAACAATTCCTTGCTGTAGATTTCAGCTTTTCTTCCGATTTCTGATGCAGAAGATAATATTTCACACGAAATCGATCTCAGTTCCGAGAATTTCTTCTCAACTGGAAGGATTTCTGCCCGAACTAGATCAACTTGTTACCCTCCTCGTCTTCCTCTATGTCTTCATTTCTTCTTAGATCCTTGCACCTAACCTAACCTTTTCTTGCAGTAGATTTAGATTGTTCTTCCGATTCCTGAAACAGAAGATGAATGATTCTAAAAGTTTGTTTCTCTCCTCTCTTCTCTCGCAATCGATGTAGAAACTCGTCCCATTTCTAATGCAGAAAATGATCAATTCAAAATCAAATTCAGTTTGGGAGAATTGAACCTTTCCGTTCTTCTGAATTTCCGCTCAAGAAAACTAAACGATTCAAAAAAATCTTAAACTCTAGATCATGTAGCTTCTCTCATCAAATCGGAAAAACTAAAATCATCGATCTACATACACGACTTACCTCAATCACTGCCGGAGAAGATAAACTATTCAAAAATCCCGATCCAAACTCCTACGCGGAAGATCCGACCTTCTTCAGGATCCCGACCTTCTCCGATTCGGGAAGGGCGTAGTTCTTCTCCACTTCCCAGGCCCGATGAGACATGCAATTGAAGGTCGACTTGACGCCCTTCTCGTCGGTGATCTCTCTCGGAAAGGGAATCCGAGCCTCGAAGATCTCCTTCTCCGAGTATAAATACAGATCAAACCCTAGCCGGTCCACCCAGATCATCTTCGCGTCCACCACCTGCCATTGTATTTTTCAATTTCAGGCAGTTTTTTGATTTCCTCGTAGATCAAACGCTTCAACTTCGAGCGAGGTGATATCAATCTGATGAATTGTTCTTTCCAATCCTTTTAATTCGATTGAAACGATATCAAAAGGATGAGTAAATTCTTTGAAATATTTCGAATGTGTTTGAATTCGATGCAAATTATGAAAATTCATCTCAAGCTTTCAAAATCTTCAAAGTCGAGCGAGGTGATATCAATCTGATGAATCGTTCTTTGAATTCCTCTAATTAATTCGAATCCTTCTATTTCGAACGAAACGATATTGCAAAGATATGGTCTGAATATGTTCGAATTCGAAGAAAATCATGAAAATTCCACTCAAACTTTCAAAATCTTTGAATTCGAGCGAGGTGATAACTATTTCGATCGAAACGATAGTGGAATCTTTGGAATATGGTCTGAATATGTTCGAATTTGATGGAAATTATGAAAATTCCACTCGACATTTCAAAATCTTCAAATTCGAGCGAGGTGATATAAATCTGATGAATCGTTCTTCGAATTCCTCTAATTAGTTCGAATTCTTCAAATTCGATCAAAACGATATTAAAAGGATGAGTAGCTGCTTTGAAATCTTTCGAATATGTTTGAATTTGATGCAAGCTATGAAAATTCGTCTCAAACTTTCGAAATCTTCAAATTCGAGCGACGTGATTTCAAACTGATGGACCGTTCTTTGAATTCCTCCCATTTCTTCAAATCCTTCAAATTCGATTAAAACGATATGAAAAGGATGAGTAGCTGCTTTGAAATCTTTCGAATATGTTTAGATTTGATGCAAATTATGAAAATTCTTCTCAAAGTTTGAAATCTTCAAATTCGAGCGAGGTTATATTGATCTGATGAATCGTTCTTCGAATTCCTCTAATTTTTTCGAATCCTTAAAATTCTATCGAAACGATATCAAAAGGATGAGTAGCTACTTTGAAATCTTTCGAGTATGGTCTGAATATGTTTGAATTCGACGCAAATTATGTAAATTCTTCTCAAACTTTCAAATTCTTCAGATTCGAGCAAGGTGATATCAATCCCATGAATCGTTCTGCGAAATGAAAGTACGAATTCGATCCAAATGAAAGTAAAATTTGGAAAAAATAAGGTATCACCTTCGAAACAAAATTCTTCTAAAACGTTCAAAATCTTCAAATTCGAGGTAGGTGAAGATATCAATCTGATGAATCGTTCTTCGAATTCCGTTAATTTTGTCAAATTCTTCGAATTCGATCGAAGCAATCTCAAACGAATGAATAATTTCTTCGAGAAGTTTCGAATTAGACCTTAATCAGTTGATATTGCATGCAGAATGTTTGAAAGTTTTTAGATTCGGCCAAGATGATATTAATCTGATGGATAATGCTTCAAAATCCTTCAAAAGCTTCTAATTCCATGGAAACGATTTCGATCGGATGAATAATTCTTCAATATCTTTCGAACTCGTCACATTAAAAGATCACAATAGTACATCCTCAGAATATCCTCGGAATGCTTGTTTGAAAATTTAATTCAAACTCGCAAATTCGACCTAGACAATTTTATTCGTAAAGTTCCTCAAAATCTTTCAAACTCTTCAACGTAGAACGAAATGAAATCAATCGAATGAATAATTATTTTTACTCTTTCGAGTTCAAGCCAGACCAAAGCGATTTTTGAAAACTAAATCACCACGTCACAACAAAGTCCTCCAAAACTTTCAAAATCTTTGAATTCGAAAAACTCTTGCATTCAATTGAAAATCGATTCGTACTGCTTGATATGTAATGTTTGTAATTAAATCATTACCTGGAAATCGGTATGGATATGGGCGAGAGAGAGTCTTAGAACATCCTCGGAATGTTTGCTGTTCATCTCCTCTACGATTCTCTCCGCAAAGCTCCGGAGCGGATCCGGCTCCGCGTTCCCGTAGTCCGTTGAGTCCACCAAACTTCCGTCCTGCAACCAATTAACGATATGAACACCGATTGAATCCATCCTCAAGTCGAGAATTAATTTCGCTGTTCAGTAATATAATCTGTTTTCTTTGGCTCCCCAAAAAGGGCTCTAAAAATTTCTTCATACTGTTCTTCAGATTCATTGGAAATGATATTAATCTGATGAATTGTTCTCCAAAAATCTTTTTCATACTGTTCAAACTTTTCAAATTTGATGGAGATGAATAAAAATAAGTCCTGATAAATAACTCATCAAATTCGACTGCAACGATGTTCCTGGGGAAATTGTTGCTTCAAATTCTTTAGAATCTTTCAAACACTTAAAATTAATCTGATGCATACTAATTCTTAAAATTCACCGAATTCAATCGAAATGATATGAAATGAAGAACAAATGCGCACCTCGTCGAAATCAGCCAGGCAAAGGACACGATCGACGGAGATCATATACAAGAACCTTTCCTCGAGGTGCTCCCCGAATCTCCTCTCCCATTTTCTCTGAAGGTCCTGAGAGAATCAACAAGCATAATACTGTCAGATAATTTGAAGAACACCAAGAACAGAAAACCACTCTAACTGATTGATTGGTGGGCCGTGTCGAGATTGATCCGACCAATAGGTAGCGCCATTCGGTGACCAGCCAATATGACTGATTCGACCGAATCGGAGGTCAATCGAATGTGCTGATCGGGCCAATAGGGTGTCGCCACGTGGCAAGCCAAATGATTTCCACTTTGAGATGCAAAATTAGACAGATGAGAGGATATAAGTCCTTATCATCTTTGATGGACGGCATCGTTCAAAAAGTGGAGAGTTTTATTTCATGCTGGTTTGGAAGAATACGAACATTACGAGACGACCAGTTTGGTCCTCGTAACTCTTCTTTAATTTATTGTAGTATCAGGTTGATTACCGATCTCGGGTAATCTTCTTTTTTCCTTTCAAAAAAATTGAGAATGTACTTTCTGCTTGATCAGGCCAATCATGATTGATCGATATGATCCTGCCAGATCAATCGATCCATAAGATTCATCGGTGAGATGAATCATTCGTGATCAATCAATCGCGACTGATAATCTTGATCAATTGATACTATGCGATCAAAATTTCCATCAATGTGACTGATAATTTTGATGATTCTAAACTCTGGCTGGATCAAAGTTTAGATCAATTGAGACTGATAATCTGAATCAATCGAAACTCTGCTCTGTCAAAAATTTGATCAATTGATCAGGTCTGATCGTTATTGGATGGAAATTTATGATCGATTGAATCTTTGATTGATCGCCGACTATGAACCGTGCAAGAACAGAAACAGTACATTGACGAGAAGTCCAGGCTCTGGTTTGTCGAGCGTCCCCAAAACTGTGCACTGAGGAGTTCTTAGCCCGCTCTGCTCCAGCTGTTCATGAAATTGAGGATCATCAGAGATGACGATAGCAATTCAATTGAAAAAACAGTATGATTACATCTCAATTGAAGATTTTGTACTTGAAATGCACAGCTAAAAATCTTATGCTTGATTTTCGAAGATCCACGATTAAAACTGCTCGGTTCGTTAATTTATGTCTCATTCTGATGAAAAGAAAATCAAAGATCCACGGTTTGAAATAATAAATTGATTTTGCCTTGAAGAATCTCAATATCTTTCCAAATTCAACTATTCCTCGTTCAAAATGCACGGTTCTGGATTATATCTTTGATTTTCGAAGAGAAAGAATTTCAAATAATTGATAACTTACACATTGATGAATCTGAATATCTTTCGAATTCAAAAATAAACGGTTCGAGATTATAACTTTCATTTTCAAAGAGCCAGGATTTAAAATTGCTTGATTCTGTAATAACGTCTTACCCTCACGAAAAGAAATTACTCAAAAATCCAGGATTCCGACTAACAATATGATTCCAAATATTACATGATTCGAGATGCTTGATTCGAGAAAGAATCCAAACTGAAGACGTAGAATGATTGATATGAAATATCGTGTTTGTGCTATTAGCCCTTTTAGATTGTCATCCCACAAAAAAAATTTTGTTCAGCTGAAAAAAAATTTGACCGAGGAATTTCCACTAATTACGATTCTAGAAGAACAATTTTTTTTTGGAACAATGATTCTAGAAGAACAATATCCTGATTAATGATGAAAAGAAGCACCCTTGCTATTAGCTATATCTTTTTGCGCAGTTGGTAAGCACTTGAATTCAACAATAAGAGTACATGAGTTCTAAAAAAGACTCTTAATTTTGGTTGTTCTTGAAAAACAAGGAACAAACGGTGCAGAACTGGAAAGAACGAGTGATTCGAAATGATGTGTTAAACCCATTGTACGCAATTTAATTCTATCAATTTTTTGTAGATTATTATTACATAAACGTTTTCATCCTAACTGATCCGTAAAACAAAAACTCGACTCAGGGAGAATCCCACTAATTACTGTTCTAGAAATAATGACTGTAGGAGTCCTAAACAAGTCTCATAGCTAAATTTCGACAAGAAAAAAAGAAAGAAAGAGGAGGAAAAACAAACCTAGACGTGAAAAACTCCAAACTGAAGGAGCATAATTTTTAAAACAAGTAGTTCTAAATTTCTCTCCATCTTTATTTTCATATTTCTTTCTTTCGTTGAATATGAATAAGAATAGTACTGAAAAGACTCATAATTTGGTATTTGCGTGAATAACTCCAAAGTAAAGGGATAAAATTTGAAAGAGAGAAACGATTGATTCAAAACTATTGGGCGGAATTTATTTCACCTTTTTGCAAAAATCGCCATTGAAGGTATAGTATTTGAAATCAAGATTGAATCAGGAGTGTTTGATACAAGCGGTTACCAGCCGCACTAAAAGCTATAGCTAATGGCAAGGGCGCTACTTTTTATATTTATGCGGGATGTTGTATTTCAACAAAGAGTATTTGAATCACAGTTGAATCGAATTATTGCGTCACATTAGTCTTGAGAAAAACGCATATTGAAAGAATATGTCGAAACCTGATTGTTATCCCAATGAAACTTCTTTCATTCCTTGAATAGAAACTTAACAGAGAGAAATCTCCATTAATTACTGGTATACTAAGCATAGAAATGCAGCAGAGCTAAATATGAACAATTTAGTACAAATTAACTGGACGTGGAAGCTGGATCGATAATATTTGACATCATTATTGGATCGAAAAATTCTTGATTTTCATCTCAAAAAAACTATTTTGACTTCATGAATAGAAACTTGACCGAGAAGCTGGATCGGGCGAAATCTCAACTAATGCCCGGTAAAGAGCGCATAAAACTGCAACAGTCCTAAAAAACACGGTACTTAAGTACTAATTACCTGGACGTAGTAGCTGGATCGGGATTCGGCAATAGTTCAAATCAAGATTGAATCGAACTATTCTTGAACAATGCCCAGATCGAACAAATAAGCAGGCATTTGATTGTTAATCCCAAAAAATAAATTTGATTCTTTCACTCGAAACTCTACCGAGAGAAATCTCCATTAATTACTGGCATATTAAGCAGAAAACAACAGCAGAGCTAAACAAATCTGCGTAATTCAGCACTAATTACCTGGACACGGAAGCTGGATCGGGAGTATTTCAAATCAAGGTTGGATCGAATTATTCTTGAAAAGAGCGAAGATTGAAAGAATATGCAGGAACTAGATTGTTAATCCCAAAAAAACATCTCTGATTCCTTGAACAGAAACTATTACTGGCGTACAAAGCATAAAACAGCAGCAGCGCGAAAAAAATCAGATCAATTCAGCACTAAGTAACTGGCCGTGGAAGCTGGATCGGCAGTATTTGGGATCAAGATTGGAGCAAATTATTCGTGAATTAAGCGAAGATTGAACCAATATGCAGGAAAACATCTTTAATTCTTTGAAAAGAAACACAACCGGGAGAAATCTCGACTAATCGCTGAAATCTCGACTAATGTCGACTAACCGACTATGGATTGTTAATCCCAAAAAAACAAAATTTGAATTTTTTAACAGAAACTCAACCGAGACTATTCTTTGAACATAAAACAGCAGCAGAGCTAAAAAAAATCAGATCAATTCAGTATAGCAACTACCTGGACGTGGAATCTGGATCGGCAATATTTCAAAACAAGATTGGATCGAATTATTCTTGAATTAAGCGAATATTGAAAGAATACGGAGGAGTTTGATTGTCAATCCCAAAAAAAAAAACTTTGAATTTTTTAACATAAACTCCACCGAGAGAAATTGTTTGAACATAAAACAAAATCAGATCAATTCAGTATAGCAACAACCTGGACGTGGAAGCTGGATCGGGAGCCGACGGAGAAGCTGGAGGAGGCGAAATTCTTGAGGCAGACGGCGGGGGAGCCGTCGGCGTCGGCGACGAAGCGAGCGCCGACGGCGAGGGGCCAGCCGTCGGGGCCGACGGCGGAGAGCGTGCCGGCGGAGGAGAGCTCGACGAGCGTGCGGGCGACCTCGGCGAAGGAGGGCTTGGCGGCGACGGCGGGAACGGCGGAGAGGGCGGAGGAGAGGGCGGAGACGGGGCGAGGAAGGCGGGAAAGGCGGGGGGGAGGGGAGAATTTATAGCGGGGGAGGAGAGCAGGGGAGGGTTTGAAGGTGGGGAGGAGGAGAGCGCAGGAGGAGGAGGAGGAGGAGGGCATGGTGTTGAGTGCAGGCTGCTCTCTCCCCCACCCTTTGTTGCTGCTGGTTTCTCTCTTCTGGAGATGTAATCCTCTTTCTCTCTCTAGCTCTCTCTCTCTTCCTGTCTCGCTCTCTATCTCTCTCTCTCTCTATGGCTCTTTCTGTCTGTATTAGTCTCTGTATCTCTCTCGTCCTGTCTCTCTCTCTTTGTATCTCTCTCTCTCTCTCTCTCTCTTTATGGTTCTTTCTTTCTGTATCAGTCTCTGTATCTCTCTCGTCCTGTCTCTCTCTCTCTCTTTGTATCTCTCTCTCTCTCTCTCTCTCTCTCTCTTTATGGTTCTTTCTTTCTGTATCAGTCTCTGTATCTCTCTCGTCCTGTCTCTCTCTCTCTCTTTGTATCTCTCTCTCTCTCTCTCTCTCTCTCTCTCTCTTTATGTTTCTTTCTTTCTGTATCTGTCTCTGTATCTCTCTCGTCCTGTCTCTCTCTCTCTCTTTGTATCTCTCTCTCTCTCTCTCTCTCTCTTTATGGTTCTTTCTTTCTGTATCTCTCTCGTCCTGTCTCACTCTCTCTTTGTATCTCTCTCTCTCTCTCTCTCTCTCTCTCTCTCTCTCTCTCTCTCTCTCTTTATGGTTCTTTCTTTCTGTATCTCTCTCGTCCTGTCTCACTCTCTCTTTGTATCTCTCTCTCTCTCTCTCTTTATGGTTCTTTCTTTCTGTATCAGTCTATCTCTCTCGTCCTGTCTCACTCTCTCTTTGTATCTCTCTCTCTCTCTCTCTTTATGGTTCTTTCTTTCTGTATCAGTCTATCTCTCTCGTCCTGTCTCTCTCTCTTTGTATCTTTCTCTCGCATTCTCTCTCTATTCTCTCTATCTCTCTTTCTTTCTATCTGTCTCTCTCTATCTTTCTCCCTTTCGATATTGCTCTCTCTATTCTCTCTATCTCTCTCTTTCGTTCTATCTTTCTCTCTCATTCTCTCTCTTTCTTTCTCTCTGTCTCTCTCTTTCTATCTTTCTCTCTATCTCTCTGTCTTTCTTTCTTTCTCTCTATATCTCTCTACCTTTCTCTCTCTTTCTATATTTCTTTCTATCTCTCTATCTCTCTCTTTCTTTCTATCTCTCTCTCTCTATCTCTCTCTTTCTATCTTTCTGGCTCTATCTCTCTTTCTTTCTTTCTATCACTCTCTGGCATTATCTCTCTATCTCTCTATCTCTCTATATCTCTCTTTCTTTCTTTCTATCTCTCTCTGGCATTATCTCTCTATCTCTCTATCTCTCTCTTTCTTTCTTTCTTTCTATCTCTCTATCTCTCTATCTCGCTCTTTCTTTCTATCTCTCTCTGGCATTATCTCTCTATCTCTTTGTCTCGCTCTTTCTTTCTATCTCTCTCTCTTTCATTCTATCTCTCTCTTTCTCTCTCTATCACTCTCTCTCTCTTTTATTTCTCTCTATACCTTCATCTCTCTCTCTTTGTGCTGCTCTCCCCCTTGGTATTACTACATCTCTTGGGAGATGTAATTCTCTCTCACCTCTATATATATGTATATATCTGCATCTTTCTGCCTCTCTCTCCTCTCTATCTCTCTATGTCTCCTCCCTCTCCCTCCCTATCTCTCTCTCTCTCTGTCTCTCTCTCTCCCTTTCTCTCCTTCTCCCTCTTTTCTCTTCCTCTCTCTGTCTCTCGCCCTCCCTCTCTATCTCTCCCCCTCTCTCTTCCTTCTCCCTCTTTTCTCTTCCTCTCTCTCTCTCTCTCTCTCTCTCTGTGTTGGAATGGCCCTCATTCTCCCTTCTTTCTTCTCTCTTATTGGGCTCACGTGTAGCCCATTTTTCTCTCCTCTCTACTTTTCTCTTTTATCTCTAAGTCACGTCGAGAGGGGTAAATGCCCTAATTTTTCTAGTCGCTGCCTACCTCTCTCTCCCGATCGCTCTCTCCTCCTCGCCATCATCGATCCTTGCTTCTACATGGTATCAGAGCGGATCAAAGAGATGGTGGCGATCTTCTCTAGCCGGTGGTGATCGTATCTGACAGCGGCAATCTCTCTATCTCGTTCGTACCTTCATTTCATCGGCGGTGATCTCTCCAAGGGGCAGTCCTATCTCTCTTCCTCTCAGTGGCGACTTCATCCTCCTCATTGGTAGTCACCCTCATGGCATTCTTATAAACGTCAAAAGTCATCTCTATGGCTGATAACAAGACTAATGCTCCTATCGATCAGACAAGCTCGGGCAGTATGGCGGCCCCTCTCAGAGCTTCTCATCCGCGTCATTCGATTATGACAGCCCTCACTCGTCCTGCATACATGTTTGACGGGACGAATTAAAGTGCCAGGCCCACTGCATTCATGGAATTCCTGAATGCTCATCGTCCTCTACAACATATGACTGATCCCCCACTGGCCGAGACCCTTCATATGCTGAGTGGAGCTATCTCGAGTTGGCAGTATGTATGTGGTTGTGTCAGATTGTAGACAACAAAATCATGCAACCAATCAATAGAACTCTAATGGCTCGTGTACTCTGGCAGCGGCTAGCGACGATGTATGCTAACAAAAGCAATGTCAGCAGGATTGTACGGCTATATGAGGATTTGTTTGCATGCAAACAAGGTTCTCGATCCCTCCAAGACTATTACGGTGCAATGGAATCCATCATCACAGATATCGCAGTATATCAATCCCCATCGATGGATCCTGACACACTGACGCGGTAGAGAGATGAGCTTCGGGCTGGCGCCTTCCTAGGTGGGATGAGACCAGAGCTTGCGAACGTGATTCGCAGACAAGTACTTGATGGATCCCGGGTGATGCCCATAGAGGAAATCTTCTCTGGCGCCCTTCGGGTGCATGATAGTGTGTTGATCCTACCTGCACCCTCATCTGCAGATGTGTCTGCTCTAGCTATGTCCGGAGGTCCCCCAAAATCTTCCGGCAGAGAAACCGCCTCGAGAAAACCCTGAAATGCCTTCCCTCCCTGCAAGTATTGTGGGAAGATGTCGCATCCGGCTGAAAAATATTGGAAGGAGTTTGGGAAGCCATCATGGGGACTAGCTACCTATGGGGGCAGGTCTACATCTGCTGCATCGAGCACATCAGCTTCCTCCATGCCATCAATGAATCCATCTGCTGCCTCTACCGTTGTGGGTTATCAGATAGCAGTGTCTCCGGCAGAGCATGCATATCGTCAAGCTTCATGCGCTTCCGCATTGCACACTCTAGCGACTGCATCAACCAGCCTAGCTTCATATGCCGGAGAGAATTCGTCCACTCCAGGTATGTCCGCCCTCTCAGCTTCTAATATTACTTGGGTAATTGACTCAAGGGCTTCGGCCCTCAACGGGTACCCCCTCTATCCTGAGTTCCTACCATCCTGATACCTCAATCCCTACCGTCCATATAGCTGATGGGCGTCCATGTCCTGTCAAAGGATCGGGAGTCACCCGGGCCACATCTTCCTTAACCATTCATAATGTCCTTCATGTCCCTGGCTTTCCCACCAATCTCCTCTCCATCAGTGCCATTACCAAGGCTCTTAACTGCGGTGTCTTCTTCTACCCTTATCATTACATCTTCCAGGATCTTCGTACAGGGCAGAGGAATTGACTGGGCGTGAGAACGGACGTAGAATCTACGAGCTCATGCCAGATACGCCATCAGCCGGACTATGCACTTTATTTTCACTTTCAGCTTCACAGTGTTCCTCTCATTCCTCTTTTTTGTGGCACTATTGTTTGGGACATCCAAGTTTTTCAAAACTTAAGGAAGCTTTACCATGGATAAATGTGTGTGATTTCAAATGTGAATCAAGTGAATTAGGGAAACATCATTGATCATCATATCCTGCAAGTGTGGGCATATAATCATCTCTCCCATTTGATCTGGTGCATTGTGACATATGGGGACTTGCACAACATCTCTCGCATTCTGGAGGACGTTATTATACTGTTTTTGTGGATGAATACACTCGATGTAGCTAGACCTACAGCCAAAAATAAGGGTCAAATTTACCAAATTTAATCCCTTGTCGTTGTCAATTTTGGCTTATACAATAAAAATTTATAAACTCCTACTTAAGATATGTAGTGATAAGTAAATGTTTCGTCCCAGGGAAGCTAGTAAGGAATCCAATTTGATGCTTTGCTTGAGTAATTCAACCTTAATTAGAGTTAATTTGATCTTCAATGAAGATCAAGACAACCTAATTAGACAAAGAAGTTAGAAACGGGGGTAGAAGAGATGAGAGGAATAGAAGAAATAAGGGGCTCTAGATTGGCTTCTTTGATCCAAAGAGAAGGGTCAAGGGAGTCAATTAGAGAGGTTGAGAGGGAAATTTTGATTTGGTTTGGTTGGTTTTGTAGGTTTGATAATTCAGAAATAACTACACTATTAGATAATAAAAAGGGAATTTTAATCTCCTCGAAAATGAAGATTTTTTTTATAGTTTTTTCAATGTGCACTTGGAATAGTTACGTAAATCTCTCAATCTCTACTCTCAATCTCAGTAAGGGCTTGTACATTTTGCTCAAGCCTAGTGATTTTGAAGTTCAGACCAAGATCAAGAAGAACGAAGAAGAAATTTAACTAAAACATCATCCAAAATACACTAAGTTCAAATACAAAGAAGAAAAAAGGTACCAAATAGGTTGATCCAACCTAGAGCTCCTCTGTCTTGCAGCTGTGATAGAGCACCATCCAGAATGAGCTCCCCCTCTCGAAATTCAGCTTTTATACTTAAGTTACATGGTAAAAATTACCATTTTACCCCCATTTAGTAATTAAATTTTATCTATCAATGTAGGCTTGATATGAATGATCAAACATACAGATTAAAGAGGAGGTCAAGACGAGCTAATCCATAAAAAAATCATCTCAATCGGACTTCAGGATCAAAAGTTATGAATAAATGAATTTAAACCAATTTTAGCCGTTGGATTTAAATCTATTTATTTATTAATTTTCTTTTTAAACACACAATGATGCGTCGCTTTCTCATTGGCGGATGCATTTTGAATTCCTTTTTTTGGTTTTGATCGCTGAGCGCCACGTACCCCCTAGCGAAAATAAAAACAAAGGAAAAATATCAAAAAAACTGGTTGTATAAATTTAAAATGCATATTACATGCGTTTTCCACAGAGTCGATGAATAAAAACATGCTACGTTACCGCCCGTGCGTGCGCTTTGTATGTGCGGCAAGGGCGGTGAACTTACCACCCTGTGGTCGCCATCACCAAGCGCTCTTGGATTCTCATCTGACGACTAAGATGAGGCCACGTCGACGCCCGAAAAAATCGCCTGGACATTTTTCACAGACATCCTTTTTAAAACGTGAAATTGCCGTTGGACACCGCCCACAATTATTAGTGTGTGTGCCCTTCTTTGCTTTCACTCCTCTGAATTTTTCCTAAAATCACAAAAAATACCATGACAATTTTCAATTAAATCCCTGCAACTTTTACATAATTGTATCTATGCCCCTGCCGAAATGACTGAGAGCTGTTTTTAGGGGTATAATTGCAACACGTATCTACGAAAAGCCCCTCGAAGTTGGAGAATCTTTAACACTCATTTTATCCTTATAAATATATCTTTTTCCTCTTTAAAAATTTATTTCTTCCTCAAATAAAACCCAGAAAAATCCAATAAATTCCTAAAAAATCCTAGAAAATTCCAGAAAATTCTATAAAATTCTATGAAATTCAATAATTCATCCCCACACTAATTAACCTCAACATTAAATTTTAAACCTACCATTTTCATTTAAAAATAATTATTTCAAGCTTAAATAAATCTCAAAAGTTCATAAAATTAACAGAAAATTAGGGAAAATCAGAAATCACTTGGAACATTAATTACATGTAAATATATGATAAAAATCCCATTT
Source organism: Wolffia australiana (assembly GCF_029677425.1). Classification (NCBI taxonomy): domain Eukaryota; kingdom Viridiplantae; phylum Streptophyta; class Magnoliopsida; order Alismatales; family Araceae; genus Wolffia; species Wolffia australiana. The sequence goes on from NC_135844.1 coordinate 2,292,426, forward strand.
TAATCTCGTTAAATGCATAAAATTGTGTTAATTTTCTTGAAATAAAGACCGGATTTAGGGTGTTATCATATATTATTTTTGTGGATGACTACACTTGATGTATTGGAGTATCGGAGCCAAGTTCTTGACATGGTCCAACAGTTTGTTATGGAGGTCATCACGCAGTATAATACTGCCCCAAAGGTACTATGAACGGACAATGCCCTTGAATTTTTTCAACACAATCTACAAGAATTCTGTGCAGGATATGGTGTTGTTCCTATCTATATGTGGTCTGATGTTGTCCTTACTGCCACGTTCCTGGCTAATTGTATGCCCTCCGTGCGCACTCAGTGGTGCTATTCCTGTCCAACGACTTTGACCTAATCCTATAGTATTTCCATTACCTCCACAAGCTTTTGGTTGCACTACATTTGTACAATATCATACTCCGGGATTATCGAAGTTGGCTCCTCGTGCTCTCAAGGGGGTCTTTGTGGGGTATTCCCGAACTTAGGAGGGGTACCGCGTGTGTTTCCTTCTACGCGAGGCTACATTATGTCTGCAGACGTTACATTCCATGAGGATATTCCTTATTTCACACTGTCACCCCTGGTTCCTACTCCCATCTCTGCTGCTACTCCAAATACTTAGGGCCCCTTGCTTACTCCTATTGTACCTTCATCCGCACCAAAGTCCTCTTCCTCGGATCATCCGATGGACTCTACTGGAGATAACTCCACTCCACCACTCTCCAAACGCAACGATGATACTGAGGCTCTTGACGATACGCGGGACCCATCTCTTCCACCCCTGCCTCATCCTCACCTGCTTGTCCACTCACTGACCTTGACCTTCAAATCGCTCTCCGAAAAGGGACCTGCCAATGTACCCAACATCCTATTGGTCATCATGTCTCCTCTGCCCATCTATCGCCCTTATATCGTGCCTTTGCACTCTCCGTAATAACTGGGTCAATTCCCAAGTCGTATTTCTGAAGCTTTGCAGGTACTGGAGTGGAAGGCGACTATGTATGCAGAATACTTCGCATTTCTTCAATGGGACACCTGACAGCTGGTGCCTCGACCATTGGACACTAATGTGGTTACTCCCTTAAGTACAATCCTGATGGCTCTGTTGCATAGTATAAGGCGCGTCTCGTCGCTTGGGGTTTCTCCCAAGTGTATGGGCTCGACTACGCTGAGACCTTCTCTCTCGTGGCCTAGCTCAGCTCCATCCATGTCCTCTTATCGGTCGCTCTCAATCAAGCATGGTCTCTCCACAACTTGATGTCTCCAATGCCTTCCTCTATGGTGATCTTGTGGAACAAGTGTACCGACTTGGGTATGTTACTCAGGGGGAGTCTTCTGCGGTGTACCGACTGCAGAAGGCCATCTATGGTCTTAAACAAAGTCCTCGCGCTTGGTTTCACCAGTTCTCTAACCTTTTATTTTCTTACGGCTTCGTCTCCACTGTGTCGGATCCCACCGTTATGCGGAAGCAAATTCCTATGGGATATGTTGTGCAGGCAGTATATGTTGATGGTATTATCCTCATTAGGAGTGATGAAGCAGGCATCGCTGCAACCAAGGCCTACCTCCACCAACATTTTGTGACTCGTGATCTTTCGACATCGAGGTACTTTCTCGGTATTGAGTTTGCTTATCGTCCCAACCACATTGCTTTGTGCCAACAGATGTACGCATTGTATCAACAGACATAATTCCCATTTGAATGTCGGCTGAGAACTAAATTGGGGCTTATCTTAAGGGTAATAATTTATATCATTAATAATCTCAATATTATCAGTTTATATTATCCATTTGAACAGTACTATTATCTCAATCTTCTATATGTCATACTTAGGGATATGGTATCAGTCTCAGTATCCGTTTACTTGAAAAAACAAAACAGATACTTATACTTCGGTAAAACCAATACTGTCAAATCATGATTTAAAAGCTTAGTTAAATTTTGTTTCCTTTCAGTATAAACCGCAAACCAGAAAAATAATCAATGGCATTGGTTTGAGTAAGCCATTTATTTAAGGTCAGTAAGAAATGATGGACCTAATCATATTTAACTATTTGTATTATTATAAACAACACCTCCACTGGTTAGTATTGTTAAATTCTGATCAATTTTTTAAACATGAATATATCTTCCATCAACATTTTGTAAATCTATGCGTGTTATATTATTGATCACTGGCATATTCATATTAGTTCCTACCCCTTATTATAAATATCAACACTTATGACTATTTTGTTATTTATATTAATCATTTATTAACTTTATCAAATACCGATTTAAAAAATATTGAGAAAATCAATAATATAAATATCTATTTATCTAACAGTATTAAATATTTCCATTAAGTTTTAGAGAAATTATTTAAAAATATGAAAATAGTTTTTTAGAAAAAATTCAAAATTCTAAAAATATTAATAATAATAAAATTAAAAATATTTCATTTCTGTAACCTTTTTTTTTGCTTTTCTTTTATGAGTTGAACATAGCAAACCATTGGGAAATCAACCTTATCAGAAAACAAAGTAAGTGTACATTTTTTTGTATTGCCTACATTAATAGAGTTATGGTTTCAGTAGGCTAGACTATGATTTTAGGAGGTGGTGGAGGCTATGGAAAAGAAGACTGTCACTACTAGGATTAGAGGATATCCTGAATCTGTCCAAAGAGATTAGATGCTATCTCCATATTTCACTCTCCTCCAAAAGGTTTACCCTTCTATATGCACATAGTAGAATATTTCCTTCGGGTGGGAGAATAAAATCATATTAAAGATCCAGATGATTGTTTCTACTTGGGCTTATACATCAACATTTCTATCCAGGTTTGGATTATTTCTCAGTCCTATCCCAAGGGAGTTTGTTTCTTTCTCCTAGTACTTCTGTATGCACAAACCAACATGCCTGTCCACACAAGCCTCCACAATGAGGCACAAAGGATTCCCATACGACAGCGTACCTCGGAGGTAAGTTGACCACACATCTATCCTTCTAGATTCTGGCTTATCCATTGGCATACAGCCATGTGGTACATACCTGTTTAAGAGTATTTCAAGATGTCCACATGCCTGTATCTTAACAAAATCCAAGTAAAAGTCTTGTTGCTTGAAACTGGATGATATCACTGCATGTCAGCAATAACTCCATATGTTTGACAATTGGATGTTCTCAACTCAAAAACAACCATGTTGAAATCATGAAATTTTTACCCCAACACTCCCTCAAAGTTCAACCAGCAATATTATATGTTTATCAAGATAATTGGTTCATGCAACCAAGGGAAAGGACAGATGACCAGATAAGAGGGGCAATGACTCTATGATTGAAAGCGCCAAGACAAGGGCAAAAAGAAAACAATAGAGATCAGGTATAAATCATCTCTTCTGAACGGATACGAACGAAACGGGACGTGACCCAGTCCGTCATCCTGTATTCTTTTAACAACGGAACGGGACGGAACCCTGACACCCGTTGCGCTATCAAACTACGCTTTAATAGCGTAGTTTACAGTGTGTCCGTTCCGTTATCAGGTGCGTCCAACCCTATAACGGACGACTGCCTGGAAATCCCGTTTTGTCCCGTCCCGTCAAAGGGCGATAATGGCCGTCCGTCATCCCGTCATCCGAGATTGAAGCTTATCGCTTGCACAAGGGTGGTCCACAGAGACAAGCCGCCGGACTATTTACAAAAGCCCGCGGTTTCCTCTTATTCGAGCTTACTCATCCACTCCCCTTTAGAACACCGAGGCTACGTTCTCTCTCTCTCTCTCTCTCTCTCTCTCTCTCTCTCCTTACCTCTCTCTCTTTATCTATCTATTTATCTCTCTCCATCTCTCTCCCTCTATCTCTCTCGCTCTCTCTCTCCCTCTATCTCTCTCTATCTCTCTCGCTCTCTCTCTCCCTCTATCTCTCTCTATCTCTCTCGCTCTCTCTCTCCCTCTCTCTCTCTCTATCTCTCTCGATCTCTCTCCCTCTATCTCTCTCTGTCTCTCTCCCTCTATCTCTCTCTATCTCTCTGTGTCTCTCTCTCCTTACCTCTCTCTATCAATCTATCTATCTATATATCATCTATCAATTTATCTCTCTCTCTCTCTGCGTCTCCCTCCCTCTCTTTATCTATCAGTCTCTCTCTCTCTGTGTCTTCCTCCCTCTCTTTATCTATCAATCTCTCTCTCCCTCCCTTCCTCTCTCTCTCTCTCTGTCGTTCTATATCTCACTCTCCCTACCTCTATCTCTCTATCTTTCTATCTATCAAGTTATCTCTCTCGGCCTCTCCCTCCCTCTCTTTATCTATCATTCTATCCCTCTGTCTGCCTCTCCCTCCTCTCTCTCTCTCTCTCTCCGTACTTCTCTCTGTTTCTCTATTTCTCTATCTATCCATCAATTTATCTCTCTCTACCTCTCACTCCCTCTTTGTATCTATCAATCTATCCCTCTGTCTGCCTCTCCCATCCTCTCTCTGTTTGTTTGCCTCTCTCTATTTCACTTTCTCCCTCCCTCTCTATATCTATCCATCTATCCCTCTATCCCTCTATCTGCCTCTCCCTCCCTCTCTCTATCTATCTCTCTGTTTATTTGTCCTTCTATCCCTCCCCCGCCCCTCTCTCTCTCTACAAATATATATATATATCTGTGTGTCTTCCTTTCCATCTGTCCTTGTCCCCCTCTCTCTTATCTCTCTGTCTGTTTCTCTCTCTCTCTCTCTCTCTCTCTCTCTCTCTCTCTCTCTCTCTCTATCCACTCACCTCTGTCTCTCTCCCAAAGGTCGTTAAATTCGTTTAGACCTTGGTATTAAACTTCAGAGGTTAACTGTTTTACGATGAGCATGAGAGTAGGGTTCTTGAAGAAGCATATTCCTACGCTGGCAATGGTGGGTTTGCAGTTTATCTATGCTGTGGTCAATCTTCTTGGCAAGGCTGCCTTGTCTCAGGGGATGAGCCCCCTCGTTTACTTATCGTACAGGCAAGGCATCGCTACGATTACATTGGCTCCTCTTGCCTATGTCCACCACGGGTAGTCTCTCCCTCTCTCTCTCTCGCTCGCTCTCTCTCTCTCTCTCTCTCTCTCTCTCTCTCTCTCTCTCTCTCTCTCTCTCTCCCTCTCTCTCTCTCTCTCCCTCTATCTCTCTCTATCTCTCTCTCCTCTCTCTCCCTTTATCTCTCTCTCTCTCTCTCCCTCTATCTCCCTCTCTCTCTCTCTCTCTGCCTCTATCTCTCTCTCATCTCTCCCTTTATATCTCTCTCTCTCACTCTCCCTCTATCTCCCTCTATCTCTCTCTCTGCCTCTATCTCTCTCTCTCCCTCTATCTCCCTCTATCTCTCTCTCTGCCTCTATCTCTCTCTCCTCTCTCCCTTTATCTCTCTCTCTCTCCCTCTATCTCCGTCTATCTCTCTCTCTGCCTCTATCTCTCTCTCCTCTCTCCCTTTATCTCTCTCTCTCTCTCCCTCTATCTCCCTCTCTCTCTCTCTCCTCTCTCCCGTTATCTCTCTCTCTCTCTCTCTATCTCCCTCTATCTCTCTCTCTGCCTCTATCTCTCTCTCCTCTCTCCCTTTATCTCTCTCTCTCTCTCTCATTATCTGTGTCTCTCTTTCCTCTCTTTTTCTCTATATCTCTCTCTATCTCAATCTATATCTCTTCCTCTCATTCTCTGTGTCTCTCTTTCCTCTCTTTTTCTCTATATCTCTCACTCTCAATCTCAATCTATATCTCTTCCTCTCATTCTCTGTGTCTCTCGTTCCTCTTTTTTTCTCTATATCTCTCACTCTCTATCTCAATCTATATCTCTTCCTCTCATTCTCTGTGTCTCCTTTCATCTCTTTTTATCTATATATCTCTCTCTATCTCAATCTATATCTCTTCCTCTCATTCTCTGTGTCTCTCTTTCCTCTCTTTTTCTCGATATCCCTCTCTCTCTATCTCAAGCTATATCTCTTTCTCTCATTCTCTGTGTCTCTCTTTCCTCTCTTTTTCTCTATATATATCTCTCTCTATCTCAATCTATATCTCTTCCTCTCATTCTCTGCGTTTCTCTTTCCTCTCTTTTCTCTATATATCTCTCTCTCTATCTCAATCTATATCTCTTCCTCTCATTCTCTGCGTTTCTCTTTCCTCTCTTTTTCTCTATATATCTCTCTATCTATCTCATTCTATGTGTCTCTTTCCTCTCTTTCTCTCTATATCTCTCTATCCCATTGTCTCTCTACATCGTTCTATTTTTCTTTCATTTTTTCTCTTTCTCTCTCTCTCTCCCCTACTCTCTATCTCTATTTCTATCTTCGGCTCGCTCTCTGCCTTACAGTCATTCTCTCTTTCTGTCTCTTCAATTCGTTCTTTATCTGTCTTTCTCCCATTTTCTCAATCTCTCTTTCTCTCTCTTCAATTCGCTCTCTCTCTCTCTCTCTTTCTCTCCCTTCATTTCGCTCTCTCTCTGTCTCTCTCCCATTCTCTCAATCTCTCTTTCTCTCACTTCAATGCGCTCTCGTTCTGTCTCTCTGTCTCTCTCCCATTCTCTCAATCTCTCTTTCTCTCTCTTCAGTTCTCTCTCTCTCAGTCTCGCCCCCATTCTCTCTATCTCGCTTTCTCTCTTTTCGATTCGCTCTCTCTCTGTATCTTCCATTGTCTCTCTCTCTCTCTCTTTTTTCTCACTCTCTCTCCCATTGTCTCTATCTCTTTTTTCTCACTCTCTCTCACTCGTTGTCTCTCTATCTATTTGATCTCACTATCTCTCCCATTCTCTATCTATCTCTTTTTCTCACTCTCCCTCTGTTTCCCTCTCACCCACTCTGTCTCTCATTCCCATTTTCTGCCTTTTTTGTCGCTGTCTATCTCTCTCTCTCTATCTCTCTAAATTTCTTTCTTTCTCTCTCTCACACTATATTTTTTAATTTATCTGTCTATCCCACTGTTCAAAGTGCAGAAGAAACGCTAATTTGGGAATGGAAAACTTCTGGTTGATATTCTTGGCGTCGTTCCTCGGGTAAGCAAACCATTGCAGGAAGCCCTTATCTTCCTTGTTAATTTAACGGAGTTGTGGGGATTTCAGAGTGACCATAAATCAGGGGCTCTCTTTCTTCGGACTACGCCTGGGATCTGCCTCCTTGGCCACAGCCATGTCTAACTTGGTGCCTGCCGTTACATTTCTTTTTGCAGCTCTTCTTGGGTGATTCTTTCTCTCTCTTTCTCTCTCTCTCTCTCTCTATTTCTCTCTCTCTCTCTCCCTCTCTCTCTCTCTTTCTCTCCCTCCCTCTCTCTCTTTCTCTCTCTCCCGCTCTCTTTCTCTCTCTATCCCTCTCTCTTTCTCTCTCTCCCTCTCTCTTTCTCTCTCCCTCTCTCTCTCCCTCGCTCTTTCTCTCTCCCTCGCTCTTTCTCTCTCCCTCTCTCTTTCCCTCTCTCTCCCTCTCTCTTTCTCTCTCTCCCTCGCTCTTTCTCTCTCTCCCTCTCTCTTTCTCTCTCTCACCCTCTCTCTCCCTCTCTCTCTCGTTCTCTCTCTCCCTCTCTCTCTTTCTCTTTCTCTCTTTCTCTCTCTGTCTTTCTCTATCTCTCTCTCCCCTCTCCCGTCTCTCTCCTCCCTCTCTCTCTCTTTCTCTCTTTCTCTCTCTCTCTTTCTCTCTCTCTCCCCTCTCCCCTCTCCCGTCTCTCTCCTCCCTCTCTCTCTCTCTTTCTCTCTCTGTCTTTCTCTCTCTCTCCCTCTCCCCCCTCCCGTCTCTCTCCTCCCTTTCTCTCTCTCTTTCTCTCTTTCTCTCTCTCCTCTCTCCCCTCTCCCCTCTCCCGTCTCTCTCCTCCCTCTCTCTCTCTCTTTCTCTTTCTCTCTTTCTCTCTCTGTCTTTCTCTTTCCCCCTCTCCCCTCTCCCGTCTCTCTCCTCCCTTTCTCTCTCTTTCTCTCTTTCTCTCTCTCCTCTCTCCCCTCTCCCCTCTCCCGTCTCTCTCCTCCCTCTCTCTCTCTTTCTCTCTTTCTCTCTTTCTCTCTCTGTCTTTCTCTCTCCCCCCTCTCCCCTCTCCCGTCTCTCTCTCTCTCTCTCTTTCTCTCTTTCTCTCTCTGTCTTTCTCTCTCCCCTCTCCCCTCTCCCGTCTCTCTTTCTCTCTCTCTCCCCTCTCCCCTCTCTCTCCCCCCCCTCTCTCTCTTTCTCTCTTTCTCTCTCCCCCCCTCTCCCCTCTCCCGTCTCTCTCTCTCTCTCTTTCTCTCTTTCTCTCTCTCTCCTCTCCCTCTCCTCTCTCTCCTCCCTCTCTCTCCCTCTCCCCTCTTTCTCTCTTTCTCTCTCTCTCCCCCTCTCCCCTCTCCCGTCTCTCTCTCTCTCTCTTTCTCTTTCTCTCTCTCTCCCCCCTCTCCCCTCTTTCCTCTCTCTCCTCCCTCTCTCTCCCTCTCCCCTCTTTCTCTCCCCCCTCTCTCTCACACACACATACACACCCCTTTCTCTCTCTCTCTCACAGACACACCTATCTCTCTCTCTCATAGACACCTCTCTCTCTCCCTCTCTCTCTCACACACACCCCTTTCTCTCTCTCACACAGATACACACCTATCTCTCTCTCTAACACCCCTCTCTCTCACACACAGACACACACCTATCTCTCTCTCACACACACAGATACACACCTATCTCTCTCTCTAACACCCCTCTCTCTCACACACAGACACACAACTATCTCTCTCTCTCTCTCACACACTCCACTCTCTCTCTCACACAGACACACACTTATCTCTCTCACATACACACACCCCAATCTCTCTCACGCACACATCTATCTCTCTCTCACACACTCTCCTCTCTCTCTCACTCACACACACACACTCCTCTCTCTCCCTCTCACACACACTTTCCTCTCTCTCTCTCTCTCACACACCTCTCTCTCTCTCCCCCTCTCTCTCTTTCACACACACACACCTATCTCTCTCCCTCTCTCTCTCACACCTATCTCTCTCTCTCTCCTCTCTCTCATACACACACCTATCTCTCTCTCGTCTCTTTCGCTGTTAGACACACCCCTCTCTCTCTCTCTCTCTCACACACATCCCTATCTCTCTCTCTCACAGACACACATCCCTATCTCTCTCTCTCCTCTCTCTCATACACACACCTATCTCTCTCTCGTCTCTTTCGCTGTTAGACACACCCCTATCTCTCTCTCTCACACACAGACACACACCTACCTCTCTCTCTCTTACATACAACACACCCCAATTTTTCTCTCACACACACTCTCCTCTCTCTCTCTCTCCCGTACACACCTATCTCTCTCTCTCTCACACACAGACACACACCTATCTCTCTCTCTCTTTCATACACACACCCCAATCTCTCTTACACACACACTCTCCTCTCTCTCTCTCTCCTCCCTCTCTCTCTCACACACACCTATCTCTTTCCCTCTCTCTCACACACACACCTATCTCTTTCCCTCTCTCTCACACACACACCTATCTCTCTCTCTCCTGTCTCTCTCTCTCTCATACAGACCCCTATCTCTCTCCTCTCTCTCTCGCTCTTAGACACACCCCTATCTCTCTCCTCTCTCTCTCGCTCTTAGACACACCCCTATCTCTCTCTCTCTCTCACACACCAATCTCTCTCTTACACGCACACTCTCTACCCATGTCTTTCTCTTTCTTTATCTTCCACTCTCTACCCAGGTCTTTCTCTTTCTTTATTTTCCACTCCCTATCTCTATCGCCATGTCTTTCTCTTTCTTTATCTTCCACTCTCCATCTCAGCCTGACCCTCTTTCTCTATCAATTTGTTTTGTTTTTTTCTTCCCTTGATTTTCATTATCCTATCAGTGAAATAGAAATATATTGCACGCTGTAACTACCGATATACATAGATTTCTCAATGCCAAGGCAAGATACGTAGACGAAAACGACGAACTCGGGCACATCGCCACATATCGTTTGTCGACTTAGCAGAAACAGACAAAGGCTACCCGATTTCCTCTCTATCATGAAGAATTCTCTCTCTATCAACCTTTATTTATTTCTCTCTATCTCTTTCTGTCTGTCTTTCTCTATCTCTCTCTCCCTATCAACATTTTTCATCTCTCTCTATCTCTTTCTGTCTTTCTCTCTCTCTCTCTCTCCTTATCAACATTTTTCATTTCTCTCTATCTCTTTCTGTCTTTCTTTCTCTATCTCTCTCTCCCTGTCAACATTTTTTCATCTCTCTCTCCCTGTCAACATTTATTTATCTCTCTCTATCTCTCTCTCCCTATCAAAATTTATTTATCTCTCTCTCCATCTCTCTCAATCTCTTTCTGTGTTTCTTTCTCCATCTTTCTCCCCATCAACCATTATTTCTCTATCTATCTAAAGTTATGCATGTAGTTTTCTATCTTTCCATCGATCTCTTCCTTTCTTTCTATACACCTCTATCTATCTGAAACACTAAATCAAGTATATATTCTGGAATAAATAAAAATCATGAATTACATGAAGATCTTATCATAAAGGGTAACAATATCCTTTTTATGTTATTTCTTTAGACAGGAAATATATCTCTATGAAATTTATAGTACATACTTAAATCTATCTAAAATATTTCAACAAATGGGATAGCAACAAAGTATAAAAATATCTCAAATATGTATATTATCTATTTATCTATCTATAAATCTATATTTGACCTCACACCTTACCTTGCCCATGAACCAGGCTAGAGAAAGCGAGTCTTCGAGACACGAGAGGCCTAGCAAAAGTAGCGGGAACAGGGGTATGTGTTGTTGGTGCAGGCTGCATGGCCTTCTACAGAGGCCCAGAGGTCAAATTAGGAAACACTTACACCAGCAGAGAAGACTGGTATCTGGGCTGTCTTTTCCTCTTTGGGAGTATCTGCTGCTGGTCAATGTGGCTCATCCTACAGGTATGGATAGTGGACTTTGTTAAGTTTAAATTTGACTAATGAATAATAATTTATCACTATATTAATTTATATAACAATAGTATGATATAAATCCAAGTTAAGGGATTCAATTAATTTAGTATGTGATTTCCTTAATGATAATATCCTGCGTTATTTTTATTATAAGCTTTTTGTTAAAATCCCAACAAAGTGATTCAATTAAGTTAATATGGGATTTCATTTACTTTGCAATCTCCTTAACAAAAAATGATGTGTATTGTTATACATGATGAGGTATCATGTAAATCCCAATTAATTTATTATTTGATTTAGACATTTCAATTATGTGTGGTGATTAATGAATATTTAGAGGTTAAGTATATCAAAATAAAAAGATGGGATATCTTAGGATAGAATAAACAAAGCTAATTTTATCCTACTGCACATAAGTAGGGGCCAGTTCTTGGGTCACCAGTAAGGCTGAGCTTTTCTGAGAGCCCCCAGTGCTCTTATGAGTTTAAAAGTTCATACATGGTTACTCAAAAGACTACCCCTCAAGATCAAACTATCTTTTTTTAATTAATCGATTCATCCTTGAGAATGCAAGGCAAGAATATCCTTAAATTTACTTCAGGATCTGCATTGGATTTTACCTTTTTTAGCTATCATATAAACCTACATTTATCTGATAGCAAACCCTATTAGGTCTTCATTAGCAGGACAAGCTTCCAACCTCTTCCGTGGTCAGCATGGATATGTTTCTTTGCCTTCTTGCAGTCCTCTGCACTCACTCTTGCCATGGAGACTGATAAAAGTGTATGGAGATTAAATTCTTCAACTCAAATCATATGCTGCCTCTTCACGGTAAGTAAAAAGATGAGTTATACATAGGTGGCAGTAGAAACATATGAATCATCTTTATCACCAACAAAATATGCATATTATTTGAAGCATTTTGTCTCCTAGTTATGTTGATACTTGAAGAAGTTTTAGTCTTCTATACTCATTGTCTAGCGTATTAAGCTCAAACTTATGGTTGTTGTGACCCAGACTCCGGTAGCAGTAGTAATAAACAAAACATCTTGATCATCAGTTAAATATGCCAAAAAAAATCAAAAAGGACCATTTTGTTGCATATAATCATGTATTTTTATTCATACTTGAAAACAAAATTGGCTTAAACTGTATGACTGCAATAAGTTTTGGGGTCTGGTAGCAGTAGAGATAGATAAATTATATTAATCTTCAAAACTACCGCCTTGTAGAATATGGTCAACTAACTAATTTTTTTGATAATTTCAATAAATTTCAGCCTCAACTCCTAGTCTTCTTTATTCAGCTCAAACTTTTTTGGATTAAAAAAAAAAATGTACACCACTACACAGTTTTTTAATCACTTAGATCTCACTCTAGTTGACTAGACCAGAGTGGACAAAGAATCATGGACAGAGTGGATAGAGAAGGATGGGTAGAGAGAGAGAGATGGAGATGGGGAGAGTTGACCAATATTTACCAAGTCTCTCAAACTTAATTACTGCAGGGGGTTTTGGGCTCTGGAATGAGTAATACTATACAAGCATGGTGTATTTTGAAACAAGGAGCGTTATTCACATCGATGTTTGCACCTTTGTGCACTGTTATCACTACCATCATGTCAAGTATCTTCCTCCATGAGGAGCTACACTTAGGAAGGTAAGCTCAACTTTCTTAAAATGAAAAAAAATCTATTTTTTTTAGGAAAAAATGATAAAAATTATTGATGATCTTGTTTGAGATGATTCTATGTTACCAGTCTAATCGGCGCAACAATTGTCATGGGAGGACTCTACACTGTGCTATGGGGCAAAGCAGTTGAGTCAAGAACAATAGAGCAGGAGAGGGTTGAAGAGGCTGTGTGCAATGGGCAAGACTTGACAACTGGTATTCAGAGGATTAAAATGGACCTGAATGAACCCTTACTGGGTGAGGGTTTAGATCATGATATTGAGAAGAACTGACCCATTGATCCTTAAGAGTTAAATGTTATCAAAGAGAATGGGAATAGCATTTTAAGAAATCTCATAGTCTTACCAATCTCAATACATAATAAGAAATAAATGATGAAATGGATAACTAAAGCTAATTTATGCATTCAAGGTAATTATCAAATTTACTAAATATTTTTTAAATGGTAATTTAATAAAATTAATAAATAAAAGTTTACTAAATAAATCAAGAATTCATGCATCAATAAATTTATTTCAATAGTTTAATGAAAACAATACATGTTATCGCTATTCTACAAGGAAATCAATGCAAACACAAGTAGTATCAATAAATAAATAATTAATCTAATACACAATTCAGTCGGAAACACAGATTTCTATTGGTGCTTCGTCAACAGAAGGTTTATGGGTTCATACTTGGCCATAGGATGATAAAGAAGTAGCAAAGTATTATCTTCTTATTTCAATCTATTCCCTTGCACACAATTTATTTTATTGTAAAGTAATTATCAGAAAATGCGCAAAAAGAATTACAACAGAGTTGTGTAATCATGTCAACCACTCAGTTGATGCAATTCAGTTAGAAGAAATCATATATTTTTTATCACTGAAAATAAATTTCTACATCAGAAATTTTAGTCATTGAAATAAAATTAGGGAACCAAAATATTAAATTTTTGACAAATAATTTGAATAAAGTTGGAAAGTTTTAGCTCAAAATTATATAACGAATAATGATGCATAATTATGCAAAAATGGACCAAGACTTTATTTCATTGAATTCTAGGATTCTAATTCAAAATATTTCAAAAACGAAAGATATCATTGCGTAACTTATTTTGAAACAAAGTCCAGCCATGTTTGACCCACCATAAAAAGTACAAAGATTTGATGTAAAAGTACAAAAAGTACAAATATTTGCATATGCGCATTACAATTTGACTATTGATAGAAAGTTTAAACTCCGCCCGCCTAAAATCTCGACATTTACGTCAGGAAATGATCACAGCTTTATTTTAAACAAGCTTTCTGCGTCAAATATGTTGTTCGTTTACGTCTTTCCTCGTCGAGCTCACTAAGCACCACTCAAAGTTCACAAAAATAATCAGATTTTCAACTACAAATTTAGCATAGCTAGGCTGTTCATATGCAATAACATCAAATACCAACTCCTTAAATGCAGGGAGATAATAAATGTACCGTTTTGAGATTTCTATTTACGTTTGAATTCCCTTCCAAAATTTTCAAATTTTTCTGCGCATGGGAAGAGAGTAAAATTTCGAAATATTAATGAACAACGATTATTAACAACATCCTCCCTTAATCTTTGTCTGATCGCATATTTTCTTCTCAGCACTAGACTACGTCATATCTATGATATAATAAGCCAGGAATGCATGTCTTCACAACCTGATTATGGCCTTATGGAATCTGACTTGATTTTAAAATTGTGTTGTTTAATCATCATTTGGGACAACAGGCAATCGGTGAAAAGTTTCTAATGTATGTTAATCAGGTCTCCTGTTGAAAAGAGATTAAGGGTAAATTATCTCGAATTGATGATCTTCATGAAGATCAAATGACATACCCAGCATATGAGAAATATTGTCGGGTCAACTCTCAAGAAACCAGTGTCAAATTACAACATGAGACCAACTGATTCAGACCCAAAATACTAATATTTTTGTCATGACGGTTTCAAAACTACGGTTCAAGTATAGAATGCAGTAGAGATGAAAGCTCATTCACTGTGGCAAAACAGACCAGGGGCTAAACCAGTAAGAATGAAAGCAAAAACATCAACAGTTGATAACGAGGTCCAAGAATATAAATTTATTACAAAGCAGGAATCCAGAGAAGGATGAAGTTTTCTTACCTTCAAAGACACCACAAAGATTTTTAGCTCAGCAGATCAGAGTTTAAAGGGGACCTGAAAACGTCCCATTCTCCCTCTGCTCATTCCATTTGTCAACCTGCAAGGACAATAAGAAAAAGCCGTGAATAACTTAAAAATGCTTTGTGAATAGCACATATCCTACAATTACAAACAAGAGCTATTGATATATCCTAGAATTACAAACAAGGGGTACCATCGAGTCTTTTTTCAAGAACATGATTGGTGGGAGCGGCCGGAGGGTGGAACAGCCAGACAACCATGGCCAGAGGGGATTAGATTGATCCAGGAATCAATCTCCATCCATATCCTATCTTCTTGTTCTTGAACACATAAACAACTTACAGCATTGCAAACTTGGAATTTGGCTCAGTTTTCTTTCATTTGGAATTACCCATTCAAGAAATCCTCTCCAAGATTCTATTTGAAGGACTTGATATCGATTTGGTGTGTCACATGGCTCAACAAAGTGAACCGTAGGAACAAGTAAGATAACTGAAACCATTAACCATAAACTTATTCACAACTAGGTTCTCTAAGAACTTCCCAGAATAATGGTAACCCATAAATAGGGTAAACTATTCCAAAATCCAGACGAAAACACTGGGTTCAGAACAAGAACATGCTTCTTATCAAGGGTCTCTCTCTACCCAGCCGAATTGGCCCTTTTCTGCCAGAGCATTCCCCCACCTCATTACCCTAACTGTATCCCTTTCTTATACCCCTAATCACATGATTAATGGGTCTTATTGGACCTTGGGGTCCTCACGACGACACAGATTTTTGCAGGGCAGTTTACCTTGTACAAAAAGCTTATCCAGATAGGTTATTTATATAAGACATATAACGTTAGTAAGAGACGACAACAATTTTTACATCGAACAGAATGCCATTGAAGGAACCTGATTCGAATTAAGCTATGATTTCCCTCATGTGATATGTCAATTTTGTGAAATGGAAATGATCGACTTGATACATTGCAACTGTCACAAGACCATAACTGTAAATTAACTACTGAACTAGAAGAGAACGAAAATAAAAGGAAATTTAACTTTTTTCCAACCATGCCATTTGTCTCGACTGGCAGATAGATCATTCAAGACACGAAAATAAGTAACTCCTTGAATCATCCAACATACTGTAAGTCAAATGATAAAATAGATATGGATGGAGAAACGACAGAAAGGAGGATAAATATAAGTTCTCCTAATAGAACAGAAATTTATTTTAAAATATAACCGAGGACTCACCCACTCCCCAGGGCAGAGAGATCTATAGAATCTGGCAAATTTTTCACATTCATTGGATTCTTCTCCCTTGGATTGCAGGCATCTGCAGCAACAGTTGGAATAAATATCCCACGATATGGAAAAACGTAATCAGAAGAGACAATATTTTTTCGTTAAATAACAGAAGAAGTACGAACCTGTGATACTCGACATAGCGAGTGAAGCAGTGCCTTGTTTGATTCGTAGTAGGGAACCGGAAATCAGCCGGAGCAGTTTTTATCTCAATCTGTTAAGAGATCAATAAGAAAATGTAAGGAATTTTTCGGAATAAATAATTACTGTCAAATTGAAAAGCAAAAGCATAAGTAATTCCATGTGAAACACCAGTATTTGCGCTCCCTTGATTTAAATTTAAAAAAATGAACTTATAGGAGGGAAAGATCAATTATTTTAAGTTATAAACTTGATCAATTATTTTAAGTGAATCCTCGCTTAGCAGGACAACGATGTGAGTTCTTATGATTATCCCAAGATTCTAGCACGGTATATACCAAACGAAAACTTAATTCATGCTTTATTTTTTAAAAAATTAAAAAACCAAAAGCGGACCGAAGAGCCTTAAATATGAAAACAGTAGCATAATAAAGATGCAATTTTCGAAGATTAGCCCAAGCTAATGGCACAGTATACACCCAAAGAACGACTAAACCATGATCAACATCGAAACAAGACACGCATAAAGCGTACCAACAATAAGACGACTGCCCGCCATTTTGCAAGCAGTCATGTAATGCCCAAATTCAAGATAAATCCTTCCATCATAACACAATCACGCTCCTATCAGGCGGCTAAACGAACAAGAAAAGTCTTTCATCGGGCAATGATTTTCAAAATGAACTTTTTTTTTGAAGAATCAAGAAGAAATATTTTTAAATAAACGAAAGCAATCAATTTCATCGACCCATGAAAAAAGGGGTAAGATTTAATACATGATGCATACATATTCCGCAGAAATTCCAGAGGGCGGGCCCAGAGCCGTAAGAGCTCCTCAAACGTAATGACAGAAATCGGACAAAAAAGAGACGTCGATCGAGGTATCTGATTACAAGAAAACCAGAAAAATCCCAGCCAAATCACGAGAAAACGCCGAGAAACTCAATCAAAGGGGACTAATTCAAACGAGAGATTTGTTCTTACCTCCGCCATTCGCAGGTCGCCGGCCCCTCGATCGCGTAGAAATTCTACGAACGGCTTTTGCGCTTTGTAAGCTAGTCAAAATTTCGTATTTATGGTGAATTTTCGGCCCACCAGTTTTTGGGCTGGATCATAAGCCCAATTAAAAATAAATGAAATTCTACTAAGTCCAGCCCAACCCCCCAACAGAGTATGAAGCCAATATCAACAGGAATTTAATTATTTAGGGAACATTCATCATCATTATTGACAAATGCCAGCCTCATTTCCTAGATTTCAAGCCTCCAAAAGGAAAATATTTATGTTTATTTTATTTATGATATGTTAAATACTTTCTTATATGTCAAATACTTTATGATATGACAAATTCCAAGATATTAAAGAATAGTCATCATCACACATATGCAGGCCTTATCTCCTGGATTTCAAAGTCTCCAAAGGGAAAATCTTTGTGTTTCTTGTCTTTATAAGATGTTCAATACTTCTAGTTTATGAAACAATCTATGTGATGGCGAGGACGCCAAAATCTCATCAACGAACGCGTCACCACGGTCAACCGGAGTCAACACGCATGCTTTGGACCACGGTCAACCGGAATCAACCGAAGTCAACTTTCCACGGTCAACCAGAGTCAACCCTAAAGCCGACACGCCACAACCGCCAACTTGCACGTCTCCACCCGCGCACGCCTCTACGCGCGTCATGACACGACGCCAAAGGCAGATCCACAACTGCCCTTTGGCGTGACACCGCGCACGTCTTTATTTTCTCGTCTTTACTTTCTCGTCAATTTCTCTTTCCTCCAAGGCCTATATAAAGGCAATTATTTTCAAGAAACTCTTAGGCAATCATAATTCAAGAATCGAGTTTTTGTTTAACTCTTCTTGGAGGATTGCCTAGCCTCCCTTATCCTCTACCGTCAAATCCTATCCTCCGCTGTCGTCACCGCCGCCGCCGCCGCCGTCGTCGCGTCGCCGGTCACCGCCTCTTCCCTCTCTTTCATTTCTTTCTCCCTCTTCCCTCTCTTCCATTTCCCTCTCTCTCTCTCGTTCTCGCCCTCAGGGGTCGCCCCAGACCTCCCCTGTGGTTTCCCTACCAGGCCGCCGTCCTTGGGCACTCAAGGCCGCCCCCGTGACCACCCCTTGGCCGCACTCCCAGGCCGACCAGGAGCCGCCCATCCAGGTCGCCCAAGGGCCGCCCTCTCAGGCCACCCAAGGGCACCCTAGGCCGCCCCCTTGGCCGCCCAGGGGCTGCCCCAGCCAGACCGCCAAGCCCGCCCAGGACCGCCCCGCCAGGGCCGCCCCAGGCCGCCCCGTGGCCACCCTCCTTGGCCGCCCAGGGGCCACCCCAGCCAGGCCGATCAGGTCCGCCCAGGGCCGCCCCCGGCAGGGCCGCCCAAGGCCGCCCAGGGCAACCCCTACCAGGGCCGCCCAACGCACATCCTAAGCCGTCGCCCAGAGCGTCCCAGGCCGACGGTCGTGGTCGACGCCATCCGACGTTTTGGGCCGTGCGTGCTCCGGGTGTGCTCCGCCGCACTCCGCGCACTCTGCGCGCGCACCAGGGCTCCGCGCGCTCAGCGCCTACGCGTGCTGCTCCGCGCACCCTTCGCGCGCTTCGCGCGCGCGGGTGTTCGCCCACGCTTGACTCTGCGACCACGACATCTGCACTCAACCAGGGCCATTCAACGCCCGGAACGCCCAGCATCGTCCTCGTCCAATGGGCTAATCAACGCCCGGATTCGCCCAGCTCCGTCACGATCAGAATTTCCCGCAACCTCTTCACGCACTACGGTGCCGAGGTACGCCTGAACTCTTTGGTGTCGAAGTGTTCCTCGTTCAGTGTTTTCTCGAGAAGTTTCCACCGCCGTCAGAATTAGATTTGGTTTGAATTTTCTACTTCTTCTCCCTCTTTCTCGAGTGTTTCCTCGCGACGCAAATTCGGGTATTGATTTCAGTGCTTAGGCATCGTTGCGGTGGGGGAAGACAGTACTCCCGCCCTCGAAAGGGTCGGAGCTGCACCACCAGATTTTCATCGGTTTTAAATCCGAATCTGGTCGTGAATTTCTGTGGATTGTTTTATCCCTCACACACCCATCCTACCCTTAGCCTGTACATCCTTTCGTTCTGCCCTTCCTCGCCTACCCCGTAGTCGTCCTACGTCACTATGAGGTCAATAACTATGTTGAGGTAGATCAAATATCATTTAATTTATGCATCTCATTTTCGAGTCAACCATAAATAGAATTTTTCAACATGAAACTTGTGAAAAATAAAACAAGATTTCTATATTTTTTTTTCATATTTTCCTAAAAAGTATACAAGAATGTAGGTCGTGCACATTAGATCAAACATCTACAAGCTAACAGTTGACTATGCAACCTAGTCTTTATTTTATAATATTTATTTTCTTATTTACCTGGACCATGTGGTGTAATTTTATAGAGGTCAGAGGTTCTCTAGAAGTCCCAAAATACCCTTCCATGGAGTTGTAATGGTAAGAGAAAGAAATGGGCAGCAAAGGTAAGACTTCTCACTTTAATTCAAAAGTTGTGTGTATTTAATGCTGCCACCTACACTCACTTAAGGAAAAAAATCCCTTTCTTTTTTGCCCTAATTTTGAAATTGAAAGGTCTCTTCTCAAGCACTCTTTCTGCAAGCAAGATCTCCCAAGAAAGATAGAGAATGCCTTCAAGCATTTGCTCCCATCGTGATCATCTTTCACAAGGCAACCAAGGGAGGAGGAAGAATCAAGGATTCATTCTCTATTCACATAATATTGAATAAGAATTTATTTCAGTTAACATAATATATATATAAAAGTGTGATTCGCGTATAGGCCACATAAATCCATCAATGTATATAATACATGGAGATTCATAGTGGTGCTTATAATGATTTCAATGATGACAAATATTGATTGTGGTGAAGCATCTTCTTAAATGTGTTTGCATCTAAGCCAATAGGTGTGTACATTACATTTACAAACTAATGAAACAAGCTATTTAATCTCAATATCATAAATAACTCTGTAACAGTATTATAACATATTTTAAAAGATGAATTTTTTATTGGAAAAACTATGATAATATTTCAGATAAAACTTAATAGAGTATACTATACAAAAAATGTTTCGATTAATGTAAATTTTATCTAATTTGGTAATATTACATGAGGAAAGCCTTATTTGACCTTTCATCAGGCTAGGAGCTTCCACGTATAACAGTGGAGGCTGAAAAAAATAATGAGATGAACTTTTCTTAGATGTGGAAATCTTGCTGAACGAGGTTAGGAGATGATCTTACATTGATTAATCATGGTCACATTGGCTTTTCATTTGTATTTCCCTCTTGTACACAAGGCCAAAGGATGACTCTGAGTTTATCCAAAGCATTTGGTAGTCACGTATCTCCCATCCTATTCTATAGATTCTTATAAAGATATAGTATATAGTCACTAAGTCCTAAACACTTCATCTATTAATTCTGAATACATTTGATACATAAACCCATTCCTTTGGAAAGTCATTCCCAGACGTCAACCAAAACAACTTTACCTTCCAGAAAAATCATAGTGCTTATAAGTCCTTAACATTCTATGCTCAGATTATTCATGATCCGGATAAGATGCATTGGACCCATCTTTCTCTTTGTTTCCCGCATCACCATCCTTTCTCTCTCATTTTATCAACCTCTTTCCATCTTTATGACCTTCTTTCTATCTCTCGATCATCTCTATCTCTATTTCTTTTTTCTCTACTCTCTCCTCTCTCTCTCTTCTCTCTCTCTCTCCCTCTCTATCTCTCTCCTCTCTCTTCTCTCTGTCTACCTCTCTTCTCTCTCTCCCTCTCTATCCCTCTCCTCTGTCTACCTCTCTTCTCTCTCTCTCTTTCTCTCTCCCTCCCTCTCTATCTCTTCTCTCTCTTCTCTCTGTCTACCTCTCTTCTCTCTCTCTTTCTCTCTCCCTTCCTCTCTCTCTTCTCTCTCTCTACCTCTCTTCTCTCTCTATCTCTCTTCTCTGTCGCATTCTCTCTCCCTCTCTCCCTCTCTCTTCTCTCTATCTCTCTTCTCTGTCTCATTCTCTCTCTCTCTCTCCCTCCCTCTCTCTCCTCTCTCTCTATCTCTCTTCTCTGTCTCTTTCTCCCTCTCTCTCTCTCCCTCTCTCTCTCTTCTCTCTATCTCTCTCTTCTCTCTCCCTCTATCTCTCTCTCTTTATCTCTCTCCCTCTCTACCTTTTTCTCTCTAGTCTACCTCTCACTCTCGGTATTTATCCCTATCGACCATCTTCGCATCTTTTTCACCCTTCTCTTTCTCCGTCTTCCTCCAGTAAATCGCTCTAAAATTTCCACTCTCCTTTTCCTTTCTCTTACTTTCTCCCTTCCTCTACCACCGAAAGTAACAGAGTTTCCTTCAACCACGTTGACACATGACACAAAACGAAAACCCACTTCGACTGAGGAGAATTAAAACTATTACAACTTTACCTCAACCTTATTCCCGGCTCATTATTCATACTAGTATTTCATGCAATGACATTAACGTAGCTTAAGAGCGATAATCCAAGCAAAAGGCCCGGTTCAATTGCCTCGGCCACAGCCCTCTCCATAGCCACCACCTCCACCAGACCCGGCAAAAGAACCTGCACTTGAACCACCATTTGAACCAGCGTATGAGCCAGAAGCTGAGCCAGACGCTGAACCAGAGGCTGAGCCAGACGCTGAACCAGAGGCTGAGCCCAGACCCAGACCAAGACCCAGACCAAGGCCCAGACCCAGATCCTTTCTAGCAACCCTGCTCTCCACCATGGAAGAAGAAAAGAGAATGAAGAGGAAAAGGAAGAAAGAAGACTTAAGATGGGTCATTTCTGATTTGCTGGCAGCAGAAGATAAGGTAGAGTGAAGGGGAAGCTGGGCTATTTATGGGCTCTCTTGCAGTCTAAATTGGTGCCAGGTTGGGAGAATTAGGGTTTGGGAGGACGAAGGTAGTGGTTGAGAGTGAATGGTATGCTTTGTAAGTGGTGTTGGTGATGATTGGGTCTAGACTTAGGGGGAATCCTTACACTGTAAGTGGGGAAAAAAAAGGTGTAGGGGCCATGGATTCTTTTTGGAAGCTTTTGGGAAAGAGCACATGAAGGGTTTCACTCATCTACAGAGCAAACATTCGACTATCTTTTTGTCCCCTAGTTATTTAAATGTGGTCCATGTGGTGATAGTAAGGACCTTCTTCAGCATAATTATCATGGGTGACTAAATTTGAGAACATAAAATGTAGATTTAATAGCAAATAAATCATTGTGTTAATAACATATATCTGAGTCCATGGCAAGCCTTCTACCAAAGTCTATAATGAGTTAGTGAGTCTAAGAAATCTTCAGTCTTGGGAACAATGGAAACTGTGAAGGAAATATTTAGGCAAGAGGAGATAACGTTATCTTCTTTGATTCGGATTGGCTTGACCTCTACATATTAATTAAACCCCACAGTTTTTGTCTTAATTGAATCTCTTTATTGGTATTCATGTCATAGCTCGTAATCTAAAATAGTGCATACCATCGTTCATTAGGGAAATACAAGTTAACAGTTCCATTTTTTAGCTTCATTCGAGAGATGAACTTTGAAGACCAATGACTTTTTTGAGAGACTGATTCATTATTTCAGAGATACTCTTGCTATAAACTCCTAGTATTGGTAGTTAAGTTTAGGAGGAGGCTCTCTCACATCTCATCAATACATAATAATATAATGCAGTTGTATGTTGAACTTGAAGAAGTAATTGGTTCCCAACAAGGGGCAGGAGAACTTAGAAGCGATGAATTATTCACTCGCATAAAATGTGTTCATGTATGCATGAATGTCCCTAAAATAATGTTTATCTTTTGCCAATTCTTTAATCCTTTTGGGCGTACCATCTTCCAGAGAGTACCTTTTTTTTTTACCCTTGAGTTATTGTTTTATTTACTGTATCTCCAAATGCTCAAATCTCTCATGTCTCCAATCTTACCAATTTTCATCATGTCAGGCCCTTACAATTATTTTGATGATAATAATCAGGTTTAGCGGTATACACGGATGAACCTAGGAAATTCGTTCAAATATCCTGCAATACGACCTACAATGTAAAGTCAACTTATATGAAAATTACTGCTATTGATTTGAATATAAAACCTGTTACAATGATAATAAATCAACTTCTTAAGTTAGATTCAAACTCAGTCCGTAAGTATCTCACTCAATAGTTCCTGATATGATGTTCTTATTCATGCTATATGATATTTGCGCCTCTGATGGTATTGCCCAAGTATTAATCATTCTGTTTTTCACTTTGTAAATGATATATTTTTCCTAACTTACAATTGGTATACATAAACAAAATCCTGTAAATTACGTTCAAATGATATATTTATAACACGAAGAGTAACACCATATCAAGAACTATTAAGATGTATAACTCAGAACGTCCGAAATATTTATTACTATCCCTTTCTTTGTACACACGTGCAACTTGGGCACTCATTCATTCATAAATTTAGAATGACATTTTAAACGATGAGAAAGCATTGCTATTGCTCAAATATTAAATAAAAATATCATGACATACGTTTATCATTTAAGATAATAATTATACTAAATATGAACGCAGTATACAATTTCATTTGGGCCGTGTTCTAAGATGAGCGTCACACATTCATCGTCATACAAATGATACCAATTATTTACAAAGTAAATGGAAAAGAAAGCATTGTGAACACAAAATAGGCATGACCCAAGACACACCCTGATCATTATGGGTATTGGACCCCTCTCTGTTTTAAATAATTGAAACTAAACATTATGTCTCAAAAACTTCAATGTTTAAATGTTTTTTAAAAAATCAACTACCGTATATTTAATGATTTAATAAAAATTATTTTAGTAGATACTAATTTATGGTACCAACTTGAACTAAATTAAAGGTTCGAGCATTCCCCTTGTCATTTTGATTGGTGCAATGATTAGATCAATACTGAGATTCATAAGCTTTAAGTACTAAATTTTAACAAAACATAAAGGTTTGGACTACTGAGCATATTGTTAAAAGTCGAATGTCTTCATTAGCATGGAGATCTTGGGTGATTACTTCATAAAATTCACTTTTAAATAATTTATTTCTTTATTGTTTGGAATAGTGAGGTGTTCTAGACATGTAGAATATACAATAGTGGGACACGATTTGGCATAAGCAAAACTGCATTCATGGACAGCTGGTCATTTTATAGAGGTCTTCAGGCATTGAAGCACAAAGTTTCTATGAAAACACAATCAGAGGAAATTTGAGTATAGTTCTTAGTCTTTAATATTTGACAAACCCCTTCTAATGAAATTCAACACCTATTATGAGTCATCCTTTAAAGTATACATTTACTTCAAGTATGCATTTTGTCTCACATCTGTCTTGTTCAAACTGATTAGGTTCAATATTTTGTGGATATGAAGGATAAATATTGTCATTTCATGCCCTCTGAAAGCACTATATATTTTATAATATACAGGTCCTGACATCTCCTATGTAAGAATCAGAATAAGGTAGGCCCACAGATGTTATGGGTATGTATAAATAATTAGAATTAATTAAATTTAAATATGTACCAATAAATGATATACTTAACAGAATGTTGCATTCCAGTTATTGGGATATGAAAGAGAAAAAATAATGTTGACACTAGTAAAGAGGGGAGAAAAAAAATACAATTGAACAAGTTTACAAAACCTAAACTATTTTCAAATTTTTAACCACATTAAATTATGATGTCATAAAAAAATTACCAATTTCCTACAATAAAATATCATAAACTACCTTGATTGGTCATATATCAAGATCAAGAAAAATATACACTTAGGATTATACTAAATTGTTAGATAATTAAACCAAACTAAAATAGTATGTATTTGGTATCTTTCAGTCATTTCGGTGTGACATATGTTTCTGATAATCCTGTTGGGTAATGAATGCCACAGTCAGAACATCTTCATGAAGCCCTGAAAAATGTCTCCAGAATAGCTGAACCTTTTATTGATGTCATTGCCTTCCCTACCATTTTTTTTCCTAGTTCTTTGAATGTATAGTCAACCATTGCTAAAAATGGTGAACATGTACCAGATTTCACGGATATGATAATCATCCAAGAGAATTGGGATATTTCTTTAGCTTTATTTTTCAGACCTCATCTGAATATTTTACTGTAGTTTATCACTTCTGTCTTCCATGTGGAAAAAATCAGCATCGATGTCATTTTCTCGGGAGAGACTTGCGCTGACTCGTGGATTGAAAAAGAGGTTAAAGTTTTTTGGTTTCATTAGCGCCCAAGGAAACACAAGAAGCAAATGATATGTGTCTAATGCTCAGGGACAGATGACAAATAGGACAGGATGTAATGGCAATTTGCTGCGCACTCGTCAGACATCCACCATAGTCTCCAGTTTCCTTCCATTTTAATCTGAGGGCTAAGACAGTACATATATCAAGAGCTTTAAAAAAAAAGAAGAGAAAACAGACAGGAGATGATTATAAACCTATTGTAAATCACCAGCACCCAATGAGGGAACGGATGAAGGAACCAAATAAAAAACAGATGACAGAACCAATGACATAAAGGATAACAGAATACACCAAACACGGTTGTAAACCTAGTGTAAATCACCAGCACCCAGTAACGGAACGGAAAAGAGATCCAATGGCAGAACAAAATACGAAACATACCCAGGATGGTTGTAAACCTAGAGTAAATCACCAACATCCAAACACAGAACGGATGAGACCGAACAGAGTAGACCAAACAGGGTTGTAAACCTAGTGTATATCACCAGAACCCAATAACGGAACGGAAAAGAGATCCAATGGCAGAACAAAATTCGAAACATACCCAGGGTGGTTGTAAACCTAGAGTAAATCACCAACACCCAAACACAGACTAGACGAGACAGAACAGAATAGACCAAGGATGATTTAAAAGCTAGTGTTAATCACTTGCACCTAGGAAAGAGTGGAATGGGATGTGACAAGAGGCATGAAGTCTTTCATTCTGCTGTCCATTCCAAGGTCAAGAAGGGTGCCTAATGAGAGTAAGGGGTGGAATAGATGACTAATTGCCATTTATCCCTTAAGTAATTGACAAAAATACCTTTTATTTGAGGAGAATTCCTCTCTCTCTCTCTCCTCTCTCTCTTTCTCTCTCCTCTATCTCTTTCTCTCCGGTCTCCCCTCTATCTCTTTCTCTCGCCGTTATCTCTTTCTCTCCCCTCTCTCCTCTATCTCTTTCTCTCGCCGTTATCTCTTTCTCTCTCCTCTCTATTTCTTTCTCGTCTCTATTTCTCTCTATCTCTCCTCTTCTCTCTCTCTCTCTCTGCTCTCTGCTCTTTATTTCTCTGTCTCTCCACTTATCTCTCTTTCTCTCCTCTTCTCTCTCTCCTCTCTCCTCTCTATTTCTCCGTCTCTCTAGTCTCCACTTATCCCTCTTTATCTCTCCTCTTCTCTCTCTCTCCTCTCTGTTCTCTATTTCTCTGTCTCTCCACTTATCTCTCTTTCTCTCCTCTTCTCTCTCTCCTCTCTCTCAATTTCCCTCTGTCTCTCCACTTATTTCTCTTTCTCTCTCCTCTCTATTTCTCTCTATCTCTTCACTTCTCTCTCTTTCTCTCTCCTCTATCTACTTCTTTCTCTCCTCTCTCCTCTCTCTTTCTCTCTGTCTCTCCTCTTCTCTCTCCTCTCTCTCCTCTCTCTTTCTCTCTGTTTCTCCTCATTCTCTCCTCTCTCTTTCTCTCTGTTTCTCCTCTTTCTCTCTCCTCTCTTTTTCTCTCTGTCTCTCCTTTTCTCTCTCCTCTCTCTCTCTCCTCTTCTCTCTTCGTTCCTCTCTCTCTCTCTCTATCTCTCCTCATCTCTTTTTTCTCTCTTCTCTCCCCTCTCTTCGTTCCTCTTTCTTTCTCTCTCCTCTCTCTTTCTCTCTGTCTCTCCTCTTCTCGCTCTTTCTCTCTCCTCTCTCTTTCGCTATGTTTCTCCATTCTCTCTTTCCCTTACGTTCGTCATGGTCTCTTCTCGGGGATCTTCCGATGAAAGCGGAGAAGGGATGGCGAGGAGATACGCGAGCGATGGGGAGCATCGGAGAACAGATTCAGGAGAAGGAGGTTCAATCACGCATGGCATTCTCTTCAAACCATGATCTCGTTGGTTTTCAACGATCCTTCCCCCAGATGAATGCTAATTCCCTCAAGATTGCTTCTTTCTGCTTAGTTTTAACAGTTCCTGAGCGAATTGAGAATTCGACGTGCGAGTGGTAAATATTATCAGTTGGCTGGAGATTGGTTCATTCCCATTGTCTTCGGCCTTGAATTTCCGGTATTACCCACCTGTGATTTATTTGATATTAGTTTTTTGATAACGACTCTTTTTTTTCCAACTTCATGATTTATTTTATATTATTCCGTTTTGAAATCGCCATTTCAATATTTTATGAATCAAATGTTAAAAAACATGTTAATATGATAAAAGTTTAGATCACCCACCAGATTGTTTTGAGTGTTTACCGACAATAATGATTTAAGCATGTTCGTACCTGCCCCTCTGTGATCGATGAATCTGATGAAAGATGGCGTTCTGAGATAAACAAGTGCTATTTTAGTGAGAAAAACTTACAATTTTTTTTTCTTCTTGTCGCAGGCGTCCTCACCATAAAGCTCGCGTTTAGAAATAGTTGAGAATTCCAAAAGCGTGTGGTAGATATAATCAGTTCGACGAAGATTAGTTGTTCATTCCAATTGTTGTCGGCCTTGAATGTGCAGTGCCCCCTCTTGTGAGTTATTTGATGTTATTATTTTTAGTTATTTTCCAATAATTACTCTCTTTTCTCCCACCTTCTGAATGCTCATGGCTACATGTCCTAATTGTGAAATCTGTATTTCATTATTTCAGTTTGAAATTAGATGAATAACATGTTTTTATCCAGAAAAAAATGTTTAAAAGGACGTTTAAAAGCGATTTATGTTTTGATCACCAACCAGATGTACCCGGTAAAAATTCTGTATTTCTACCTGCTTCTCTATGAGGGATGAATATGAAGAAAGATGAGCGTTTCGGGAGAAAGTACTATTTTACCCAGAAAAAAATATTCTTGTTTTTTCGCCACTGGGAGACGATAAATCCTGAAATAAATACAGATGTTGTCATAGGAAAGATTGAGGAAAATGATGTCAGGCAGTGGTAGCACCCAACAAAGCTTGAGAAAAGCTCTTGGAACTCTTAAAGATTCTACAAAAGTAGGATTGGCCAAAGTGAACAGTGAATACAAGGTTCACACTCTATCTAATGTTGTGCTTAAATCTCTCTCTCAAAGATCATTCTTTAAAACTTTATTTTAATCTGAAAAACAACTCTTAATTTTTTCTTTCAAGGATGTTGACATCGCTATTGTCAAGGCCACAAACCATGAGGAGAAGATATCGAAGGAGAAGCATATCCGTAGTGAGACTTGGCTACTTTTTTCTATTTTCTTCTTGTGATCATATTTTTTCTCGTGCGACATTATGTGGCTGACCAAGTGTTTGATGTTATTTTGACAGCAATTTTTAGCGCTGTTTCAGCTTCAAGATCTCAGGCCGACATTCAATATTGCATTAGTTCACTCGCTAGACGTCTCGGAAAGACTCATAACTGGGCAGTAGGTTTTTATACTCCCAGTTATGATACATTTTTATTTATCCATTTATTTCTGGGTTTTTAGATTTAAGATTTTCCATGATTTCTTTTAGGTTCTTGTCCATCAGAAGCAAGAACCCATTTCCTGCCTATTTATTACCTTAGATTTCAGTGGTGCGTTTACCCTGAATTATATTCAAATGGAATATGCCAGACATATTCTCATAGCGCTGAAAACCATTCTTATCGTTTTTTTCTCAGATATTTTAACTGCTACAATAATAATGTAAAATTTCTATAATAATCGCAAAACTGAAGGACAGGTATTTTTGGCACGAAAATGTACGTTACCTAAGTTTCTGAATAATTTCAGTGATAATGGTAGAATTTGGTGATAATAGTCACTGTGCCATTCTTATATAAAAAAATTGAGTTTTGCATGCTATTTTTACTTTTATACTTTACTTTTCAATATCCGAAATTTATGCCACTCAATCTAATTAGGTTGCCTTGAAAATATTGATTGCCATACACCGTGCTTTGAGAGAAGCTGATCCTGCATTCAGAGGGGAGCTCATCGGCTACATCAGCAACAGAGGACATGTGCTAAATCTGTCCCATTTTAGGGATGATTCCAGCCCAAATGGTAATTTTCTTCATATCCCTCCCTCCTTAAAAAATAATATATGTTTCTAACTCCCCCTTTTTATTAGCCTGGGAATACTCTGCTTGGATTCGTACTTATGCACTGTACTTGGAAGAACGGCTTGAATGCTTTCGGGTCATCACATATGATGTTGAGACAGAAGAATGCGTAAGTGCCAATCTGTTGATCGTCATCTAAGATGACATGATATATTTATAATTTTTTCATTTATTTGATAACTTTCCATTAATTGAGAAACTTTGAAAGAAAGGTTGGGACTCATCACCTCAGACTTCATCATTGTGGGTTCCTCACATGAAAATAGATGAATTTTTTTCTACACATTTATAACTTTCTAGTCATTGGAAACTCATTACAGAATGTTTGGAATTCTACATTTGGTATCGTTTTGATTCCAGAACAGGATGGGTGAGCTTAAAACTGGTGATCTCCTGGAGCATTTAGCTGCCTTTCAGCAGCTTCTTTTCCGGCTTCTGGAGTGCCAGGTATATGCAACTCTTTTGACTAAACTAATGATTCATCACTTTCTCTGACCCAGCTTAGGGGTATTTGGGTCATTTTAATTTTAGGGTAGTTTCCCTTTAAATGTGTTGCACTTCCTTAAGGAACACCAGACAAGAAATTGAATTGGATGTGATGTCCATCCTGAAGTGGCTTAGTCATTTTTGGCCATTTAGTCATTTTTCTGCAAATTTTAAAATCTATTTGACCGAAAAAATATATAATCATTGCCAGCATATCTAACCTTAATCGGGAAGCCCCTTGGGGTTAAATATAAATTATATTTTTTTTCCTATATTTTTCATATTTCTATATCTTTCTTTTCGTGAGACTTGCTGTGTGAAGAATATCAGTTAGTTCTTTACTTTTCAGCCAGATGGAGCAGCTAAGTTTAACAGCGTGATCCAATATGCTTTTTCCATTGTAAGTGGAGACTGTCTCGACCCAATTTTACCATTTTCTATTTTTTTTTTACTCGTGATCTTCACCTTTTCAGGTTGGAAGTGAGTGTGTAAAACTATATGCTGCTATTGATAGTGCAACTATCCTCATGGTCAACAGGGTAGGTAAAAATAGCATATTGTAGCATATTTAACTTAGCTTTAACAATAAAGTGAAATTGGATATTTGCAGTTTTTTGACATGCAGCCTCATGACGCCGTTAGAGCTCTTGAAATTTATCGAAAGGCTGGTCAACAGGTATCATGAACATTAATTATTGACATTTATGTGTGTTTGATGTTTATTAGATCATTCTTATTGCATTTGAACCTTTGCAGGCTGGGAGACTGTCCGATTTTTATGAATTCTGTAATGGTCTGAATCTATGGAAATCAGAAAAAATCATAAGGGTTAAACAGGTGGTGTCATAATTAAATAACTATTTAAATTTAGCCATATTTGTTCCCAGTGTTTGATCTAATCACCACACATCTCTCTGCATGTTTAGCCACCCGAATCATTTGTAGCAGCGATGGAAGAGTACGTCAAAGAAGCCCCCAGATCAATGCCATCCCCTTTTAATGAGGTCGAAATTTTCTTACGGAAATTCATTATTCTCAATTTTTGTAAAACAATTAAAATTTAGATGCTGATTAAGTAGAAAAAACTATTTTTTTCCTCGAAGGGGGGTGATAGGGAAGAAAGTTTTCCCAGACATGAGCTCAAGAAGGTCAATGACAACAAAGCACGGCCTGTGTCGGTCCCTGACCTAGAAACAGTTGATCTTCTGGTATGGAGTTTAATTATGCTTTTGATTAGATCATATCACCATCTAATCTCTGCTTTTTTCAGGGATTAGATGATATCGACTGGGGTGCTGCTGAATTTGATGGCAGAAACTTCTCATCTCTTTATTTCTCTGCGGCTGGTAATACCATCTACATTTCAAGTCATTCAGTTAATGTAATACACCAAAATTAGAGTAATTTTCTGCAAAAGGTTCAAATAATTTCACGGAAAATTACTTTCTAGGAAATCCTCCAAACAGAAGCACAGTGATCCAAGAACCTGCAACAGGCGATGAAGACTGGAAGCTGGAGCTGGTTCCCATGGAAAGAAAAATGGTGATCCTGAATTTTTCAAACCCCAATTCCTTAACTTAAAACCGGACAGATTATGAAACATGATTTTAATATTCCATGAGCTTATGACCTTTCCAGTCTCCGGACAGTGGTGACAGTTCAGAAACGACAGAAATGACGACAAGTCCTTGTGAGAGCTCCGTGTTCAAGGAGATGGAGTCGTCCCATGCTGTTGAAGGGTCTTTGACGGCAGTTGATGAACTTGCTGGAGACAAACTGACAGTGGCAGCGGCGGCAACGGCAGCGGTTGTTGACCTCTCAAACCCGTTCGGAGATCCGATTGGGTCCATAACACAAAGAAATGGAAGCTTCTAGTGTCGTTAACGGGTCTTTAGGAGGAAGCTGATGTCTTTGCTAAAGATAAACTGGCCGCAGCGATGGGAGTGGAGGCAGAAGAAGTGATGGTAATTGACTCCATAAAATTCTTTGGAGTTGTGTGGCTCGATCTCCTGGTCAATGCCCAAATTATTTAACCAGATTCTGATTGATTTCCTGGTCAATGCCCAAATTATGGAAAATACATTAATTTTTAAAAGAAGAAAATTCTTTCATTGATTGCAACGTCAAACATTGCCAACTTTTTCTTTGACTTGTAGTGCTAACAAATGCTCTTTAATGGTGGATGCAGCTTTCATCAAAGTATTTGACTCCACAAATCCCTTAGGAGTACACTAATGATAGATTTTGCCTCCACAAACCCCTTGGATGCAGCTCTTATTAAAGTTTATATCCTTCCTGGTGCCTTATAGTGATAGATTTTGCCTCTGTCCTCTGTCTGCACTTTGCAAAATACTTCATTTTCAAGAAAGAAAATTATTTCGCTGAATGTCGAGCTCAAACATGTTGATTGTTGACTGATTTCCAGAGCCGATAGGCAGTTGCTAGTGTTTGCTTGTCCCGGCCCGATATTGGATGATGATATCAGGGCAGAAGCTGTACCAGATATTGGAAAAGAGGAAGCAAATATCTGGTTTTACTGATATATGGCTCTTGGATGATGATATTGGATTGGATACAAATTGATTTAGTGCTGATACCTGATATCATTCTCCATCCTGATATCAGCATCCATCTTCGTCTCAGAGGTTGAATGACTAAATCAGATTATCTTTTTCGGATATCCTACTTATAAATTGAAATATAATTTAAACAAATTTTCATCTAAAAATGGAGCATACAAATACATAATTAAGAATGGACATGCATTTCTTCTTTCTATGAATAGTATTAATCATTGGCAAGTTAGAGAATCAATGTTCAGTTTAGATATACAAGTTGAATTTGTAGGGATAGCATTGATGAAATTCAACAGCTAATTAATTTGCTTGACCCAGCCCAAAAGGTGTTGGATTTAGCAAACTCTAAGCCAGCTCTATTGTACATATGTTTTCTAAAGCGCAGCTGTTTTTACACCAAACATTTGTTTGGAATTATTTATAATATTTTTTCTTTAATTTTCTTCCAAATGGGACAATGATCCTTTATGAAAATAAACTGATATCAAGATCTCAGCTATCAATTTCGTTATACCAATTTTCAGTACAGATTTCAATATCTGATATTAGGATATTAGAATCCACCACACTACTGAATCTTTCACATCCATCCTGATATCCGGTATCTGACAAATATTCAATATCCATCTGATATCCAATACCCCCATCTGAAATCCTCTTGATTTCAGCCAGATATCAGTTATCAGACAACTATCGAATGGGTGAAGACAAACTGGAAATATTGACTTGGAATCACCATTTTCAGAATAAACTATCATTTTAAAAATATAAATGCCCTTTAAAATCAACCAAAAATTTTTAACAGATCCTGAGAATTGAAGAAATTCCTAGAAAATATTGGGCAGCATGTCACCTTAAATATTATTTTTACTTGAGAGAGATAATAAGAAACATATAACTTGGAGTCAAAATTAATTAATTTGGATTCTCTACTCACAGGGTTAAAATAAATTAAGTAACAAATGTTTCCGAGAGAGAGGTACTAAAATATAAAATTTTAAAGTAACCGAATATTATTCTACATAATGAACTTGTCATACTGAGTATACAATTCATATTTATGAATATAAGTAAACCAAAACTTGGAGTTAAATTTCTATGTTCATAAATTCAAAAATTTAAGTCATAAAGTAATAATGATCTATATAAAAAAATTTCTTGGGATAGAGATCTTAAGAAGTACACAAAGTATTATTCGAGACATGATTTTATATTTTATTTTATAATTTAGGAATATTAGCTTGAAGTAAACCAAGAAACAATGTTGATGTGATAGAAGCTTTAATTTTTTATAATTTTAAAAGTATCCCAACTTGCTTTGCCATAAAAAGAGTTTATAAATTGGAAAGTATCCATTTTGGGTTTATAAAAAAAATGCAAAGATAAGTTAATATTTGAACTTGATAGTATTCAAAAAACAATTTTATATTTTAATGTATGATTAATAAAATAATTTTCTTAAAGAAATCCAAGAAACAATGTTGCTAGGATAGATGAAGCAAAAAGTTATTAGTTTGAAAATATCCTAACTCGCTTTGTCATGATAAGGTTGGAAATTATAATTTGACATTTTAAAAATTAATTTTTAGGATTAAATTAGTTTACATTACAAATTTCACTTCTATGTATAATAATTTTCCTGTGATGCGTAATTCTTTATTTTCATAATAACTTCCTAACGCTATGTGGCCCTTAGGTCTCTTGGAATACCAATATTTGTGTCTTATATTTTTTAACTCATATATATTCTAACTGTTAGCTGAAAGCACAAACTCCACCTATCTCTAGAAAGGAAATGTATTTTTTAAATCATTATTGCACATTCTACTCAAGATATTCTATAAGTTTGTGGTGGGATTTCTTGGAGTTATTTCAATGGTTAAGTTCTGAAATCACCTTTGGACGTAGTTGTGCAGTTAGTTAGTGGTACGATTAGACATTTCAAACCACACTTCGCGCAGCCCATAAAGCATCCGCTCCATACAAATGGGCAGAGCACTTGTGCAATTCCAGGTGATTCTTTTTCATTCCTCCAACTCTCTCTTATATGTATAACATATACGTAATGTCATTGCTAATCTCTATCTTATCATCTCTCTGTTCATTATTCTGTTTCTCTCGCAGTTCTTAATTCACCCCTAGACACCAATTTCATTATCGACATCAGATGTTGATAATGGACATCATTATCTAGAGATGGACTTAATCGTGCAAAGTTCGATTTCTCAGTGGATACAAGCACAGTGCGAATTTTCAAACCACCCATCGCTATACTTCCGGATCGTCTGGGACGTGGACAATGGACGGGATGGGACGAACATCGTCCCGTCCAACGTCCGGAATCAGTGCAGGGACACGGACGGGACGATTTTTTTGTCCTGGGATGAAAAAACCATCCCGTCGGTGTCCCTGCACTAGTATAGTTCCGGGACGCGGATGATGGAGGGGACGCGATGAAGGTCGTCTCGTCTGACATCCGGAATCAGTGCAGGGACGCAGATGGGATGGTTTTTTTGTCCGAGACCTCCGGACGGGACGGTTTTTTTGTCCGAGTGGACGAAATCCGTCGCATCCGTTCGTCTCGGGGCGAAATAACTGTCCCGTCCGCATCCCTGCACTATACACATCGCACAACCCGCTACACAACTACACCACACACCGCCCAGAGGGTTTGGTGCAGTCAGAAATTCACACACTTTGGCTCAAGTTTTTGCGCCTTGCTGGCAAGCCAATGGGGAGAAAATGGTTTAATCCCATATGGAAAATATTAAAAAGTTTTAATCCCTATAAGTTTTTGGCGTATTCTTGTCACTCTCTGCCTATGCATGAACTTACTTTTGGCGGGAAATTCGAATATCGGCGTTCTGACGCGTCAAGGGAAGTACGTCTGCGTAACTGCCTATCGTCGCTACGTTCGTTACGTCGTCTCTCTCTGTCTCTTTCTCTCTCTATTTTCTCCCGCTCTCCCTGTGCCTATCTCTCTCTATCTCTATATATAAACGTCGATTTTGAATCGAAAGCTTCATAACAGACGACGCCGAACAGGAAAGAAGAGAGAGAGAGAGAGAGAGAGAGAGAGAGAGAGAGAGAGAGAGAGAGCTGGCGAAAACCGAGGAGAGAGGAGACCCGGCACCTTCGGCCTACTCTCTCTATCTCTCTCTAGATCTATCTTTCTATTTCTCAGGTTTGCGCTTGATCACGAGAAATCGACGGAGAAGATCGGAAAGAGCGGGCGTGATTCTCTCAAGGTCTGTCTCTCTCTCTCTCTCTTGAACTTCCTGATCACGAGAAAGCAAGAACGGCCGCGGATGATCGCGATCTTATCGTGTTGCGACGGAAAATTTTGTAGAATTCTTTCTTCGTGGCGTGATTTGATTATTGTGTTGGAGCATTAGGTTTTGCAGAGGCTTGTGGTTTGGTGGCGCAATGGAAAGGAGAAAGTATCCGATCCGCGCGGAGGATTATGAGCTGTGCGAGGAAGTTGGACAAGGAGTCAGCGCCTGCGTTTACAAGGCTCGATGTGTTCCGTTTGCGGAGATTGTGGCCATCAAGATCATCGATTTTGAGAGACAGAATAGCGATTTGGTATGTTTACTTGATCTTCCTTTATAGATACAGAAGGATTGCGATTTTAACCGTTTCGGCAATGACTGGAAGTAGAATCTTTATTTCTCGGAATATTCCTCAATGCAATGTTAACTGGCGAATTTTTCTGCTTTATGTGAATTACTGTATTTTTTTCTATAGAAATACGTGTTGGAGTTTTCTTATTTCTGTCGCTTCTGATTCTTTAATCACTCCTGATCGAAAATTTTCTTTCTAGAGGTACTACTCAGGCAATGTTCACTGGCCAATAGCTCTCCTTTAGTTAGAAGTTTTCTTCTGTTAGTTATCCAACTGAAGATCATCTTTTGCGCATTGTCTAGACATATTTTCATAATTTATTCAGAAAAACAAGAAATTCAGAACCTGTACATCTTTTTGACGCTGAGTTTGATAAAGTGACCAAATTTTTTTATATTAATCTTCATCGTTGCATCCTTATCTCTTCTCTATTTTCTTTTTATTCACTGTTCAATTTATGCAGAGTAATATCTCCAAGGAAGCCCAAACGCTGACTCTGATCGATCACCCAAATATTCTCAGTGCTCACTGTTCCTTCGTTAATGGTCATAATCTGTGGATAGTCATGCCATACATGGCCGGTGGTTCTTGTCTTCACATCATAAAGTCAGCTTATCAAGATGGTTTTGAAGAGGTAGTCATCGCGACTTTCTTACGCGAAACATTAAAAGGACTGGCATATCTTCACGAACATGGTCATATCCATCGAGATGTCAAGGCAAGTTCTGAACTGGTTCTTCTTTAATTTTTTTCTGTTCCTGGGTTCACTTTTTCATCACTCGAGAAATTTGGAAAATTTGTCCATCATTTCATTTTCTCGTCGGTAGTCTCGAGAATTTGATATTAAATTATTACCTAAGAGTTAAATTTTTTTGGATTTGATGGCATACTTTCTCAACTGACATTGGATTTTTTATCCGAAGGTATTCATGAAATTGTCGATCGATTACACTCCGAAATCACATTTGAAATGTGAAAACGGTTGTCGAAAAGGAAGTATTTTTAGATGTAGCTAGGCATTATAATTCAAGAAATTCAAAGTACCTCTGAAACGTAAAATTGCGGTTTAAAAAGTTATTTATTTAAGTTTTGTCCGAATATCTTTGAACAGGAAGTATATATAAATATTGTTCGACGTTTTCAGTCTAGATATTCGAGAACGTCCATTGGTATTTCTTCGAGTTTTCTCCATATGAACTCCCGAAAATACCTTGAAAATAGAAATTTTGGATCGAAAATTAAATTTATAAAATATTTTTCTTCTCCTCTAGGCTGGAAATATTTTATTAGATGGACGCGGCGGGGTTAAGTTAGGTGACTTCGGCGTATCTGCTTCTGTTTATGATTCCGGCGACAGGCAGCGGGAAAGGAACACATTTGTCGGCACACCATGCTGGTTAATATTAAGAAAAAATCACAAATAAATTTATTAACCCAAATCACTTTTATTTTATCTTTATGTCCTCATTGCTTTCAATCAGGATGGCGCCCGAGATTTTGGAGCAGCGGCGCGGTTATGATTTCAAGTAAGTTCACGAGAGTTTGCTCTGTTAGCCGACTTTTAGTTTTAGCCCCCATTACTTTCTTTTATTGTCCTCCAGGGCCGATATATGGTCTTTTGGTATAACTGCCCTCGAGCTTGCTCACGGCCACGCTCCCTTTTCTAAATTTCCTCCGATGAAGGTAATTCATAAAATTATAATTAAAACCATAAGATTTAAGTAAAACCATAATTTTAGCTTCTGCCAGGTATTACTCATGACATTGCAGAGTGAACCGCCAAGCCTTAACTACGAGACGGACAAGAAGTTTTCCAGGGTAATTCGATGCTAACTCAAATATTACTATCCTGACGCATTATTTTATTATTATTATTTGAAAGGAACTTGACGAATTATTATTGTTTTGTTTAGGCTTTTAAGCAAATGGTAGCCATTTGTTTGCTGAAAGACCCAAAGAAAAGACCGTCCGCGAATAAATTGCTGAAACACTCGTTCTTCAGGCAAGCTAAATCCAACGACTATATTCGCCGTACACTTCTAGACCATTTGCCTCCGCTGGGCGACCGCATACGCGCATTGAAGGTGAAAAAATGTTCTTGAGAATGAATATTCTTGCGATTTAATCATCAAACAAAAAAATATTAATTATTGTCACAGACGAAAGAGGAAGAGATGCTTGCCCAGAAGAAAATGCCCTACGGAGAAAGAGAGGAGCTGTCACAGGCTAGTCTTCAACCTCTCTCTTTTATTTTTTAAATTACAGAATTAAAGATATTAACAATTAATTTCTTTTTTTTGGGGGGTGGGGGATGTTTTAGAACGAGTACAAGAGAGGAATCAGCGGGTGGAGCTTTAACATTGACGACATAAAGGCTCAGGCTGCTCTGGTATGATCATTGTTATATCCTATAATATACTTTTTTTTTATACTATTGTAATATTTGGGGTTTATTTCATGTAGATCGGAAATGCGGATGAGATGATGGGGGGGAAAGAAGCATCCTCGTCGTCCAATTCCTTGTTTGAACTTGAGACCGTTCATGAGAACAGTTCGCCCCCCCGAATCTCTCCTTCGCCGAGTTTCTCTTTGAAAGAGGTGAGTGGACAACGGATGACGGTCTGAACGAACGGAACGGAGCTTAACAGGCTTTCGTTCCGTCATCCTTCACCGTGCTTTCTGTTTAAAACTTCACCAGTTGAACGGCGTTTGATGACGGAACGAACGTCGGTCAGTGGTTTCGTTCCGTTCATGTTCCAGGTTCTTGACGGATGACTGGGGACGGGTTAGATCCAGTCCCGTTCCGTTTGTCATCCGTTCAGGAGCCTCATTCGGCATTTTCTTCCAGAGCGGATGTTTTCTTAAGTTGTGAAATGAAAATAAACGGTTGGATCTCAGGGAAATGGCGAGATTACCCTCGGAAAGTCTCCCTCGTTGTCAATTCGAGGGGAACCCGCGCCTGTCTCGAGGTATTTTATATTTTCGGTACTTGAATTAATATGGAGTTGGACAAAAGTTGATATACAAATGATAAAAATGTCCGTAAGCCTTTTTATATTATGGTGAGATTTTATTGTTTGATTTTTCCGACTGCTTCTGTTATTCATGAATTATAATCAATTTTTCCTCAAATCAGGCATGAATACCTCTCGCAGTATATTTTTACCTCGGCACTTTCATTAATATGCATGAAGACAAAGTTTGGTGAAATACTCGGAAGAAAAAAAATCTTAGTTGGGGCACTTTTATTTTCATGATGGGAATTTTTT
Organism: Wolffia australiana; assembly: GCF_029677425.1. Taxonomy (NCBI): domain Eukaryota; kingdom Viridiplantae; phylum Streptophyta; class Magnoliopsida; order Alismatales; family Araceae; genus Wolffia; species Wolffia australiana. The sequence goes on from NC_135844.1 coordinate 2,331,880, forward strand.
TTCTCATTTCTTTTTTAGACTTTTTACATTACGTTTATTCTCCGCAATGCCTGCCCTATTCAGGTAAAAGTACCTTTCATAAGGTCTGGTATTTTAACGGCACTGGCATTCATATACCGGTCGTCCAATATTGAGATAATCAAGATTAGAAAGTGTATCTATTGGCGTTTTTAATTGTTCAAAATCGGATCGCCCTCAATAATTTATAAATTAGTCCAAGGTCTATTTTCTAAAGTGTACGCCCAAATAAGGTAAAAATATACATTCATAAGGTACTCGCATTAATACGTAAGTAGACAAAGGTTGAGATTATATAACAGGTCTTTAATTATTGTGATTAGATTTTCATAATTTCCCTTCTGTCATTTCAAGAACTCTGATTATAAATCCTTAAATTGTACAGCTTACGTCATCCTGTTATTCTTAGTCGGATAAATATCCGTTTATTATTCATCAGGGAGAAAACAATTGGAACAGACGATGGATACTTGGCTGGAAACATAAAGATAGATCACACGAGCCAATCAGGCAAAATTTTAAACGAAACAAGCGAATCTGAAGCTCATGAAAAGCATCCGATCCGTGAACACAAAAAAGAAGGGTCGGAATATTTTTCAAAAAAATAATGCGACCTTATGGAACTTAAAAATTCTCAAAATTTTAATATTTCTTGGAAATTTTCAGGTCAAACCAGCAAAGTCAAAGCTCCAGGGTTGGCCCACTCAACGGTTTGAGTCACCCAGGGTGGAGCTTCAGAAGCACGTCTGAGCTGACGCCGAGAGGGACCAAGCTGCCAGGTCATCGTTGACTTTTTAGTCAACCATTGACCGCTTACTGACTTCATCTGTGTTGACTGTTTCATATCAGCATCGAATGGTGAAGAAGTGGCGGACGAAAAGTCAAAGTGCCCAGTGGTCCACCAGAGAGGCAGATTCAAGGTGACGTCACAGAATCTAGATGCGAACGACAGGGTAATTCAATCTCTACCCATCACGGTCTCGCCTTTAGTAGCAGAGGACGGATGATGGATCATCATCTGTCATCGTCGATGGCTGGATGGCAGGACGAAGACATTTCCCTCATTAGTCATCAGTCATGGGTCCGAGATGATGGACTATGACCGATGAGGTGAAGAGAGAGAATTGGCAGAGGGATAGAATTAAAATAAAGGGAGAGAGTGATAGGGTAAGAGAGAGGTGGTCAGGTGATCAGCTGGATAATCGAGGGGACGGCAGCGACATCATCTTGGATGAATGACTGAACGGGACTGATGACAGAATGGTGACGATGACTAAAAGTGGATGGATGACAGTTGAGATGAAATGTGGACGGCCTAATGGAAGACTGGACGGGCTGCCATTCAGTCCCGTCCTGTCTGTCGTCAACCGTCATTCCCCTTCTGTCTTCCATTTCGACCGTCCGATCTTAATCATGATAGAGCCGATGAATCTTCAGGCCTTGACGTCGCTGCTTCTCCAGAAGAGTCAAACCGGGCAGGTTTGACCCCATTGTCCCGTTGACTTATCTCACGTTGACCTGCCTAATCTTTGTTGCCATATGGCAGGTCCCACAAACGCCGGAGGGTAGTGAAGCCGGATGCCCGCTTAACCGACATCTGGCCTCGATTCTGCAGACCAACGTCGCTCAGAGAGTACGTTGGCCAGCCTATTTTATCCTATTATTCCCCATAATTTTACCTTTTTCTTCTTTTTTTCCTGTTTTTTAATTGCGGCAGGACCATATACTAGGCATGATGAAGCTCTTGAACCCCGGCGGTGTATCAAGTGCGCACAACACAATCTGATCTATACAGACTTTATAATTATGGCTTCGCGTTTTCAGCTCGATGAAGGTTTGATGCTTTCTTCTGACGTGTACCGGCAGGTTCGGGCCGCCCTGCGAATTTTCCCGACGTGGCAGAGCGAACCCTGGTGAGTATGAAATTCTTTTAAAAAAATTTACATATCCAATCTTTACTCCTACTTTTGTCTCTTTCTTTGAATCTATCTTTCTTCTGTCTCTTTTCCTATCTATCTTTCGAACGATACATCTATTCAATCTATCTACGTCTCTATCTCTCAATCTATATCTATCTTCTGTCTGTCTATGTTTTTGAAGCTTTTCTGGGTTCGACAAAGATCTTTATTCTAGCCCAGAATTTTTACATGTGAAGTGGTATAAATGAACTTCTCATGTGGTCAACCATCCTGAATTGCTCCCACCACATCACGCTTAACTTCAGAGTTTCCTATACATGTCTATAAATTTATTTATAGATCCATCTACTTCTGAATCTATCTATGTCCCCATTTACTTCTGAATCTACATATGTTTCCATCTACTTCTCAATCTATCCATGTCTCCATCGATATCTGAATCTATCTCTGTGTCTCCATCTACTTCTGAATTTATGTGTCCATTTATTTCTGAATCTATCTATGTGTCCATCTATTTCTGAATCTATGTATCCATCTATGTGTCCATCTATATCTGAATCTATCTCTATGTCTCCATCTACTTCTGAATCTATCTCAATGTCTCCATCTACTTCTAAATCTATCTCTATGTCTCCATCTACTTCTGAATCTATCTCAATGTCTCCATCTACTTCTAAATCTCTCTGTGTCTCCATCTACTTCTGAATCTATCTCTATGTCTCCATCTACTTCTAAATCTATCTCTATGTCTCCATCTACTTCTGAATCTATCTCTATGTCTCCATCTACTTCTGAATCTATCTCTATGTCTCCACCTATTTCTGGATCTATCTCTGTGTCTCCATCTATTTCTGAACCTATTTATGTCTACATCTATATCTGAATCTATCTCTATGTCGCCATCTACTTCTGAATCTATCTATGTCTCCATCAATCTGTCCATATATTTCCCGATATATATAAATATATATAGAGATATATATATATGTATACATATCTCTTTTATGCTTCCACTTATATGCATCTAAATATTTTCCCGTAGATTAATCTAGAGATAATACATGTTCAAATATCAATGTATATATAATGTTTGGGGGGGGGGTTGGCAGGCGGAGGGGGGGCAGGAGAGGGAGAAGCAGCTGGAGGTGGAGATCAGCGAGCTGCAGTCGAGGTGAGGGAGAGGATAATCTTGTTGTTGGTATTGGTAGCGGCGGCGGTGAACAAGGTTTTGGGTGTATTTGGGCAGGCTGCATTGGGCGCAGGAGGAGCTACAACGGCTGAGGACGAGGGACTCAAGGTAAGGAAAGAGGACACTGCTTGAGACGCCTTGGACTCTCTGAGTGAGAGTGTAACTCTCTCTCTGTTATTCTATTCTGTGTCTCTCTCTCAACATATATATATAAATATCTCTTTGCTCTCTCCCTCTCTCTTCTCCGTATTTATATCCCTCTTTCCTCTCTTTTTTCTCTTCTCTGGTCCTCTCTCTCTCTATTCCGCTTTCTTTTCTCTCTTCTCTGGCCTCCTCTCTCTCTGTAGTCCGTTCTCTTCTCTCTCTTCTCTGGTCCTCTCTCTCTCTATATTCCGTTCTCTTCTATCTAGATATGTATATTCCGCTGTCTTCTCTCTCTATTCCGCTCTCTTCTCTCTCCTTCTCTATTCTGCTCTCTTCTCTCTCTCTATCTAGTCCGCTCTCTCATCTCTCCACTCCACTCTCTCTTCTCTCTCTATATGGCCCGCTCTATCTTCTCTCTCTATATAGTCCGCTACTCCGCTCTCTCCTCTCTCTCTTTATGTTCCCCTCTCTCTTCTCTCTCTATACGCTCCCCTTTTCTCTCTCTTTAGTCTTTATATTCCTCTCTCTCTCCTCTCTCTATATGTTCCCCCTCTCTTCTCTCCCTTTATATTCCGTCCTCTCTCCTCTCTCTATATGTTCCTCCTCTCTTCTCTCGCCTTATATTCCGCTCTCTCTCCTCTCTCTATATGTTCCCCCCTCTTCTCTCTCTATATATTCCGCTCTCTCCTCTTTCTGTTTCCCTCTCTCTTCTGTCTCTACGTGTTCCCCTCTCTTTTCTCTCTATAATCTATATATGTTCCTCCTCTCCTCTCTCTGTACATGTTCCCCCCTCTTCTCCCTCTATATGCTCCCCTCTCTGTTCTCTCTCTATATATTCCGCTCTCTTTTCTCTCTCTATATATGTAGCTCTCGTTTCTCTCTCTAAATATATTCCGTTCTCTCTTTCTGTTCCGCTCTCTTGTCTCTCTTCTCTCTCCATATATTCCGCTCTCTTCTCTCCATATAATCCTCTCCCTAATCCGCTCTCTCTTTACACCGCATGTACAAGTTGTAGTGGCTGTTCTCATAAGCTTAACAACAATACTAACTTATCCTGGAAGAGCTGCATCGTGCCTCTGGCAAACATAGTATAGAGAAAATTCTAAACTTTGTTCTGAAAATGTCACTAATCATTTTAATCCTTAATAACATGCATTTATGATCATTTCAACAAAAATAAAAACATAAAATACACGAAATTCAAATCAAAATTAGCATGTTATTTCTGATTACCTGGAATGGTTTGCTACTTTTAACTGAAAATGAAATCTATTCCTAACGTTAATTCAAGATGATATCCTTTATAGTTATTCCATTTCATGCACGATTGAAGAATTTACAGGGAAATAAAGGAGAACATTATGAAATCTTAGAGAAAAATAAATAGCCAACTTCTAAGATGATTTAGGGGAGATTCACGCAATGATTCATAATGAATGAAACTTTCGATTATTCTCAGGTTCTCATGACCATGAGGATAACTTATTCTAATTTTTGGTGTAGTATTTTAAAATTATCATGCAAGCGGAAGACTCATTGAAAAAGTGGTACGGCCAAATTTCAAATGAAGGATTTTGATTTCCACACATCTTCAACAAGTGGTAAATTTCATCTTGAGAAAAATTAAATCTACATCAGCGTAAAAAGATGATGTAGAGACAGTTGAAGAGAAAACGAGAATCAGGAGAGAGGTAAAAGTGAAATATACTGAACCATTTTTTATAATTTATTGAATAATTAAACTATTTTCCATTGAAAAAGATTCAGTGATTATTTTGTATTGAGCATCCTAAAAAATATTTCTGGTTATAATTATATGCATATATGTGAGTGTTTGATTAACTAAATATATATAAATTAAGTCGGCCGAGTCAAAGGAGTTCAAGCATTGCCGCTTTGTGGGAAACTGTCAATGTCGAGAATGATAGAGCTTCACCATTTTTTTATATTCTTGGTATCCTTATTTCCAAATTTTTTTCTTAGGGGCATCACACAAACTTTGTTAGGGCTCTCATCAATACACTGGCCTGGATATCCGCGCGTAACATTAAGGATTAGGCTAAGCTGTGTAAAAATAACTGTCTACCCTATCCTCTATCTCATCCCCTTTAGAGATAGGCCATGTCCAATACTTGACCAGATTAGAATGAATAAAATTTAAAGAACCTAATTATATATATATATCAATAATTAAGTCATGCCTTAGCCACTTTAACTACAAATTAATTTGGATACTTATTTCTACTTTAATTAAAATCTTTTTTGAGCAGAGTTATAATTATTTCTACTTTAATATTATATTTTAAAATACTTGGTTTGAATCATATTTTTATTTTTGATGTATATGCATATATATATATATATATGTCATTTGAGCGTAATTTTGGGAGCATAAAAAATGTCTACATTTCCTCCCATCTGAGGATTTGATTTAAGAAATTCAGAAATATATATTAATTTCCTGAATTTTTTTCTTAGGAAAAGGTATATCCCGTTTACTGTATTATCTTTAAATATTTATTCTTGTGCATTTTCTAAGCATCCACAGCCTCTACATTTTTTAATTTAATTCATGAAATACTTTAGTAAAATCATGATAATTAAATGGATTGAAATATATAACTTTTTAGAACCCAGTATAGTACCTATTATCTTAGTTAACTATTGATAATTATTTTAAAATTATAGTTATAAATTATTTTACCCTTCTTTCTTAGATATACATCTAAACATCTTACTAACTTTTAAATTATAGTTATAACTTTGTACATATTTATCTTCTTTGTATTATCCATTTACTATTTAATTTCACCAAATAATTACAATAATTTTATCCACAATATTTTGAGTTTATTATTATTATATACAGAAATAAGATATAAAATAAAAATTTTAAATTTGAATTATTAATTTGATCTATATAATAATATTTATGGCAACTTATCTTAATAATGCTCTCATTAAATTTTAAATTAAATCTAATTACAAATTTCCATTTTACGGTAAATTTATATATTAAAATTAATTGACTAGAAACGAATAAATAAATTTAAATATTATATAAAAATTTTAAAATCTAAATATCTTATAATGAAAAAACATTAGAAAGAATTTTAAAATTAACAGAAAATACTTAGAAATAAAAATATTTCCTTATGTTAGCCATTTATTTTCCATTTTTATATTTAGTGTGGATGACCTACACTAACTTCTCCTTTTCTAGAGTTGATTGTCTTGGGTCTAGAACATGAAATAATTTCTTCAAAATCATGAAAAGTACCCACGGTCAGAGGACCCTTTGGACTGATGGGATTTTTTGGCTTTTCTTCACTCAATACAAAATCAATTGAGCATCAGAGTATAAAATTTAATGCGCATATGAAAACCAAAGCATTGATAGAAATGAACTCATCACCTTTACACGTACAGAATTTGTGATTTTATTGATTTCTAGGATAAAAGTATTCTAGCCATTCAATTGCTTGACATCTATACATATCCATTTAATTTTCAGGATACTGGATCCTCTTATTTCCCTGAAATTTATTGTTAGAAATACGATTCCCTCTCTATGTAGCCTCACAAAATGAAACATTTGGGAAGTGCAAGATGAGAAAGAGAAAGACATTCAAAATGTTGGCATGGGTATCATTGCATGGTGGCCCCGCTATTTGGATTCTCTGGGAAATTTCATAAAATCATCTGTCACTGGCATTATGTAATTAAATTTCCCAAACATAGATTATATCCACCAACATTCACAAATCTTATTCATGTGACATTGTAGTGCTATCACTCAGTCTATTAAATAGCATCAATGGTCGGATTACTTATATTTCACAAGCTTACCAATTAATTCAATAACATATATTTTAATTAATCAATGATTCACCTTATCAATAAGACTTTTTGTTGCAAGCGAGGTAGGTGGTTTGCAATCTCATGTGAACATTAAGCCTAAAGAGCATTTTAATAAAATGTTTTAATGTGTGTCTTGATGAATGTTCATAGTAATGAATTACTTAATAGAAGTTTTAATTAAGCACAATAGGTCCTCAATCAAATAGTTGACTTGCTGTAACTAAAGACCAAATAGTATCCTTAGTTATATTAAAAAACTATTAAGTTTGACCATATGGTGAACAAGCCAAATCATTGATTTAGGACTTGAAATTTATATAACATGAAGGTAAACATATTATAAAACACTATTCAAGTATTTGTGTGGATTTGACCTCATTTGGTTGTTTTAATGACTTCTTCAAATCCCTGATCATTACTTTTGGGTATTTAATGCTGAAATTATTGATGATTTAATGAAGAGTAAAGACAAGAAGATATTTCTATCCAATGGTGATATCTTGACCAAAATGATGTAGTAAACATAGCTGAATTTTCCAGATTTTTTATTGATGAGTTGTTGGCACTAAAACTAGGTTTTACTCTTAACACTTGAGAGTTGTTTTGAACTTGTGGAAAAATAATAAATATAAAAGTTTAACATTAAGAGGGTTACTCTTTCATATTGTACTCACAATCAATAATCAATACATATGACTGTTGGAATCTAGACAAATTAACAGTATGCTCTTTCAGACTTCTAAGTACATATATAAAATTCTGAGCCCTAATTTCAAACTCTCCTTTCTCTTGCTCTTTAAAAGTTTCCATCCAAAAACTAGAGAAGTCTTTCACTCGCTTCTTCTGCATTCTTCAAGAGGATATTTGTTTCTAGCATCCATCCAAGTTCAAAGGATTTGGAATCATGTTTTTTGGTGCAAGGTGATTCAAAATTCAAGGAAAATTGATCTAGCCTCTGAATTTTGCACGTGATCTACACTTGTGATAAGTTTGATATATTTTATGTATGTTTATGGTTGATTTTGAGATTTTTTTTTCAACTTATAACTAGTTATTAACATTCATAAAAATTTATATAACTTTGGGTCTCATCTGTGGGTTGAATTTTGAAAACGTTAAAGGGTTTTGAAATTGGATGCCAAGAAATTGATGGCTGACTAAAAAAATGGAAAGATTAACCTCTAGAGATCAATGCAATTTGATTTTAAACATTGTGTATGAGATAAAAGTTGTTTCTAATCAAGTTACAAATTCATTTGAGTTTGAATCATACCATTGAGTGGAGGAATTAAAAATATATCTTAGTTTTAAGCACCAAAGGTCAAATGTAGATCAACAATTCATATCCAAAGAGGAATGTCGAGGAGAAGAGGACTAGAGGAAACAGTCGCCACAAACAAAGAGGTATTGATTGTGAGGAAGTCATAATTACGTTTACTAATTATTATCAATGAGTTAGCAAATTAATCACACAAACATGGTTAGGGAACATCATCACCTTGTCCTAGACCCTCAAACAGCATTAAGGATTAGTCTAAGTTTCTTTAAAAAAATAATTTTTTCTCCCATTACCTGTACCTCATTTCCTAGATAGAAAAATTAAGAAGAAAAAGAAATATAGTTAAAACCTAATTCATCCCCCCCCGTTAGGTTACTCCTTAGCCACTTAAACTAACATCATTGTTAGAAACTCTAGGTCATTGACAAAAGACAACCACACATCCACAAAGATAGGTTTGGTGTCTCAATTCTAAGGACCACTTACACAACCACGATACGAATTGACCTGATTGACACAATGTAGAATACCATTCAGGAATTTATATGGATATATTCAATAAAATCTTTCTTCATAGAGTACCCATTGTCTATCCTTAAATGTGTCTACACTAATGTTTATGGGATCAGTTATACTAATCATATGAGCCTGAATAGAGAATGTCATTCTTTCTAGATTTTTTCTATCATTATAAATTACCCTTGAATAGGAAAACTTAACACATGTTCAAGGACTATTGATCTTTGAATTCTGATAACATCATAAGTCACCAATTTATTGCATGTATTCATGGACTTCAACTATAAACATTGCACATGAATTAGCCTCTTGCTTTTTAGCGATGCTCATATGGGCTAAGCCAAGGGCTTCAGCTATGGATCTGCTATATAGTTAGTCAATGGGACTCTTGCATCATATAGTCTCTCTAATCGAGTGTCTTAAAAGTTTATTTACCTTCTGATGATACCACAACTCTTTTACATGCACAATGGCACCATTATTGTCAACAACAATGAAATATGTTCTGAGATCAAAGGAATAATGCCAATGTAAATGATGAATTTATTCCTTCCTATTATATACGTAGTGGCATCAATTTTAGTAGTTTGCGCAGATTTTTTAATCATGTAGTGGAACCTTCCAAGAAAATAGTATTGTTTTCAATCGAGCAGAAATTTAAATGTATATTTACTACCGCCATGGTCTGATTTAAGATTTGATTTAGTGTAACCCTTAATCTTTATTTTCTCTTCTCCATAAATTAGAAATAAATCATTTCTCATTCTTAGCTACTTAAGGATGCATTTTGTGGCTATATAGTGTTTTGTTCCTAGGCTATTCTGAACTATGCTTATAACAATTAGAAAAAATGCCACATCAGGCATTGTAAATAGCATTATGTATATGATGGATATGATAGCCAAGGTATATTTATTTTTTCCATCATTTCTCTCTTGTTCGGAAGATTTGATGAATGATCATCTTAAATCTGAACTCCAAGTTTCATTAAATTAATAACTCTCTTGAAGTTATTCATCCCAAACCCTTTTGATGATGATGTATATGTACATGGATTTGGAAAGTTTTAACATACTCTATCTATGTCTATATTGTATTCCCAAAGTTCTTTATCTAGGTCTTGAGAATTATTCCTTTAATAGAGGATAACATTCCTACATCATTCTCAATGAATAGAATAAAGGAGTATGAAAATAATAGCACTCCCACTAGTATTTTGAAAACATGACGAAAGTCAATGGATGAAGATGAGAATACTTAGAATCTCATTATTAGCATATCGTATTTCATATTCAAAAGACAAATTTTCATCAACAATTTGTCTTTCGTGATTCAAGTCAAAAAGGACCACATTTAAAACTATGAAAATTTTGTGTGATTGATAGTTATATATAAAACTTTACATGATTTCTTACATATACATTTTGGTGAGTCTTTTCTTAATGAGTCTTGTTATCTCTCCTCTGGCATTTACATCCTTATAGTTAGGGGATCAATTACACCCATTATATGAGTGGGATCAGATAGTGATATTCTTTCTACCTGGATATCTCAATTTACTTCTCCAAAATGTTATGATAAGGAATGTTTCAGATGTGTGTCCAAAGATGTGTAATCAATGTAGTATTATACAATCATCAATAAGATATCATTGCACATATCCTTTAACCTGAATATAAGCATCTCATGTAAATTATAATAAATATGATTTACTTGATGAGTATTCAACAAGATGTGGAATGTGTGATTGGATTGCGGGTATCGGTATTCATACTCAATCCCCATGTGAAATACTACTAACCTTAAACATTCATATTAATTGCTTGCAATTATGATTTAATGTGGAAATTATGTTAGGAGGCAATATTTTGAGAACGATACATCATTATCAAACTCGATGGTTCTAGACTCAAATTCACCCTTAGGTATCTGTGTTGCTAACTTCTTGCCTTAGTTTTAATCATACATTGGAGGGTTCCACCTATGTGTGATGAACTAGAAATTGGTGTTAAATATTTTTTTAAGGCTCATAAATAATACAAAATATTTATAATGATTCTTAAAAGCACCAAGCAAGTAATTTTTGAATCCACATGGAGAAAGTCTTGAATTGGTGAACTTTAACATAGATTTTTTATATATATTTATTATAGAAATAAAATCTAATTTAATGAAACAAAACTAATGAAAGTTAATTCAAAAAATTTCTTGGAGGAAAGAATTCTATTTATCCTAATTAACAAAATTTATAAAGAAATATAAAATAATTTTGGGAATTTTCAGGAATTTCTAGAGATAGTCCTAATTAAGTCTAGTAAAATTCCTTAGTCAGAGATTTGGCAGCACTGTGCTATGGTTTATGGTGAAGGTGGATGAGTTTGACCTTCCGGTATATTGGAAGAGATGGTGGTGGTACCCAACAACAAGCAATGGATCATTTATCATCAGGGGTGGCAACAGAGATGGAGATGGATACACATTTGATGAGGGGCGGAGTTTATGGTGGTGTAAGTGATGGTAAAGACCTATTCAATCTGCAAAAAATACCCAAGAAAGGATGAAGACATGACTTTAAAAACAAAAAGATCATGCTAACCTCGCCATGTGCCCAACATGCTGAGGCACTTTTTATTCACGAGTGTTGATCAAGACATCACTCTTCAATCATGGGCTCTCAAAATGCAAGAACAGACCCAAACAAGATTTTAAAGTAGCAAATCAGCCTTTTAGTCGTAAGTAGGAACAAATCTAAGGTGCCATTTTCAGAAAATGTATTTGCATATCAGATGATATGTATGGATAGAGGGGATAGAGACAGCTACGTGGAGAATTTCAGCTGAAAATTCCTAGGACGACTAGGAAATGGATGACTGGAGGGATGGAGAAATGATAAGGACAGATGGAAGACAATGGATGGATTGGGTGAACGAAGGATAAAAGAGACCACAGAAATCCACATGGTCGAATTCGGAGTTTAAAACCGATGAAATACTGGTGGTGCAGCTCCGATCCTCGTCGAGGGCGGGAGTACTGTCTTCATCCACCGCGACGATGCCGAAGCACCAAAATCAATCCCCGAATTCACGTCACGATAGAAACTCTCGAAGAGAATTGTAGGAAAATCCCAATCAAAACAAATCTGATGGCGGTGGAGACTTCTCGTGGGATACTAGAGGGAGAACACTTCGACACCAAAGAGTTCAGGCGTACCTTGGCACCGTAGTGCATGACGAGGCTGCGGGGAATTCTGATTGAGACAAGTCTAGGCAAATCCGGGCGTTGAGCGGCCCACTGGACGAGAAGACTGGGCATTCTGGGCATTGTACGGGGTGGCTGCCTTGGGCGGCCTTGAGCGGCATCCCTGGGCGGCCTAGGGTGGCTTCCTTGGGTGGCCCTGGGTGGCGGCCTTGGGCGGCCTAGGGCGGGCTGCCCTGGGCGACCTGGGGTGGCGCCTTAGGCAGCCTAGGGCGGGCTGCCCTAGGTGGCCTGGGTAGCGGCCTTGGGCGGCCTAGGGCGGGTCACCCTGGGCAGCCTAGGGCAGCTGCCTTGGGCGGTCTTGGGCGGCCTCCCTAGGTGGCCTGGGCGGCAGCCCTGGGAGGACGAGGAAGAGAGAGAGAGAGAGAGAGAGAGAGATAGAGAGAGAGAGAGTGGGAGGGGAAGAGAGGGGGAAGGTCGGCGTCGCAATGCGGCGGCGACAACGACGGGGAGGGCGGTGCTAGGGTTGAAGGAGGGACAAGGAGGCTGGGCAGTCCTCCAAGAAGAGTTAAACAAAAACTCGATTCTTGAATAATCACTGCCTCCCTGTTTCTTCAAACAATGGCCTATACATATAGGCCTTGGAGGAAAAAGAAAACAGAACTTAATGACAAAAAATTAAAGACGAGGGCGTGCTTCATGTCACGCCAAGGGGCAGTTGTTGATCTGCCGTTGGCGACGTGTCATGATGCGCGAAGGAGCGGGCGTGCATGGAGACGTGCGTAACGCCGGTATGTTGAATTTGTCCAATGACGGTTGCGGCATGTCCATGGTGGGGGTGTTGACTTCGGTTGACTGTGGTGGTGTGTCTGTAGCGGAGACGTTGACTTTGGTTGATGGTGGCGGCATGTCCGGTGTCGATGCGCTGGCGTCCACGCCACCATGATATGTATGGATAGAGGGGATAGAGACAGCTACACGGAGAATTTCAGCTGAAAATTCCTTCAAGATCGTTAGATATCGAGATTTTGAGTTGAATCATTCTCAAATGTCAAATTTTCTCTCTCTCTTCCTTGACCCTTTTGGTGGACTTCTAAGGTGGCATAAAATTTTAGGAAGTCAAAAATTCTTTTAAAAAATAAATAAATTCAAAAAATGCTCTAAATTATAAAATTATTTTATTTAAGGATATAATGTCAAAAAAATCAACAAAAATATAGAAAAGGGAAAAATATAATCCAAATATATAATAAAACCCTATGCTACTTTAATGTAAAGTTAAACCTAAATTAGTGTAATAAAGTTATGTTCAAAAACCATAAAATTTACAAAAATAGAACTTCTTTCGAAAATACCTAAAATACATGAAATCAATGTAGAAGAAAAAATGTGACATGCAATATATGTAATGAAATCAATATGTAATGTGATTATCATTATGTCAGGTACATGATTCCTCTTTACCCACTTTTCTTATTGACCTTAACCATGTTAGTTACACGTCCTATCTTTAGAAATTTATGTTAAAAATTATTTCAGTGTTGATTTTGACTCTAGTCAATACAAATTATAAACCAATGCACGCATCATAATTCCTAGCTACTGGATGAGGACGGGTTGTTTCCACAAGGAACAAATCTTTGAGATTTAACAATCTCTAGATAGTGATTTGGGTAGGATGAGAAGGGATATGTATAGGGTAGGAGGTAGTAATGTGATGGAAATGTCAAGATGAGAGGAGAGGTACTAAGCATTTAACTAGGATGTAATGAGGGAGAATAAGAGGGAAGATGTAGATAAAGCAAATGAGAGTAATGGAGAAAAGGGCGTAAGGATGATGTGGGGGGATAAGGTGATAGTAGGAAGAGATAGTATATACCAATAAATGATGTGGAGGAGAAGATGATGGAGTGGATTTTTTGGGTTTAATAATTTATTGGATTCGTTTAGAAGATGATGGAATGGAGATGATGGGAGAGTATGGGTGATGATATTGGAATGATATGAAAGAATGTGTTCATATGGATCGACCAAAGCAATGAGTTGAAGAATAACCTTAGATACTTGTGCCCCATTAAAATCAAGGCAATTTTCTGTTGGGTTCTAGAGGCGTAGATCTGGATGAAAATTTGAAAATGATTCACAACGGAAGACTTTAGTGAAATCGAATGACATCATAAAAACATTGAATTGAAGAACCTGTGCACGGATTGCATCCAGATTTCTTGGATCTCAATGTGAGACGAGTCGAGCTGCTCAAGTGTGCAACCTCTAGACGTATCTACGCCGTCCTCGGCATGTCGGATTTCCTCCTTCTCTTAATGAGCCCCGTTGAATCTCCTCGGCATGTGATCAAGGACGGAGAGGGGGTGTGGGAAGAAGGGAGAAGAAGGGGAAAGATCCATGAACGATCTTGGCTTGGGTGAATTTCGTTCAGGGCCTTTCCCTATTTATACAAAGTGGGTATTTTCCATAAAAACCCCCAAAACTTAAGTATATCTTCTGAGATCCAAAAGACCATTTGTGTGTGACCCTCTAGGCCCATGTATCAGTCTAGTTAACCACTCTAGTGGCCCAATAATATTTATTAGCCTTCCACATTAATTAACTATATCATCGTATAGATTAATTAACGTTGGATCAACTTAACCTAATCAACGGGTTGAGTCTTGGGACCAACACTTGTCATCAGTCACATCACATGTCACCGTGACGAAAACGTGATGGATGATGTGACGGTAACGGTGACCGTTTTCAAGGTTGGTGACGGTGACGGGTGATGGGGTGCCCTGGACAGGTGACGTGATTAAACAGCCGTCATGGATGATGGCCATGACATTTATTTAATACATTTTAATAATATATTTATTGGCAGAGAATTCTGAATATAACTAATTTAATAAATAAATTATTGGTGGAAAAATTATGGATTTAGTGACTGTTTTTAATAATTGATTATAATTAATTTAGTGACATAAAATTTTGAATATAATTAATTAAATAATTAATTTCTTGACGTAAAATTAAGGATTTAGTAAGATTTTACTTTAACAATTTAATAATTATTTTATTGAACGTAAAATTATGAATATAATAATTAATTTCTTGACAAAAAAATTAAGGATTTTAGTGACATTTTTAAAATACATTATAGTAATTAATTTATTGACATAAAATTGTGAATATAATTAATTTCTTGACGGAGGAATTAAGGATTTAGTGACGTAGTTTTTAATGCAATTTAATAATTAGTTTATTATCAAAAAATTATGAATATAATTAGTTTAATAATTACTTTCTTAACGGAAAAATTAAGGATGTTATTTAAAATACATTTTACAAAATAGTTTATTGACGGAAAATTATGAATAAAATTAATTTAATTATTAATTTCTAAACGAAAAAGTAAGGATTTAGTAATGTTTGTTTTAATACATTTCAATAATTAATTTATTGACTAAATTTTGTGGATGTAATTAATTTGCTGTCGGAGGTTTGCTATAATTTTTATTGTTGTGATTTCTTAAAGTGTTATTCTCCTGACTCAAACTTTCAATATCTCTTTTTCATAATCAATTATTAGTGTTTGTTCTTTTTATCAAAACCCTACTCCAACTATTTTTCTATTAACATACAAGTGCCTTAAAGCCATTGTTTAGTTACGATTATTGTATGACTGACTAACTTACCATTTGTTGAGAAACTATTTTGTTAGCCGCTTAACTTCAATCACATTTTGTACATAATAATATATGAGAACAAATATGTATGTGTAGACATATATGGTTTGAAATATTTATTATGAAGTTATATACACACGGTGAGAGTGACTAATTTCCAAGTGCATAAAAGAATACGTTTAGCCGAGTACGCATTTCACGATTTGAAAGTAGATAAAGCGACCTAAGAATCATGAACAACTTTTATATGTGACGTTTTTTGCAAAAGGTTTTTTAAATGATTCGGACACACGTGACATATCCCATAAAATGTTTTGGCCCCTCCAATGGCATCTACTTTGAAATCCAATTATACAGAGATAAACCAATCTGAATATCATGCACCCGACACATGTACGCCTAGAAGTACTCTTCCATAAGGCACCGGCAGCAAAGGGCAATGAAGCTAGGGACCAAAAAGTCACATGAACATTCAATAAAAAGAGAGAAAGATTGAATAGAAACTTATAAAACATCAGAAATTAAATTTGTCTGACTTGTAACAATGAAAACAAGGTGTTGGGCAGACCCGCTGACTCCTCATATGTTTTCAAACACGTGCCAACATGAGAAAAATCTTAGTTCACCAACATATTGAAACCTTATTTGATATTATCACATTCATCAACCCTTACCAAAAGTCACAGAAACATTGAGTAAAAGGAGAGAAAGCATGAATAGAAAATTACAAAACAGCAGAAATTAAATATCTCTGACTTGTGGCCCGTTATGGGGAGTGGAACCCAGATATTGAAACATTAACGTAAACAATTAATATCAATATGCCGGTCCAGTACTCAAAGAGGATTGTGACTTAGTTCTAAAAAAAAAGGTACATGTTCTTGAATCTGGACAAAAGACATCGATCAGGCTAGAAGAATGGAACTAACAGCTTCTTTGATGACGATTACCACAGTTGCAAAAAAAATGTCCAATACAATCACCTTAGAAGATTGGACCGAAAGAAGTAAATGAAGAATAATAACTTACACTAGTCTTCATCATCAGAAGAGTCATTCACACTATCTCCATCACACAGTTGATCATTCTCGGCATCTAACCAAGACTTGACTGTGACCAGGAGCTCGATGCTTTCAGTAGTTAGATGTGCCCGCTTGAAAGTGACAATTCCACGTCCTACGGAGAATAAACATTCTACTGGGCCACTAGTAGCGCATACTGAGAGAAACTCTTGCACAAGGGCAGAAATTCGCTGGTAGGTTCGTGCGTCTAACTACTGGCCCACCATCCCACTGTTGTCTGCGTGTCCTTCCTCTCCGTTGATTGGAGATACGTCTGCGATTTCTCAGTTGGAGTTGGTACTCATCGTTCCTTCTCCCTAGATGGCGCTACACCGTCGATGAGTTCTGTGAGCCAGTCATCATCCTCGGGGTCGTTACCAGTTATGTCTTGATCACCATGTAGGGCATAAGTCAGCGGACAAATGCCAATGCATCCAGAATGCCACTAGGATCAAGTGATGCTCCCTTGTTGAAAGGGTCAAGAATGGCTGATGTTGTTGTCACACGATTCTTCAAAATAATCTTTTCATATTTCAACATCTTATGCTTCATGCTCTCACAAGCTTTATGGATAGACTGAACTTGAGCAATGGTCATCTTTCTTCACATTATAAATATTGCAGAGATATCAAACTTGAGCAAGATTGTATCGATATGTCACATCATGCCTTCAAGATGCGAATGACTCCACGACTCTCACTATCATTGAGCCACTAACATAGTTTGTCATCCTATAAAATGGCCCTAGAATGTCACGGAAGTCTGCCAACATTTCCCCCTCTTCACATGAGAGTTTCATGTCCTTATCTGCTATCAAGAAGATCTGTAATGCCATAAAATTGATGACTTCTTGCTTCTCCAACGCGGCATGCAACATGTCATGTGTATTGTTCCACTTCGTTGGTAGTCTAATGGGAGTTGGTTGTGATTCTTTTGCATGTCTCTTCATGACTTTACATATTGTTGTCGTCGTTGTGTCGATGCTCAGAAGCTTGTCACTAAGTACCTAAGATGGGCAACCGCGTCCCTTTATACAAGGCCAATGTCATGAATGATCATTAATACAACATATTCATTATAGTGCATGTGTGATGCTTATAATGAAGTCCATGAATACACGATCGAACTTAGTGAATTATGATGAGATCGTAATATAGAGAACACTAGTCTTTAAGCATATGTTCTAAACATTCCTATTCAAAGGATACATGAGAGGGACATCGAAGTATCGGGATAGAATAACACTATCTAGCCTCACTCATATGATGAGTATGGCCGGTTCCGTAGCCATTAGTGTGGAGACACTAAGAATAGATAGTGGGTGCTCTTTAGCGGAAAGAGTTCACTGAATTGATCCATATGAATCCCTGAATGGTATTATATCGAACTGTCAATCAGGTCGATTCACGTCACAGTTGTATAAGTGGTCCTTAGACCTAGGACACCAAAGACGTCTTGTGTACCGACGGTTGTACTTTGACTATGGCCAACGAGTATCTAATCATGAGATTCTAAATGGTCTTAGTTCAGGTACATCAAGAAATTCATGACGATGCCAAGGTACACCTCGTGCTCTAGAAGATACAAAGGAGCGTGTATCAAGTCACTGATGGAACCTATGCGTCATCAAAAATTGTGCATGTATAATCCCTGATCCACTTAATACTCCTTGGGCAACTTAGTGCATGGTCAGCTGTCAAACCTTAATCGATCATCTGAGTTAGTACTAATGCATTTAGAAATCATCGGAGAACTTTTCTCCAATATTTCACTACCTTGGCCAAGGACTTCATCACATCGTCTTCCTTGAGCTGTCACCTCTTATACTGAGGTTGGACGATCCCATCTTGAACATATTCATTTTAGTGCATGTTGTATTAATGAACATGGAATGAGATGTGGAATGTGTGATTGGCTTGCCGCCCATATATATTTCCATCATTTTATAATGCAGATCAGTCTCCCCACTTCTCTATTGATGTTTTTCAAACATTCAAGACGCCAAGAAGCCTTGATGGACCTTCAAAAACCTCACTCTCTTCCAATCATCCTTTTTAGGAAGAAGCGAGTTCAAATATGTTATAAAGACCTAGTGATCACTTTATAGATTGAAGCATGTAAATGGACAGAAGAGATAAAGACAAAGCTGCCTCAAAATTTCAAATTGATTGGCCTTTTGGATTGTCAGACGTTAAGTCATGCAGTTGGAGGATTCCTAGTTGTTGATTTAAACTAAAGATTTATCTATCTTCGTCCTCATCATCACCACCATGTCACTTGTAGGGTTTTGTCATTAATTTGACATCAAATGCAATGACTGGATACAATCATCTCATGTCATCCTCTATTGATGAATGGCTACAAGTGTCATTTTGCTCCAATATGAAAAAGAGAAAAGACAAGCCTAATAGTACATTATAAATTATAATAATGATGAAAATGTGTGTGGAACACGACAATGTGTCAGCGCGTGCTATGTCCACACATTTTTCATCAAGCACCAATAAATATTGGTCACATAGGCAGACGCGTACACAAGCCCCCCATGCGTACACAAGCCCACCACGCGTACACATGTGTGGGACATACACGTGTGTGCAATGTGTACGCAAAGGGCCACGCTTCCCAGGACATGTGGGAGCATCGTCGTTGTTGACTTTTCTTAAGGAAAATAATTACCAATCATTCGTCATGATTGCATCCCGATTTGAGATGCCTTAATTGCACTTTTAGCAATGATTAGTGAGTCAGTCATTGTGTAAAATAATGATTCACCATTTGTGACTCTTGAGATTGTGCCACATGGCGGGATCAATGATTAACCCAAAAATGCACTAATAAAGTCATATAAAATTAATATAAGGCCAAAAATTTAATTAAATATTTTATGGCTTAGAAAACTTTATATTCATGAATGTAACGCAAAAAATACATAAGAATCCCCAAAAAAATCATACAATCTTAAAAATGCAAAACCTTATTTTAAAAATATATTCAATCTTTTTTAACTTTATAACATTCATATATAATTACTTAATGTCATCATAGTAAGCATGTAAATATCATAATATAATATTAACATTAAGGCCAATAAATATAAAGAAATATATTTTGTGACTTCAAATTTATCAATGAATATAATGTCAATAATACATCAAAAATTGTATTTGACTCAAACATATGTTCCTTTATAATATATATCAGAAAAACCCCAAAAATACTTAAAAACCAAAATTTTCATAACATTATTCCAAAATATAATTAGTCATTTTTAGGCTCAATAACGCTTAGATAACTAATTTAATATACTCATTAACCATATAAATTAGTGTGTAAATATCTTCATATAAAATTATAAATAAAGATTAAGTAGTATAAATAAATATATTTTATTGGGAAAGTATATATTCATGAATATTGTCAAAAATATGTGAAAATTCATATTTGAGTCAAAAAGCATTCTTTTAGAATGTAATATCTGAAAATATGGGTGTTTCTCATTATCTTTGGGGAGATTATTTCCTCACTATTACATATCTTAAAAATTATATTCCTTCCTTTCTTTCAGTTGATGAAGGTTTTCTTTGTCATCCACACCTAGAATGTAAATTTTTTTCCTTCTCATCCAATCCTTGGAGGTGATGCATTAGCCAAAATCAAATGATTGTGCTCTCAAACTTTTTGCTACTGCATTCTCAAAATTGCGTTTATATATCAAAGATGCCATATTTGACCTATACCTTTCTTTTTAAATATGATGTGGAGCATTGGTATAATCATAAATAACATTCTGTGTATTATAATAAATTCTATGTTTCTTATCAGTATAATGATTATGTCCATGCTAGGACATAAAATTATTTATATTTTTAGAATATTATTTTAATTTTTTGTTTTTTGGTATTTTTAAAGGTAATATTCACATCACATTTAATTAATTAACTGCCTTAGTAATAATTTATGTTTGTGCATTTATTTTGAGGATCAATGTTTAGTGTATTTTAGTAAAATGCCTAAGTATGTGTTTTGAAATATTTTCAAAGTGGATTATGACAAGTCAAACCTCAACCAATGGATTTACATTTGTTCACACATGTTTATTGATATCCAGAATTATGCATATAAAGATAACCAGATTCATATGTTTCGAACTTTGTAACTCACACATGCATTTGATGACTACTTTCATGTGCATGCATACATGTTATATTTGATCATCTGGTCGGCAAGACAAATCATAAAGTTGACCCCCAATATATTTATGAAAAGTTAGTAACCAAGTCTCACGTCACTAGTCAATTATTTATGTTAATCATACACCATTTGGCCAGTAAAACATAATGGTTAACATAGACTTACCCGCCTGCTTTATATATTTTTCTCTAAATTAATAGATTATTTCATAAAAGCTTAAATTTAGCTGAATAAACTTAATATTTCAAATATTTTGAAGATAATTATTTCAGATATCCCATAAACTTAAGGAAATTTTTTCTGTTAAATTCATGGAGGAAATGCAATTATTGGTTTTCTAAGTCATGATGTATAAAGTGAATGACAATGCTGTAAATATGACTAAATACATATAATTTATATGCATTTAGGTGAGTGTTTGATTAACTCTGTACACATAATATAATTGGATACTAGTAGGAAATGGGGATGAAAAAGACGAAGACCTGGGGTGCTTAAGAAGACAAGGCTTTGAGGGCCTAGTTAAAGGAGGTCAAACATTGTCTCTTTGAGGGAGACTTTAGGTGTCCAGGGCAGTAGGGCTTTACCAACAATTTTATTTTCTTGGTATCCCCAAACAACATTAAGGACCAGCCTATGCTGTGTAAAAATAATTTTAGTCCACACTATCCTCTATCTCATGCCTTATATATGTACACTATATTTCACTTAATAGACTAGATAAGAATGGATAAAATTGAAAGAATTGAATTCAACCCCACTCAGGTCATACCTTAGCCACTTAAACTAAACTATTTAAAGGTCCTCATGATTTTTATTATAATTTAATCTTTTCTGACTTCTATATCAATCCAATTTGATATAATTTTAGCCAAATTAGCTCTGATAATCAATCCTTTGACATAAACATGTAATACAATGAAAAATTTCACGCTTAAATTTACATAAATGTAATTCGGCACATAGGATATATAGCAGACGTATAAAAATTGATGAATTAATCTTCAGCAAACGCACTGTTAGTTTTAGTTGCTAAGGAATAATCTTGGGGGCGGGGGGTGAATTAGGTTGTCAAACTATATTATATTTTTCATCTTAAGTGACCTAGGATTTTTCTATCTAGGAAATGAGGCAGAGTAAATGGGAGACACAATTTTTTTTTTAGATAGCTCATGCTTATCCTTAATGCTGTTCAGGGGCATCTTTCTCAAGGTGATGATGTGCCCTAACCGTGTTTGAGTGAGTGCCCCCCAAAAAAATCACTTAGAAATAGGATTGAACAAGGATAAAAATTAAAAGGAAAAATTTGATTATGCTCTATCATCCTCAACTTCCAAAGTCTTCCACCGAATGACATTTCTTGACCTACTTCAAATTGACACCCAAAGACTTTTTTCTATGTCTCCCAAAGCATTATCCTCACTGACTACAGAGATCTAGCAAGAAAAATATTTTTCTGAAAAATATTTACTTCTCTTTAAGACAGAATGGTGTGTAATAACTCCTTTGGAATTCAAGACAAGGCCTAGTTTCATGTATTTCAACATGAAAATTTTTTAGATCAGAAATTTATTAGTTCATAGATAAAAAATTACAAATATAATTATAACTTCCCTATATCAATACATCCCTGTTTGTAGTCGTTCTTTCTGCAAGTCCTTCTCCCCTCCATATATTATGTTTGGATGAAATTCATTGACTTGTGTTTGACCTTTGATCCTTAAAACTAAAATATCTTATTCATTCCTGAACCAAATGAGACAACTCTAAGTTTAATGGTTTATTAACATGATTAAAAAAAAAAATTCCCTCAGAAACAATATTCAAAATTGATCGGATAAATCTCTAGAGATCAATATTTCTACATTCTAAGTCAACCATATGATTCCTCTACATCCAAATACAAATCCCCATAACTAAACGATGAAATTCCAAGTTCTATGGATTTTTATAAATGCTAACTATTCATGAGTAAAATATCAAAATCAATGTAAAACCAATGTTAAAGATGTCAAACTTATCACAAAGTTGAGGACATGCAAAATTTTGAGGGCCAGCTTTCATTCCTTTCAATCTTGAATCAATCAGCCCCAA
This sequence comes from Wolffia australiana, assembly GCF_029677425.1. Taxonomy (NCBI): domain Eukaryota; kingdom Viridiplantae; phylum Streptophyta; class Magnoliopsida; order Alismatales; family Araceae; genus Wolffia; species Wolffia australiana. The sequence continues at coordinate 2,355,033 of NC_135844.1, forward strand.
AAAGCATGATTCCAAGTTATATGGACTCGGATTGATGTTATCAATAAATATCCTCTTGAATAAATAGCAAAAATTATTTTAAAATTACTTTACGATGTGAAAAATATCTCAAGCTTTTGGATTCCAATTTTTAGAGAGCAAGTGGAACGAGAGTTTGGAATTAGGGCTCAGAACTGTATATATGGACTTAGAAATATGAAAGAGCATTCTGGTAATTTATCAAGACTCCAACAGTCATATGTATCGATTATTGATTGTGAGTAAAATATGAAAGAGTAATCCTTTTAGCTTAATTTTTATATTTACTATTTTGTGATAGGTTCAAAATACCTTTCAAGTGTTAAGAGTAAAAACATGCCATTATGCCAATGATTTTAGCTTTAAAATAATCTGGAAATTTCAGGTATGTTTACAACGTCATATTACTCGAGATATAATGATTGGATAGTAATATATTCATGTAACTAATATTTATAGATAAGCGAGAAATACAGCCTTAAATTCCCAAAAGGTAATAATTAGGAATTGGACAAAGTTATTAAACGAATCAAATAAGATTAAATTCAACAAATACTTGAACAGTCTTAGAGAATATTTCTATCTTCATGCCATAGAAAATACGTCTGAAATCCATGATTTGACTTGTCCACAATATTGTCAAAATAAGTTGCATTTTGATATAACTAGGGCACTATTTGGTCTTCACTTACAATCAGTCAACTAGTTAATATAGGACCTATTGTGTTTGATCATAACCCTTAATAAGGCGTGTATTACTTTTGAACTAGGGAAGATCACAATCGTGCGAGCGGTTCAGTTTTGATGGCGACCGCGACAATGCACCAGTACAGGATATGCCTCCATTTTCACAAGAGACGTCCAGTGTCATGACACGTTGCCAATGCCAACTTCAGAACCGTCTGTTGGCATGACACGTTGCTACGTGGCCAACATCATATATTATTAGAATTTTTAATTAACAGTTATCTTATTTTCTCTTTCCTCCAAGGCCTATACATAGGCCAATGTTGTAAGGAAAACTTGGTGAATTTCTTTTGGAATTTAAGTTTCTTCTTCTAAAAGGAAGTTGCCCTAGCCGTCTCTCGTCTGAGTCGCCACCGCTGTCTCTTGTTGTCGCCATCGCCATCGAGAGAAGGCCATCTGTCCTCCTACGCTTGTGTGCACTATCAAGTGCCCATGCCTGCCGCGCTCACGTGCACCCCGCGCTGGCTGCGCGCACAACTGCCAGCCCGTGCCGGCCGCACGCAGAGCGGCCTGTCCACGTGGTCGCCCGCCCACACATCCGCCGCGCGCAACCACCCACCGACGTGGCTGCCACATGCAGCTGCCTGCCCACGCAGTCACCGCGCAGAACAACCCAACCACGCGGTCCCGACGCGCAGTCGCCCGCCTACGCGGCCCCTGAATTCATCATCCAAGGCTTCAGATCCTACGTCCTGCAACATCATGCCTCGTTTAACATTTAGGTTTTGGGGCGCTGCCCCGAACCCCCCAAAGGGGCGACTCCCCCCTTGACCCCCTGCCAACTGACCTATAGTTGGATCCGCGACACGTCGAGAATTATCCGCACCGCCACGACGCACTGCTCTAGTGCCGAGGTAAATTCTATCCACTTTGGTGTCGGTGTTCTTCATCCAGTGTTCCTCGATTATTTTTCCACCGCCGTCAGATTATCTGATTTGGCTTTTGAATCTTCTAGAAATTACTTGATTAGGCCTTTGAATCTTCTAACAACTGACCATTCGATTTATTGAAATTGTTGCTTTGTTTTTACCACGGTGGTTGTAAGACAGTACTCCCGCACTCGAACAAGGAAAGGGGCTCTACCATCAATATTTACACCGGACTTAAATCTTTGAATTTGATCGTGTGCATTGTGGTCTGATTTATCCCACCCTACACTAAGTCTTTCCTACCTGGTGCGGTGCGGTGTGAATTTTTCACATCACACCGCACACAATATTCACACACTGCACTGCACACCGCGCACGAGTTGATGCGGTGCGATTCTGTGCGATTGTGGGATTTTTCTTAGGTCCCCCCCCCCCCCCCCCAACCCGCCGCAAGCCCACACTCCCCCTTCTAAGTTCTGAGTCATATGCCTGCTGCCCCACTCCTCTAAGTCCTCTCCTCTCTGCTGCTGCCCCCTTCTAACTCTGTTGCAAGCCCGCACTCCCCCTTCTGAGTTTTGAGCCATCTGCCCATTGCTGCCCCGTTCCTCTGAGTCCTCTCCTCTCTGCTGCTTCCCCGTTAGTATCATAGTTTTCTTCATCACGGATAGCATCATGATCACAGAAAATTATTTTGTTCATATTATCATATCCCTTATTATTTATCTTCTTATTCTTGTTGTTCTCCATCTAGATGAGTACTGATAACAAGAAAGAATGTTTTTATTTATCATGTTCATCCTTATTGGTCACCCTTTAGGTTTTTATTTGTCTTCTTCTTATTCAAAGCAACATTGATAAGTTCGATTCGAATGTCGTGTATCAATTTGAATTCATTGAATATGAGAGTCTTTCGTCTTTAACGTGAAGAGTGATGGACTTCTCGCATTAACTCGTTCAAAATTCTATTGTTATCTTTCACTCTTTTGCAGCGTTAGCAATTAAGCATTCAACGGAGATGAATGCTTGGAAATTTTTTTATTTTGGAATAATTCTTTTTTTATTTTTTTTGTTAATTGGAAATAGGTTAATATTTTCAACCGAGAAGCCGGTTAATCATAGTTCTTAATGAACCTGGTCGACTTTTGATTTTTTTGTTTCCCATCATAATGATGAATTGATTTTTTTTGTGTTACTGTTATAATCTTTCAGGTACTTGATTTTTGTTTTTTTTCCCCATCATAACGATGAATTGTTTTTTTTGTGTTACCGTTATAATCTTTCAGGCTCTTGACTTTGGGTTCGAGCGACTTGGGCAAGAGGTACAGAGGTGAATACATTATTATTGTAATGGCCAGTAGTCTAACTCATTTTCATCCTTTTCATGTTCGTTTTCTACTTCTTTTTCCTCTTTATCTTCATCATCATCCTCATCATCATCATCATCTTCTTCTTCTTTCTCCTCTTCTTCCTCTTCTTCTTCTTCTTCTTATTCTCCTTAATTTTTTTATATTCCTTTAACAGTTTATGATGGCGCACGCCATCAAGGATCGTCAACGACGTCGTCCAAGCCACCCGCCATCGTTGTCGAGGACTGGGTGAAAGAAATGCTCGATTATCCCATTTGATTTTCGTTGTTTTCCTAGTCGAGTCTCATGTTTTCTTCGCGTTTGTCCCATTTTCTTAGCATGGCAATGTGCGCCGTGTTCGTGTTTTCACCGTCAAAGTGAAGGGATCCTTAGTCTTTTGGATTCCCTTCATTGCCCCTTGTCTTGTCATTTTTTTTTTCTTGTTTTATTTTGTTTTATTTTATCCCCTTTTACCTTGTAATGAGGGGGCCCATGATATAAGGGCCCCCTTAATGGACCCTTTTCTTCCCCCCCAATTTGGGGGCCCATTGACCTCTCCCCTTTATAAGGGAAGAGAGGGCGCCCTAGACTATGGAGACCAGGAAATTTTAAGGAAGAATGTGTGTCGTGAGTTTCTTGGTCTCGCCCCCTTTGAGGAAATCGAACAAGGCAGAAGGGGGAGACGAGATTGCAGAAGTGATCGTGGATCGTCGAGAGAGAGAACGCACTAGGAAGGAAAGTAAATTTCCCTCCCAAAAACATGACTCACCCCAGAATCTCCACCATCGCCACAGGAAAGCACGCTCCAAATCCGTTTGCCATCGCATGCGATCGGCGACGATTTCTGTGGGGTTTGCCATTCTTGGTTGGTTCCGTCGTGTTGGCGCCACCTGCACCTAAATTGAGCAGCGTTTGGGGTTCCTTTTTCCCCTACGCCATCAGTCCTAACCCTTGGGCAAATTTTCAACTCTCAATTCTCTCAAATCCAGGCGCGGTAATTCCCCGAGAGAAGGCTCCACCGCCGTTCGGTCCCGCCCACTCCAATTCGGGTGTTTTGGGTTGGCCGCCCAGCATCTAACGTGGGTTACTTCGCCCTTGCTAGTGGCTTTGGATGAGCGCCGCCCTCACCACTTCTGCCTGAACAAGAGAGGCCTACACTCCCCTGACGGGGTCAACGGCGTTGCAGGTTGGCTGGACAACCTCCGCCTCTTTGAGGACACCCAATATTTCAGCGTCTCCTACAGGCGTGAACTCCGGTGCCATCGCCGTCAATCCACCTTACAGGACGAATCGGGATCTCATGGAATTGAGGCCTCAACAAGCGCCCTTGAGATACCACCTTGAGGAACAACCGACTATCCGTTGAGTCGTGGGAGCATAACCGCTTTGTGTGGGAGTACTCGCACCACGCCCCCCCTGTCTAGGGGCGTCTATCGACATTGCAGTCCCTACTCGGAACCTATCCAGCTGGCCCCTCCCCTCGAGGACTTGTCCACTTGGGGATGGCCGCGCATCCAGCAAATCCTTGCATCTCGATCTCCCCCCTCCGGCCTTTATCAGTGCTCCAACAACTCATCGCCAAGTGAGCCGCCATAAGCTCTCCGGCTCCTCTCCGCCACACCCACTCCAACCGCTAGAGACTGTCAACGAATTCTACACCACAAGCCACGCCGACAAGGTACGTCGTCCTCTCCCATCGGTCGTTTAATTATCGCTTGCAGTAAATTTTTGTCTTGACTCCACCACGTTCGGGCTAGGTAGGTGAGAGTGGTTTTGAGAGAAAACTACAACATTTGAGTGTCTTACCGGTACGGACGAGTACGTCCATTACGTGCGAGCTCTATAGATAGAATCTGTTCAATCGTAGACGCCTTCGTCGCTCTGATGAGGTTCGAGAGGCCACCGTTGCTGTCACTCGGTGACCCCATCCAAGCTTGGAGCTCGACGCTTCCCCTCAAGTCAGAGCCTGCACATACGGCATGTAGGGCACTTATTTTGCGCATCTTAGTTACATCGACCTGTTAGGGTTACCCGTCGGACGTTCCATACCATCATCCCTTATCGGCACCGAACCATCATATTCGGTGTCGACCAGACGACGTCCCTGAAATCAGTTTTTCTCAGAATATCACCTACGGCTGAGAACAAAATTTGGACAAAGCAAACCGAACAATCACATCCACGTTGACTCAATATCTTCTTATGGCATTCATTTCATCGCCCTCATCTCTTTGGTTATATATATCTTTACAGCTTTTGTTTCTTCAAAAACAAAAATATATGTACAGCTTTATGCATCATACCCCAATCTTTCATCTCCCTTATCTGTTATCTATCTCTCTAGGGCTTACCATGTATCCTACCCCAGTTTTTCATCTCCCTTATCTCTTTGGTTATCTATCTCTCTACAGCTTTCTATGTATCGTACCCTGGTTTTCGATCGCCATTATCTCTTTGGTTATCTATCTCTCTACAGCTTTCTACGTATCCTACCCAAGTTTTCCATCACCCTTATCTCTCTCTCTTCATTTTCATCTCTTGATCTCTTTAGTTATCCATCTTTCTACGGCTTTTTATGTATCCATACTCTGGTTTTCCATCTCTCCATCTTCAACTCTTGATCTATTTGGTAACCATCTCTTCATCTTCATCACCTTATCTATCTGGTTACCTTTCTCTCTGCAGCTTTATATGTATCCATACTCCGATTTTTTCATTGCCTCATCTCTCTCTCTTCATTTTCATCTCTTGATCTCTTTAGTTATCCATCTCTCTACAGCTTTTTATGTATCCATACTCTCGTTTTCCATTTCTCCATCTTCAACTCTTGATCTATTTGGTAACCATCTCTTCATCTTCATCGCCTCCATCTTCACTCTTTTATTCTTAGAACTCTTTGGTTTCAGGTAAATTTAGGCACCTTCCAGTCGTTGAAAACAGAGAGGTCATGGTCGTGTTAGAAATGACATAATGTCTTTATGATGCTATATTACGGATGGGAAATGCAGCAGCGCGAAGAAGTGCCATTGCTGCAGCAATAGAAGGCTTTTAATGTCGTCTTTTCTCAAGTCCCTGATGAACATGGCAATCCTGATTTTGGGTCTTTGCTTAACTGTGGATGATTTTGGGTTTGAGAGCAATATTTTGAGAGCCATTTTTCAAGAAATTTAACAACCGCTATCGTGAATTAAACCGTTAATTTACATTATTCTTTGTCTTAGAAATGAAGCAGGAGGAGAAGAAGAAGAAGAGGAAGAAGAAGAAGAAGAAGAAGAAGAAGAAGAAGAAGAAGAAGAAGAACCAGAAGAAGAAGAAGAAGAAGAATAAGAAGAATAAGAAGAATAAGAAGAAGAAGAAGATAAAAACTTTCTTACAATTAGATGATGATGATGAAGATAAAAACTTTCTTATAATTAGACGGCTACGGCCTATTATGTTATGATTTTAACGGTTCATGTTTTATTATTTTTTGCCTTAGAAATGATTCTCAAAATTAATTAAAAAATGATGTCTAAAAAATCTAAGAATTTACTACATTATTAACAATTTTTCACAATTATATTATGAATTTAAAGGGTACTGTTTTATTGTTTCAGAAATTAGAAATGATCTTCAAGAAAACAACAAGAATTTCCTACACTTTAAATGATTTTACATGATTATATTATGAATTTAACGGGTACCATTTTTTTGTCTCACACGATCTTCAGGAAAAAACAAGAATTTACTACATTTTTAATGAATTTTAACACTTATATTAAGAAACGTTTAATGTTTTTTCTTTTAAAAATTACAAATGAATTTCAAAAATTAAGTAATAAAATACTACAATTTTAAAAAATTAAAAAAATCTAAAAAAAACTGCGCTATGTGCGATTTAGTGCACTGTGCGGTGTGCTTTTCTGCACAAAAGCGCACCGCACGCCGCACAGGCCATTTTGAGCGTGCAAAAATTTGCTCACTCGGTACATATTTTTGCACTGCACCGCATGACCTTCCCTACTTTGAACATTCATCAAAACACATATTAACGTATTTTACTAAAATACCCTTAAAGCTTAATCTTCAAAAGAGACAAAGAGGGGGGGGGGGGAAGTTCTAGGCCTTCTTGATCTTTCCCCTCACTTGGTGTCAAGATTATCAAGGGTGAAAAATGAACATGAACAGCCAATGGGACGCTAATATATTGGGCTTGAGTAGCTACCCTAATTTTTTTTTTATGTGCACTCTAATACTGCAATGATGCTCTCCCTCGATTCTCTCTCCTTGAGCAGGAATATTCTGCCCATGCCTGGCATTTTGGAAACAGAAAAGAAGAGAAAAATGGAAGAAAAAACTCACCATATCACTCCAAAAAATGTTAGAAAAATGTTACGGCAAGTTTGAAGTCCCCCCTTTTTTCTTGACCTCTCTTTTTCAGTCCAACTCTATGGATGGAAAGAGGATGAAAAGGCAATATTACCTAGAAAATTCTAGGTCATTTGAATGGTTGGATCTCAAGATATCAAACATAAAAATGGGCAAATCCCAATTGTTTGACTCCTCTTCTCTCTCCCCCCAAGTCCTAAGCAGCTCATTTGAGTTGACATGCACATTCGATTGCCCAAAATATGCATAAAAACATGTTTAAATAAAATTCAGAAATATTTCAAGTATTCTATAATAACATAATAAATTCAATACTTTGATACTTAAATTTATATAAAGTTTATGTAATCATTAACGCAATTATCATGATATTAGCTTTATCTTCTTGTGTCATATTTTATCATGTTATTTCTGTCACCTGCATATTATCAAAGCAATCAAAAATGATAATGTGGATTTCAGCAAGTTGACACATAAACTCGCCCCTCAATCCCTATCGCAGAATGTGTTCAGCTCAAAATGGGTGTATTGGACCAAGGAAAATGAGAAGCCTATTATACCACTAAATGTTTTCCTTGTTGCCCAAGGCCATAGTTGAACTCCACGCACTGACTTTCATGATATCTTCAATCTGTAATTAAAAACGATACCATTCATTTTATTTTATCTCTTGTATTTTTTATAATTAGACACTTCAGAAAATGTATTTATGTAATGACAATATTTATGATGGCCTAACTCAATCAATATTTATGCATAAACCACCCGGTTTTAAAAACCCTTAATGTTTTAATTTTGATTCCACATTTTCAAGCCTTGGGGATGGTTGGAAGACAAGTGGCATTTACTACTATAAACTTACCTTTCACCTATAGGAGCTCAGCTTTCATGGATATTCACAAAATCCTTTAAAATTATTTCACATTCCATACTACCATTTTATTTCAATTATATTCTATGTAGATGATATAGTTCATTAGTGACTTTAAATATTCTCTTTTTGCTCTGCTACAGTGTATGTCACAAGAGTCTTTTTAATTAATGTAATAATATGTTGGTTGGATAAAGAATCTGAGAGGCCTGGGAAAATAACACAAACTAGACACCTAATGATAGGCGTGCATGTAGTTGTCTTATATCCGCAAGGACTTATAGTTGTATAGGTTGAAATGAACAAATATATGATTCATGTATAAATATCCTATCTTGATTAGGCGTGGGATATATATCTAATTAAGTCTATGACAAAACAATAGTTTTTTCACATTAATCATGAACTTTATTTTGATTATTGATCAAATATGATTATGAAATTGTCAATGTGTAGACTGAATTTATCTCACTAGGGCTAACACTAATATAGGAACAAATGGCTTTTTTTTATTGTCTTTTATGATTTTTGTATTTCTTCTGATTGTGGTTATCTTATCGACAAGATCATTTTGTTTTTTCTATAATATTTTGTCCATATAGTCAATCCATTTTGAATTGTTTCGTTAGCAGTCTTATAGCTGATTACGGAATAAGTAGAAAAATTGATAAGTAGAAAGCAAAACATATGGATAGATATATAAATAGAAACAGAGATAGACAAAATGTAGGCATAAGACATATTGGTCGATAGATGGATATATGGATAGACAGAAACGTAGACATACATACATATAGATTGATATATGGATAGATGAATATATAGATAAACAGACATAAAGGTAGACATATAAACGTGTAGAAACATAGACATGTATAGACCTGATAGATGGATATATATATACATGATTGATAGATGTATGGATTTATATAGATAGATACATAAATAGAGAGAGATATGCGTACACATAGACATACACATAGATAGGTAGATGTATGGATTTATATAGGTAGATACATAGATATAGAGAGAGATATGTACACAAAGACATACATATAGATAGGTAGATGTATGGATTTATATAGATAGATATATAGATAACGAGAGAGAGAGAGAGATGCGTACACATAGACGTACATATAGATATGTAGATGTATGGATTTGTATATATAGATACATAGATAGCAAGAGAGCAAGAGAGAGAGAGAGATACATACACAGACGTACATAGAGATAGGTGGTGTTTGGATTTATATAGATAGATACATATAGAGAGAGATACATACACATAGACATACATATAGATAGGTAGATGTATGGATTGATATAGATAGATACATATATAGAGAGAGATACATACACATAGACATACATATAGATAGGTAGATGTATGGATTGATATAGATAGATACATATATAGAGAGAGATACATACACATAGACATACATATAGATAGGTAGATGTATGGATTTATATAGATAGATACATATAGAGAGAGATACATACACATAGACATACATATAGATAGGAAGAAATACAGATTTATATTGATAGATACATAGAGAGAGATACATACATACAAATAGACAGACATATAGACAAACAGAAAGATATATATATATATATATATTGGATAAACAGTGAAACGGATAGATAGATAATAGATAGAGAGATAGATAGCCATATAGATAGAGAGATGGATGAGTAGATGGATAGATTGAAGAGAGTTTTTGGGCCAGGCAAGAAAGCCCACAACAAAGGTAGGAAGGATTGCTCTCTACAGGTTTGTTCTTCTCTGCCGAGAGAGAGCGATCGAAGACTTCCCGGCAGCGCGCCGAACGATCCCTTTCGCGCTCCTGCTCCACAAATCTCGCCCCTCTGATCATCTTCTCTCCATTAATTGCGTCGTTTGAAGCTCTGTGATCCGTGAAATCCACCTCTTCATTGTTTAGGGTTTGTTCATGACCCGGTTTATATTGATCCTTCTTTCGGTTCATGCTGATTCTTTTTATGTTGGCCTTTCGGGTTAATTTAGGTTATTTTCACGGCGTTTTTTATTTTTCATTCTTCTTATGTTTGTCGCTCGATTCAATTTAGTTTTTGTTGATTACGTGGATTATACTGGTTCTTCTTGTATTAGGCTTCCGATTTTTGGTTTCTGCGATGAAATATCCACGTTACTGAGCTGTACCGGTTCTGTTTTTGTGGCTAGATCTTGCTCCTTTATAGCTTTTCACCGGAATAAGGATGAGCTCTTTTTCGATTACCCGGAAGAAAACTCCTTTTCAGAAACACAAGGAAGAGGAGGAGGCGAAGAAAAAGGTGCGGAGTTTTATAATCGAAAATTTCTTATTTTTTTGTTGAAACTGTTCAAATAATGGGGTTTCTTCAGAGAGACGAGGAAGAAAATGCTAGATTGTATCAAGAGTTTGTGGAATCTTTCCAAGGAGATAGTGGACCTGGGTCCAAAGCGTTTGTCCGAGGCGGGTTGATAAACCCTAATGACAGGCACAAGGAGGACTCTGAAGGTGCGTTAATGGAATATTTTCTCACTCTTTTTCCTTATTTTTCGGATTATTTTTTTATAGTTTTAGAGGATATATGTTGTTTTCTGTTTATATGAATAATTTAATAAAAGAGCGGGCCTCTCTATTCATTCGACAATGGCAGGTGGAAATTCAAAAGATGGGATATCTGTTCCAAAGAAGGGCAGTAGGTAATTGAACGCAGTTGATTTTGAAGAGAGAAGTCCTCATGCTTGGGTTATTCCCTTCATAGAGTTGCCAGCTTCCTGTTATATTTATTATCATTTTTGAAATTGAAAGTGTTAGCTGTTTTCCATCACATATAAGTTGCAGATCTGTAATTGTTCATAAATGAAGTTACTCTTCCATACTTGTTGGTACTTTGTTCTCTGTTATATAATACTTGCCTATAAAAAGTTGGAATTCACTCTGAGGATTAAAGACAAAGCCTCATGATCTTAATATGTCTTAATTTGTTTGGGAATCTGGAAAAATCTGCGTTCAAGAATCGTCTAGGTAAAGTAATATTTGTCATATACTTCTTTTCGATCCATTTTTACACTTATATACTTAATTTGGATAATACTTATGAACATGAAATTACACCAAGGAGGTATAAGCATGGTGAATACCGCAGAGGCTGATATTACCGAAGGCTTTTTTGCCATTCATTTGGCGATTTTGGAGTGAGTTCTGTGTCCAAATAAACATTTATTTTGTTATTCTTTGTAGAGGATTTCTCAGAATATCTAATGTTGAGTCGCTCCTTGCTCTATGTTCCCAAAAGAAGCAAGACTTCTTGCCACTCATCATTAACACAGATCCTGCGACTGAGAAACTTCTGTAGAGTTTTTTTTGCTTTCAATAATGAAAATTTTCAAATTAAGAGTATTCCAGTTCCCTCTTTGGTCATATCTTCTTCAATTTAATCATTTCTACGTTCCCCCTTTTGTGGGCACCCTTGACTATGTGAGTAAGGCCATAACAAAACACGTACCAATTAAGCGATGCTATTTATGCTTTTCTCAAGTCTGGAGAATTACTTTTTGAAAGTCGGGAGAAATATTTTAATTTTCTTTTCGATGTTGTAATCAAAACGACTTTATTTGCTCAGTTTTAGCCATAATTCAGGGGACTCCCTATGGTGAAATTGCTAGATTGATTTCCGACTGTCCAATCTACTTGGACCTGTTTCCGCTCTCATTGGATGTCTGTAATCTTGATTGAGGATAGCCAATTCTGCTTTAAGTACTTCTAAAGACCGACACAATTGTGTAAACAATGTTGAAAAAGAATAAACTATGTTCATTACATCTCTTTATCGATAGAAGAAGGGTTCAAATCTGTCGCAGTTGACATCCCGATTCCAACCTTTGCATCGTAGTAACTTGGACAGACCATGGTCTCCCACCTTGCTTACTTTTTCAAAATAATTTGAGATATTTGTCCTCATTTTCTCTTGGCCGTTTTACCTGTTCTACTGTCAGAGATTTGTCAAATGGTTCTACTTTGTCTTTTTGAATTCTACTATCATGTTCACTAGGCAGTCATAAATAACTTTCATGATGAACCAGGACACAGCAATTCTTTTCAGATCGCCGTTCTTCTGAATGATGTTATTACCACAATACCAAAGTTTATTTGGGTCGATCACTGATTCCAGGTGATCTTTCCCATTCCTTTCAAAAAAATAATCAAAGTTTACTCCCAAGCCCTATTATGGTGACAATTGAATGCCAAACTGTAATGCGATCCTTTCATTTGATTGCACCCACACTAGTGAATTTCAGATGATGAGATATGTCCCTGATCGGAGTCTTGAACAATCTGATGTAATTAACGATATTCCTTGAAGAAACCATAGTAACAATATGATGCCACAATCCTGTACAATATGAGTACCTTGGAGATGAACCTTTTTTATGCCATCAGCTTTAACCTTCAGATTAACTCTGTGGTTTATTTTATCCGTTAAACCATTCATATAATGATGCTCTAGTCATCCCTATCTGTCATTAATTTGGAGACCAGAACAATCTTTTCAGTTAATAGCTAATCGATTGTTTTTAACAAGAGTATGATAACTGAATCATCCATCGTTTAGATGGTTGAACAACCGTAGTAATGCATTGTAAAAAAATACAGTTATCAAGAATTCAGTCTTTTTTAGAAAATAATTGAACACCAATAAGAGAGTATCAGAGATGATTTCATGATGTTGTTTTTGCTCTGTGAAAAAAGCTAGTATTTTTATTCAAACTTATGTATCAAATCTTGTGTTAGTTCAGTAGATCATTTATTGACTCTTTTCTCTTCCTATGAGATGGTTTCAGTTTGCATTCGTTCTTTTCTGGCCGACTAGTGGGGCAAGTGTGCAACATGATATTTTTGTTTGCTAACGTTCGTCTTCCTTTTAAAACGGAATCCTGGTGGTGTATTGTTCTTTCAGATATGTGCCATCCTTCATACCACCTCCTTTGTCTAATAAAGGGAGAGAACCCGAGAGGAAGGTCAGTTCTGTATGGCATTTTTGTTAGTTCTCTCCTGATAGTCTTCTTTGACAGTATGTGCTCGTTTCTGTAAAAAATATTTAAATCGTCTTTCAATCCATTTCACTATGTTCACGTCATCATTTCATTATGTGGCGACGCATTACTTTTTCCTTGTGCCTGCAAATGATTTATTTTTTTATTTATTCTTACTCCACTTTTTTATTATCTGTGTCGGTATTTCTAGCTCAAAATATAAGAGGTTCGTTAAATTTTTTATGCTTTCTCACTGCATCATCATAAACATCAGATTATTAAAGCTTGAAGTTATCAATTTCCCCATAGTCTGTGTAGAAATAAGATTAAAACCCTAAGGAAGATGTCTTGAATGAAAGATACGGGCGAAAGCTCTGATTTGTTTCTTATTTATCCATTTGTAATTATCTTATTGGTGGTTTTTTCTCAAAATATAAGTAGCTCATCGAATCTCACACGTTTTCTTTCCGCACTCTTTATAGGGTTTTGTGTTTTGGTAATTTTTTTTTCAGTGAAAAAAAAACAAGTGCTTGAAATGGAACTACTTTCTCTTTTTTTTATAGAAAGAAGATGAGAAACCAAAGGAAAAGGACAAGGGAAAGCCAAGGAACATCGACCATTTCCTGGAGGAACTGAAGATGGAGCAGGAGAGGAGGGAAAAGCGTGATCAAAAACGTGATGGGCGGCAGGACATTTCCGTTGTAAGAAATCCTTGTTAAATTTTGACCTCAAGAAATATTGCCCTTAGATATTGTTATTGTTTCCCTTGTGCTCTGGTGCATTGGTGTTATGATTGAAGTATAGCTGATCTCATTGTACTCATGGGCTGTATAGTTTACAACAGTGTGTATTGAACTCATTTCTTTGTTGATTCTTCAGCCGGTCAGCCGTTTTGATGAACTCCCAGATGAGTTTGATCCGAGTGGAAAGTTTGCTGGATCATTTGATGACGGAGACCCCCAAACTACAAACCTTTACGTTGGGAACCTTTCACCTCAGGTAGTGATCTCTTGTTTAATACTTAGCTTGTGCAGACATTTATAATATGAGATTTAGTTTGTTCAAAAAAATAATAATAATATGAGATTTAGTTGTATTGTGCTGGTTTTGATTTATTCTTTTGTTTGTAGGTGGATGAAAACTTTCTGTTACGGACTTTTGGTCGATTCGGGCCCATCGCAAGTGTGAAGATAATGTGGCCCCGAACCGACGAAGAAAAACGGAGGCAAAGAAATTGCGGGTTTGTTGCCTTCATGAATAGGGTGGATGGGCAAGCTGCCAAGGATGAGATGCAAGGTTTGACTTTATTGCTGTTTTTTTAGGATTTTTAAATTTCGCAGCCAGTTTGCTTTTATCAAGTTCATTAATTAAAATCATTCACATTTTGTTCAGTTCATTATTTATAAATTTCTTGGCAAAATGCCATCTTCATAAATCTTTTCATTAGAAATTGGCCCGGAGTACTTATAGTTATCGATTTATACTTTCAGTCTTCTTATATTTTATCTTTTATGTGATTTTTTTTCCTTCAGGTGTTGTGGTTTACGGCTACGAGTTGAAAATTGGCTGGGGGAAGTCTGTATCTCTTCCTTCTCAGGCCCTACCTGCTCCTCCTCCCGGGCACATGGCTATCAGAAATAAGGAGGTAGTTGTTGGTCTTTTTATTATTATTCACTCCTGTCCTATTTATGAATTTTATTGTATTTTGTCGCATGCAGAGTTTTTTGGGTTTTTTTTCTTATGTCTTAAACGGCTAAATATATGTTTAATGGCAGGGCAATACCGTTGTTTTATCTGGTCCTGACGCTCAGCCAGTTACTGCAGTGGCGACACAAAACTCTGAGCTGGTACATATTTCTTGAATTATTAAAAAATTTAGTGTTACGTCCCTTACTGAACATTGTTTTTTCAAAGTTTCAACCAAAAGTTGTTTACACGTTGAAATTTCTGCACTTGTGAAATGATAATTGGTATTTTTCAGAATTAGTAAGTTTTCGTGTATTTCTTCAAGGAAAATGGCTCTTTATCAATATTTGCTGACAGAACTTCTGTAATTTTCTTGCTGCCAGTGTAAATACGCTTGTGATTTCCTATCGAGTAAGATGTCTTCGTTGTTTTTTCTTTGCCTGTGAGTTGACCATTTCTTATCTGTATGTTTTATGTAGGTTCTTACCCCAAATGTCCCTGATATTATAGTTGTACCCCCAGAAGATGACCATCTTAGACATGTTATTGACACAATGGCTCTTTATGTCCTCGATGGGGGATGTTCATTTGAACAAGCTATAATGGAGAGAGGTCGTGGAATCCCACTTTTCAGTTTTCTATTCGAACTTGCTTCAAAAGAGCACACCTACTACGTCTGGAGGCTCTACTCGTTTGCTCAGGTTATCTTTCTTGCTTTTTGATTCAGCTTTAGTTTCTTTTTAGGATCTGTCGTGAGCAATGATTTTAGTATGTTTAATATCCAGGGTGATACTCTTCAGCGATGGCGAACAGAGCCTTTTATTATGATAACTGGCAGTGGAAGGTACATTTTCGCATTGTTTTGTTTAGGAAACGTAATTCTTTTGGTATCCCCACAAAAAACCTGTCAGATAGAAAGTGATTTTCAATCTCATTTTTTTCACGTAGCAAGTTTCTGTTTTGGAAATTTTATTCAGGTGGATTCCTCCTCCGTTATCTACCCACAGTCCAGACCATGAGAAAGAGGCTGGCACAACATATGCCGCTGGAAGAAGCAGGGTATCTATCTCTTCTTTCCACACCCGATGTACCTTGAATTGTTTGATTGAGCTTTTATTGGGCTGGTCCAATAAGGGCATGTTAGTCATTCGGAGTCTATGTAGAGTCATAGATAAATAGATAGATTCATAGATTGATGTATGGATACATACCTAGATAGATTGATTGATTCATTGATAGGTAGATGGATTGCCAGATCGATAGGTATCTAGATAGGTAGATTGATTCATAGATAGGTACCAAGATAGATAGAACGAATCATAGATAGGTAGATGGATAGACAGACAGATAGTCACCTAGATAGATAGACGTATAGATCAGTAGATAGGGCTGTATGCACTGCTCTGGATTTTCGTCATCTCCTTCGTGCATCTAAACTCTATATTTCCTAAAGATGCCACTTCTGGGATCATAATTTTATTCTTTCTCATTTTCCTTAAGCTCTTTGTATTTATCAATTTGAGTTGTTATTCTTGCAGCGTGCTGAGTTAGAGCGCACGTTGACAGACCAGCAAAGGGACGAATTTGAGGATATGCTTCGTGCCCTGACGCTGGAGCGGAACCTTATAATGGTCGCCATGGGCTTTGCATTGGACAATGCTGATGCTGCTAGTGAGGTAAGTCAAGCATTCTTATTCCGATGATATTGGGTATGACAGGGGTATTTATATCATTTTCCATATTGGTAATTTCCCTTTAAATATGAGCCAAGATATCGTTGAATTTGGCAAGTGATCCTACCATTGAAATGACTTGAATATCCCTAATCGGGGTTGGGGATCCTTACAGCTTCCTTTCTTTGCAAACAGGATGATTTATGTTTTTGATATAAATATCTTTCTATTTAATTCTCCAGATTGTGGAAATTTTGACGGAATCACTGACGTTAAAGGAGACGCCTATACCAACTAAAGTCGCCAGACTTATGCTGGTCTCAGATATTCTGCATAACAGTAGCGCCCCAGTGAAAAATGCTTCAGCATATCGAACCAAGTTTGAGTCAACTCTCCCAGACATCATGGAAAGCTTCAACGATCTTTACTGCAGCATCACGGGAAGAATCACAGCAGAAGCCCTCAAGGTAGTTTTCTTAGTCTTTTGTCCCTAGTTGTGAAACTAAATCTGGAGTAAATACTGTTTTCCCCACCCTATTTCTGTGAAATACTAATGTCAGTTGTGAAACGACAGGCAACTAATGTCACGTATAGGACACAACTCCATAGTTCAAGCTCTTACTTTTGTCTTCCGTTCCCTATTAAACAGAATAAGTTGATTCTAATTCGTATTCATCTTTGATATTGTTCCTGATCCCAATGAAAATGATACGCTATCCCTTTTTGGGTTAGGAGAGACGAGAGATCCAAATGTTTGTTTTATCATGAGGAAGAAAATAAAGAATCGGTTGACACTATAGAAGAAAGAACTAGAATCAAACGTTAATCTCAGTTATAAAATAACATTTTCGCCTACGATTGCAGGAACGAGTTCTGAAGGTTCTTCAAGTATGGTCTGACTGGTTCCTCTTCTCCGATGCGTATGTGAGTGGACTACGATCAACGTTCCTCCGGCCCGGGAGCTCAGGGGTGACCCTTTTCCACTCCATCTGCGGCGACGCGCCCGATCTGAGTGCCCGGGTCGCGACTAGAGAAGAAAAGCTCAGTGGCATTAACAGAGTCGACCAAGATGCCGCATTGGCTGTCGGCAAGGGGGCGGCGATGAAGGAGCTGCTGGGCCTCCCGCTACCGGAGCTCGAGAAAAGATGCAGACATAATGGGCTCTCTCTATGTGGTGGACGGGAGATTATGGTTGCTAGATTGCTCTATCTCGAAGAGGCCGAGAAGCAGCGGGTCATCGAACAAGACGAGGAGTTGAAGTACGGGCAGAGCTACTCTGGCCGCAGAGGCGAGAGCAAGGCAGAGTCGAGCCGTGGACCTCCTCCTCCTTCCTTTAATGGCAGGCGCAGCGAGGAACGCATTCCGTTGCAGCCCGAGTCTAGGGTTTTGGGAGCGAAGAAAGAGAAGGCTGACCCCATTCTCGTGTCCAAATGGGCCGAGGACGATGTTAGTGACGACGATGGTAGGGGAAACGAGAAAGACCTCGGTCTCGGTTACTCCTCATCCGGGAGCGAGGGAGGCGGTACCGATCTGGCATCCGGTGTCATCACTGAGGAACAGAGGTTGGTAGTAGCTGGTCAATTTTTTTTCTTCCTCTTATTTTTTAAAAACTTTTTTCTTTTGATCAGGCAAAAATTGAGGCGACTGGAGGTGGCTGTGATGGAGTACCGAGAGTCTCTGGAAGAACAAGGCGTCAGAAACGCCGATGAGATCGAGCGGAGAGTGGCGCAGCACCGGCGACTGTTGAAGTCAGAATTTGGCTTGGCAGAATCCGGTGAAGATTCAAGATGCAGTGAGTGCTAATTACACGCTTTGTATAGAGATGGGGATTTAGGGTTTAAGGTTTAGGGTTTCGGCTGTTCTCTTCATAGAGGGAGGAATCTAATTTCTGTTGGTATGCAGAGAGGTCTTATGCTGACCAGAGCCGGAGGAGCGATGGCAGTGCGGCCAAGGTGGGGGAGCCGCCGAGGAAACGTCAACGGAGCCGGAGCCCTGGACGGAGGTCGGTGGGCCCGAGAGACCGAGAACGGGGACTAGAAAAGAGCGGGAGTAGAGAGAGAGATGACCAAGACAGGACCAAGGAGAGAGAAGGAAACAGGAGGAGGAGAGGATCAAAGTAGGCCCTCCGTCGTCTACGTGTCCATTTTTCTCAATTACTTGCATAGTTGACTTTTTGAGTAGTGTTTTGTTATTTCATCTTCTGTCTAAGACCCCTTCTCTACTTATGTAGAGAGAGAAACTAGAGAGATGGTATATGGCAAGAGTGGGCGTAGTTGCAAATGGAAGGTACAGAGAGAGATGAGGGCTTGAGTTTCTTATTAATAGCTGGGTTTATTTTATCTTTACATTAACCTCATAGGAGAAATTAGATTCCATTGGGTTCCAAATTACCTCCTCAAGACAACTCCGGCGAACAGACAACTGTTTTTCAAGGCACATAATCAGATGGTCAACATGAGAGAAGCATATCATTATCAAGTGATATTTGGGGATACCATAAGAGTATTTCAGTAGGCATGTGATGTTTTTGAATAAAAAAGCTTTGAAGAAAAAAACTTTTCCTGGAAGGGCTTCATCATAACCTTTTTTGCATCACCTAGCTTTGTGACAATAACATGAGGATGGATTTTACAATGAAGATGCAAGTTCTAAGGAAAGGATAATATAAAGATTTTTGTGGAGAAATGACTCATGAATAACTATGTGACTCAGTGAAATGATACTTGGACAGAAGTTCTTCTATGCCACTTAACATTAAAGAATGAAAAAAATGGAATATAATACAAGTGAATGTAAATTTAATAGTATTAAAGAACTAGCTGCAAGGGAGCTCAAGGACTATCCAAAGTCCTCAGGAAGTTTAATAATCCGTGGCGATTTATAAATTCAAAAAAAGTTATATGGATCCTTCAGTGATAAAAATGAAAAATCAACTTCTGAACCTTTAGATTTGCAATGATGTTTTCATGGATTTACAAGGACATTTAAATTAGGAGCACGAAACATTTTCATTTATGGTGTTTGATTGCTCAATGGCCACTTAGGTATCATTCCTATCTTTATATCTCAATGATCAACCTTTTCATTCTTTTATAAAATTGGAAAATTAAAAATCAAAATCTCTGAGTCCTTCAATTTTGACCTTTCATCATAAATTTACACAAATCAGAATATGAAATATTCCAATGAAGTATTCCACTACCATTTTAAAATAATGTATAATACATATACATATCTCTTTATATATTAAACTCAATGCATAATTATAATGATTCTATAAGTTGGAACATGGTTTCCTTATTCTTCAATTTATCCGGTTCCTCATGAAGCAAGATATTATATAATTAAATATATAAATATCTTACTTAATAGCGAGATTATTTATATATTTGCCCAAATATTAATGATAACATAACGAATCAAATAATTGACTTCCAAGTTCTCCAAAATCAATTTGAGCAGCTAATTCAATGATTCATAATATTATATTTTGTCACCTTTTAAGAATATTTATGTCATGAATTTCCCATGTGAATCATGTCACATATGATGCTTTCATTGGTGGACAAAATCAAAGTTATCCAAAATGATTTCAAGGCTTGAGAGAAAGAATTTTTATTTTATTTTGTATTCTTCACTCTTATTCCTACTGATTTGCTGAGCTTGTTGAAAGCAGATGAGAGTCCCTGAATTAAAGTTCACACTTACGAATATCCCTGATTCCTGTTGATTCTAAGAACATTCTTGACAATTCACACTCAACTCCAGAGGTGAGCAAACCAATGTTTGAAAGTTAACTCTCTTGAAAGATATTCATTTTTTGTCATCTGTTTTGGTAATTATTTGTTGTTGTTATTGTAGATCTTGATGAAATTTATTCAATTCAGAAGAATTATTTAATACCCCGTCAATCTAGTATAATAAGGAGCTTATTTTGTGTTGAAATAAAAACAATCAGTGGGTTGAAGATTCACATCGTCGATCTACTGACAAGTGAGCTATCTTGATACTTGAAGGCAAGACCAAATATTTCCCTAAAGTTTGTCACTGAAGCTAAGTGTAATGATATATTCAGTAAGAACTGAAATCTTACTGAATTAAAGAAACAGACATCACTTGAAGGTATTTATTCTTGTCCAATAAACAGGAACCAATTTAGTGTACTGTTAACATGATTACAGTGAATCTATCATTGACCAAATCGTACGGCCCTTAAATCTAGTAACACTTTACAATTTTCATGGAATTTGCTTTGTGTTATTTCCAAAGTAGAAGATGTTTCCTTTGATAGTTAATTCTTGTCACCTAAAACAAGGGGACTAGCTGAGGTGAGTTGAGTAATAGGGACTAAATTTGTATATTTTTCTTTCTCTCACTCATAAATTGGTTGGAAATTTAGGAATAGGAGCGGAAGTGAATGTTCACCAAGATAATTAAATTCGGGACTGCCTAAATTAGTTTCAACTGAGTCAAACTACGTTAAAATCAAACAGTTAATTATGTACATGATAGTTTATGAAAACTTAATTGGAAAACGGATGCTAAAAATTTAGTTTCTATTGATTTTTTAGAACTCCAAAATCCCAATTGTGAAAATTTTGTACATGCATTCACTTTGAAGTTTTTGATGCTTAAAAATTCATATTAGTGTAGTGTGAACTAATGACCCAGGTATGCACAATTCAGGCGTCCTAACTATTTTGAGGCCTTTACATCAGGATCAATTTTAATGTGATTCTTTTCCACTTTATTTTCATGTAAAATTTAGCATACATAAGTTAGAAATTAATGGATATAAGTTGTATTAAACATTTTTTTTTTCTATGGCATCAAGTAAATGCCTCTAAGGATTTTAATGGATAGCCTAAGACATATAAGTTCTATACATGTGAAGTTTTATACACAACATTCCTCACAAAACATTCCAGAAAGTTCATAGCTAACACTCATGAACAAACATTAAATTTACGATTGCATTGGTGCCATAGAATAAAATTAATGAAAATAAGTTGTATTAAACATTTTTTTATTCTATGGCATCAAGTAAATGCCTCTAAGGATTTTAATGGATAGCCTAAGACATATAAGTTCTATACATGTGAAGTTTTATACACAACATTCCTCACAAAACATTCCGGAAAGTTCATAGCTAACACTCATGAACAAACATTAAATTTACGATTGCATTGGTGCCTAAATGAATTTACTTTGGGCCTCAATAAATGAATTTACTTTTATTAATTTTAATGATTCTAAATTTTAAAATGTTTTGTAAGCTTATGATTGCTTACATTTGAACCTTAAACTATGTTCAATTTTGTTAAAAAAGTGAATATTTTTTAGTAATTATATGGCCTCTTACCAATCACACAATCCACATCTCATTCATACTTAACTAATATGTCATATTTATAATTATTCATGTGTAATATTAATAATGAAATCTAAGGACATAGTCAATAATGACCTCTAAAACAAATATTACATAAAAGGAACTCCTATTTGTTAATCCAAACGCTGAAAATTTCTGTGCATAATATTTGAGAAGGATATAAAAATGTATGGACAGAATATCATTATGTACACTTTCTCATTTGATGAGGGTGGTTAATTGTGTGACCATTTGTGTTGAGACATTAAAGAAAGATTGTAGGTGCTCTTTAGGGAAAGAATTTGCTTAGTTGATTTGTATGAATTTCTGGCTGGAATTTCCTTGACTCATAACAAAGTTAACAATGTAAATCATGGTATAGATTGACTCAATCTGAACTTGATTGTGTAGGAGCAGACTGAATAAAATGGATATTAAAACCAAAAACTTACATCCAAACGCCCTTGAACAGATCAAATCAATAATTTCTTGCTTCCTTGAATGAGTACCTTAAACCAGTTTAGATATCTGGGTTCTAGGTGTATCCATGAAATCTTCCGAGCACTAGAACTCCTCTTCGCTCCCTCAAATTTCTGGAGCACAGTTAGAGGAATCAAATAAGAGATCTCGTTCTCTTAAAAATCTGTGGATAAGTCTAATGAGAAAATTTTAAGTACATGACTCATAATGACTTATGACAAAGTGTATTCTATCTTGACTTTGTTTTCACTCTTTTGATGGGAATGAAGAGTGGCCCATCTATTTATACTTTCCATGTAATTTTCTTCAAATTCGTTGAGAAAATTTCATAGAACTCCCCAAACTTAGAATATTAATAACATCAAATTAGATCCACAAAATTATGATTTTTACTTCTCTTTTAACACATATTTTTATATTTGCACTAGAATTATTCACCATTTAAGGATAAAATGATAAATTTATGATTTATTTTCCTAAGCTCTATTTTTTTATATTTTATTGATTTTTGAGACTAACCCTACTCGACTCTTAGAGTCAAGTGGATTTCTAACATTGTCTTGGAGTTTTATTTGAAAAACAGGACTTAGGTAAATACAATGGTGAATTTGAGATACAAATGGGAGGAAAATAGAAACATAATCCATCTAATAGATAATAAGAGGTGGCCCGATACACAACAAGCCCATTCAAACCTCCACAAAGATCGGATCAACTAATGGCAATAATTGTGGAACTAACCCAAAATTTAAATTTGAAAGGCCTATTTTCAAATCTGGGAGGGAGGGAACGTGGGTTCAGGTTGGAAATCAAAAGATCCTAGCCTCCAAACCCCTTGAATTAAATCCAACGACTGGGAGAGTTAGGGCACTTCTATTTATTCCCTTATCCCCTCTCTTTGTATCTCATCTTGGATTTCTTCTCTCAACTTATTTTTAAAGGCCTAGGTGCATTAGATTTATTTTATATATTCTTTTCGTACAAGATTATGGGAGAGAGAGTTCAAGGGTGATCAAGATTCTGGACAAAGATCACCACTTTACACTTGGTGGAAGTGACTACAAGGTTTGTGTGATCTCCTGAATTTTTGATTTAATTTTTTTCACATTTTTTTATACTTAATTTAGCCTAGACTTCAAGCTTTCCAAAGCATCAAATGACACTGAAAAATTCCTCTTGTAGCAAAAATTACAGTTTTTTCATTCTACTACCCACCTATAGGAGCACCACCACCCAAAAATTATGGCCAAAGGTTTTATTTAATGTTAAATCTTATTTTTTGCCCTAAAAATTCCCTAATAATTCCTAATATAAATTATATTTAATTATTAGAAGTTATATAAAAATAAATAAATATGTCTTTCATTTATTTAGTAGTTTTGACTAGTTTTCATTTATTTCATTAATTTTTCCTATTTAAAAATACTTAAAAATCCATAAAAATATAAATCATCTAAAATAATTATTTTCAAATATATTTTAATTAAAATTTCCTCTCTCATTACCTGCTCCTAGTAGATTCGACCCTTATCCTATTCTAAATAAGGAAAATTTGATAAATATTGTTGCATAAAGCAACAATATTTAACCTAAATTATGGAGTATCAAGTATATCCACCAATGTTAAAAATCATATACATATGACTGTCTAGGTCTATGTTTCAATGTAGCTAATAACTCTAATAGCTGAATCACCTGCATTGGCCAATGTTAATAGTTAATTATATCAGCAAGTAGATTAATTAATGAATGATTAATTTAACTGAATTGATGGGTTGAGTTGCCAACACTTGGGTTGCCAAGATATGCCTTGTGCTCTACAAGATCCAAAGGCGCATGTTGGCTCCTGATCATTTGCTATGTACTTCTGTATCTTCATTTGTGTGCCACTCAAAAATGACTTAGGTTATGATCAACTCTCAAACCCTAATTTATCATTCTAATAATTACTAATGTGTGGCAGAAATAAGGTGAGCACCTTATTTGATATTTCTATTACCTTGGCAAATATTTAACTACATATTCCTCCTCAATTCAATCTCTTATGGGAAAGTTAAATGATCCCATTTAGATCATATAACGACATTGTAGACTTCTTTCTGCATCTGAGAAAAATTATTTAGAGACTCATGGTTAGAGAATCATATGTGATAATCAAAACACAACAATCACTTGATAATGCCTTTATTTTAATATGCTTAAAGACCATTTACAAAACCATGAGATTAATCAACCTGATTGATGTTAGGTTTATTACCATTCAAGAATTTCCCCAAAGATCACCAACTATCTATCCTTAATGTCTATTGGATCGGCCATACTCATTACATGAGCGAGACTAGAAAGAAGCTCATTCTTTCTAGATATTTTGATGTCTTCCTCGAGTATATTTCTAATAAAAATACTTAAAAAATTTGTTAAAAGACTAGTTATCGTCATATTTTTTAATCAGTACATATATTCATGGACTTTATTTATAAGCATCAAGTGTGTATTAAAATTTATATGTGTTATCAATACAATTTTCAAATAAGTGTGAATTGTACGATTGGCTTGATGGCCATATAAATTTCCAAAATTTTTATTATTAGTCCTGCTAAAAATCTCAGTGGAGAAGGAGAAGAAGAACTTCCATTTCATTTCACATGGAAAAGTTACATCGAGGACCCTATTTAGGGTTTTCATAAGGTTCCAGAATCGAGGAGAGAGAAAAAGACCTAGGCCGATAATGGGTCATAAGTAATTACAGCATATGGGCCCAGGAAGGAGAAAGGACTTAAGTAAAGGCCCAATTCAAGTTAAACATAAAGAAACAAAAGAAAAGAAGATAAAGAGGGAAAAAGGAAGAAAGAAAGAAGAGAGATGGCGAGAGATGGGATAGTGAGGGGCCGATCTCCCACTTCCGACACCCCCCCTCAAGCTGGTGCACAGATGCTTCTAATGCCCAGCTTGCTGGTCACCTGTCTCAGGAGAGTGCCCGAAACGCCTTTGGTCAAGATGTCGGCCCGCTGCTCAGCTGATCGTACATGTTCTAGCTGTATTATGCCACTGTCCACCTTCCTCCTTATGAAATGCCTGTTGATTCCAAAGTGCTTCGTCCTGTCATGGTGCACTGGGTTTAGACAGATTGCAATAGCAGCACTGCTGTCACTCTTCATTTCTGCAGGCCCTTTGCTAGGACAACCAAGTTCAACGAGGAGATTCCGTAACCACACGGCTTCGCAGATTCCTTTCAAGAGCGCTCTGAATTCAGCTTCTACGCTAGAGAGAGCAATCTCCTTCTGTTTTTTGCTTCTCCAGGTTACAAGGTTTCCCCCCAAGAAAGCACAATATGCTGATGTCGAAATCCTGTCGACCAACGAGCCTCCAAGGTCAGCATCTGTATAAACCTCCAGTTTCATTCCCCCATGCTTCTTGAAGAACAGTCCATGTCCTAGTGTAGCTTTTGGATATGCTAAAACTCTTTGCCCAGCTTGCCAATGAGACTCCCTTGGACTGTGCATAAACTGACTGAGAACTCCCACAGCATAAGCAATGTCTGGCCTCGTATGATTCAGATAGATGAGTCTTCCTATCAGTCTTTGGTACCTCCCTTGATTCATCGGTGGGTCCTGATCATCCAACTTCAGTCTTGTATTTGGATCCATCGGAGTAACAGAGGGCTTACAATCACTCATCCCCGTTTCCTTCAGTAAGTCCAGGGTATACTTATGCTGTGAAATAAATATTCCATCGCTTGAATATGCAACTTCTATGCCCAGAAAGTATCTCAGTTGTCCCAGTGATTTGATCTCAAATTTAGTAGCTAGTTTCTTGCTCAATGCCTGGTTTGCGTCCTCATCATCACCTGTAATAATTATATCATCCACATAGACTAACAAAATTGATACTTTGCCCGATTTATCCTTCTTGACAAATAGTGCGTGATCATTATAGCACTGATGATAGCCCATGTCTATTACTGCTCTGGAGAATTTCTCAAACCAAGCCCTTGGGGACTGTTTCAGTCCATACAGACTTTTCTTTAGCTTACAAACTTTATTCTTATCCTCCTCATAGTAACCTGGCGGCAATTCCATGTAAACTTCTTCTTCTAGGTCTCCATGAAGGAAGGCATTCTTTACGTCATACTGTTGCATTTCCGAATCAAAGTTGGCAGCTAGGGCTATTAATACTCTTACTGTGTTAAGCTTTTCCAATGGAGCAAAGGTCTCTTCATAGTCTATACCATATTCTTGCGTGTAGCCCTTTGCAACTAGTCGTGCTTTAGCTTTTTCTTGTCCAGTGTCCGAATTATATTTCTCTGTATAAACCCACTTGCAGCCGACTGTCTTCTTTCCTTTGGAAAGTTCTACTAGATCCCACGTATCATTCTTTAGTAGGGCCTCCATTTCCTCGTCCATGGCTTTCTTCCATCTCCTTTCCTTCAGCGCTTCTCTCCAACTCCGTGGAACTTCCCCCCCTTGGATCAATGAGAGGAAACCCTGGTATTCCTCACTAATCCCTTGATACTCCAGGAAGTTTGCCAAGGAGTAACCTCCTAGTTTTACACAGGCTCTTCTTCCCTTCCTCAATGCTATAGGATCTGTGTAGTCCATCACTCTAGATTCCTCTGTCCCTTGTCCTTTTCCTCTCTGGTCATTTTCTGTTGAAGGTCCCTCAATTTGCATTTCCTGTTCCTGAAGACTAACGTCAGCAGTAATGTCTTCACTTTCCCTTGCGTCATCGTCAACTTCATGTCTTTCTAATTCTCCCATTTCCTCAAGCGCTCCTTGTTCTTCCAGTTCCTTCTCTATTGGTTCCAAATCAGTTTTCTTAAACCATCCAAGTGCAGGTAGATAATCCTGTTGAGATTCTTCATTGTTCTTAATACTTGCTGAATTTTCCTGAATCTTGAAATATCTCTCATCCTCATGAAAGGTTACATTCACGGAGACAAAAAATCGCCTACTAGGGGGGTGGTAACACTTATATCCTTTCTGAGTTTGAGAATATCCAACAAATACACATTTCACAGATCTCGGACTGAATTTATCTCTAGGCCTCTCTTCATGAACAAATGCAGTACAACCAAATATTCTTGGTTGAAGTCCTGTTCTGAAGGACAGATTTGGAAAAAATGACTCCAATAGATCTACTGAGCTTCTTTCTCCCAGTACATGTGAGGGTAGTCTATTGATGATATGTACGGCAGTACTTATAGCTTCACTCCATAGATATTTAGGCACATTGTTATGAATTAGTAACGCTCTTGTCATAGACATGATGTACCCAATTTTCCTTTTTGCTACCCCATTTTGTTCAGGAGTATATGCACAAGATGATTGATGTACTATCCCCTTTTCCTTAAAGAACTCTGATAATATTCTGTTGAAAAAATCTTTAGCATTATCCGATCTGAAAATTTTAACCTTGGTCTCAAACTGTCTTTCAACCATCCTTATATAGTCTTTTACTACTTGTGTTACTTCTGATTTAGACTTTAATGAGTATACCCATGTCGCTCGAGTACAATCATCTACAAACACTATGAACTACTTTCCTCCATTAATAGATACAGTAGCAGATGGCCCCCACATATCACAATGAACCAGTAGAAAGGGCTGTTTCTTTCTCTCACTTTTCCCATTATATGATGATCTCTTATGTTTTGCCAGTTGGCAGGTTTCACATCTAAATTTAGATCTCAAACTAGACTTCCCAATGTTTGGAAACATTTCCCGCAAGAATTCAAAAGATAGATGTCTAAGCCTACAATGCCAAAGTCTCACTTGCTCCAATGCTTCTGCATCATCCCGTACTTCATCTCCTTCCACTTGTAATGCCGCTCCAACCATGTCCCCAATTCGCAGCAATCCATTCTTCACTTCAGAAACTGAAATCCTCCTTCTTGCTCTCTTATCAAATAGAAAACTTCCGTCAGAATCAAGATAAAACCCACAATTTACATGTTTTACTAGTTTTTGGGGACAAATTAGTTGAGCCTTCAATCCTGGGACATGTAATACATTTTTCATAAACCCCAGATTTCCAAACTTAATTTCACCATAACCTGAGACAGATAGGATTTCCCCCCTGCAGTGTAAACAACTTTATATCGTGGGCAATAATTATAAGTATGGAACTTACTTTTGTTTGGGGTCATGTGATCTGTGGCCCCTGTGTCAAGGATCCAGTCATCATTAACTAAAGTCAAATGAATAAAGGACTCACCGGTTCCTGCAAAGGAGGTAAAACTGATCTTCCCTTTCAGTTCTTCAATTTCTTCAAATTTCTTCTTCAAGGCCAGAATTACTTCTTCATTATTCTTTTCCCTTTTTTCTTCTTCATCTTTGTGACATTCTTCTTGATCCGATTCTTCTCCTTTTGCTACATATGCCTTCTCGAATTTGGGTCTTCCATGCTTCTTCCAGCATTTCTCTTCAACATGCCCCTTTCTTCCACAATAATTACATTCCACGTTGAGTCTTCTAGGTCCTCTCCATTCTGATCTTTCTCCTGAATCTTGATTTCTTCTATGCCCAAGTCCCTTTTCATCACTTTTTACGTTTCTGTTTTTGGTGTTGGCCAACAGTCCAACTCCATCTCCATTTCTTTCCTCTGATCCGAAGCCACGCAGCGATTCTTCGTCCAACACAATCTGAACTGCCTCCTCTAGACTTGGAACTTTCTCCCGATTGAGAATTTGGCTCCTTAATGCATCATATTCACTGTTCAGACCTAAAAGAAACTTGAATAACCTGTCCATATGGATATACTTCCACTCACTTGATTCTTTAACCGGTCTGAGATGGTCCAATTCCATCCACAGAGATTGTAACTCTTCATAATAATCAGAAACTGACCTCTCCCCCTGACGGAGGGTCCATATGCAGTGAGTTAACTCACAACTCCGATATGTGGTGCTCTTCTTGGGGGCACTTTTCTTCAAGAATGACCATACCTGAAATGATGTCTTCATATATCTCATCTTAGGTCGCTGATCGTGTTTCATGCTACCTAAGAGAGACACAAGAGCAAGTCTATCATCCCTTCTCCACTTTTCATAATTCGGATCAGAGGGTTTCATCTCTTTATCCAGATGATTCTCCAATCCTCTCAAGCTTAGGGTCAATTCAACCAGTTGGCCCCAACCCTCAAAATTCTTCCCATCAAATTTAAGGGACTCAGACACTGGGGGAATCAGTACAGTGCTCCCACTGCCTTCTTCCATCTCTTCTTCTTCACCTTTACTACTTCTAGGGTTTTCAGAACCCTTACTAGCCATACCAAAACCCTCGAACTTCTCCTCAACAGCTTCGATCGCTCAAATCGACCGCAGCCTGTCCGGAAAATCTCCCTGGTCGGCAGCAGATCTGCGACCTACCTTCAGCAGCAGCAGTCGACGCCCTTGCTCCCGCTCGTCCTGCTACAGGTCCGACCTTGGCCCAACCCGGCGCTCTAATACCATGCTAAAAATCTCAGTGGAGAAGGAGAAGAAGAACTTCCATTTCATTTCACATGGAAAAGTTACATCGAGGACCCTATTTAGGGTTTTCAGAAGGTTCCAGAATCGAGGAGAGAGAAAAAGACCTAGGCCGATAATGGGTCATAAGTAATTACAGCATATGGGCCCAGGAAGGAGAAAGGACTTAAGTAAAGGCCCATTTCAAGTTAAACATAAAGAAACAAAAGAAAAGAAGATAAAGAGGGAAAAAGGAAGAAAGAAAGAAGAGAGATGGCGAGAGATGGGATAGTGAGGGGTCGATCTCCCACTTCCGACAAGTCCTAGTATGTGAGATGTCCATCAAACCTTGCAGATGTATGGTTTAAGTTAGATTTTAACTGATAATAGGATTCAAAGCAGTCCTTTATGAAATATAGTAACAAGTCCACAAGATCAGATACATTAAAAATAACAAATATGATTAGATCACAAGATTGGATTTTCCTCCCATAAGTTTTAAATGAAAAAAATTCATTAAGCCTAGAGGACATTAAGTCCTAAGTATTAACCACCCATGAAACCCTTCTATTTAAGAGACCCTCTTATCAAATACTCTTTTCTCCTTTGGCACCTCCCTTCCTTGTATGAACGAAAATTCTGAAAATAGCCACAAGGATCTTTGGTGTTGTTGATATAAAAGAAGATGAGGATATTTGACATGCTGAGGACCACCTCAATAGGACTAGAGGCTAGATATTTGTCTAGTTAAAAAAATACTTGATCAAAGAGCCAGCTAGTTTCAATCACATGCAAGGCAATGATAATAATATATTTATTTTAAAATTTTCTCTAAGGTGCGATTTAATTTGTCTCTAATGTTGCTGTTGTTGAATATTGAATTGTTCTGATTTCTCTTTCTACCCACCCATATTTCTATACATATAAACACCTATTTGATTATACATCTATACTCAATACACATGCACACACACATATAGATATTTATTCAATACACATATTTGCTTACCATGGATTCAATATCAAAAACTTTAATGCAATATCTAAAAGAACAGTCAAATTCATCATATTGTTGAGGTACACACCATCTATGCTGGTAAAAACTACTCATTGATGCATTATTACTTTTGCTTAGAGGGACTTTGATAATTACCTACTAAAATAAAAATATAAACAAAGTCTCTCTGCAAGATATATGCTTCGTGAGAAGCATGCATCAATCATTTTCAAATAAAATGACAGGAAGATTCATGTTTTAAATGTGGGTTGTTGAAGATCCATTTTTGAAATTGCTTTTTTGCGGTGACTAGGGCTGGCAAGTCAGAGATCCTCGTATGACTAGAGGAGACAATGTCAATCTTACTGTCTCTCCATGCTCTTACCTCTATCTCTATCTGTCTACATGTACCTTCTCCGTCTCCTTTATATTTACCATTTCCGGGAATGAGTCGTTACTGGATAATATAATGTGTATATACACACATTGGAGTGGGATTAAAATGACACACAATTAAGTCTAAAATAATTCAACACTTCAAAGGTTAGCCCTCTAATAAAACTCACCCTCTTCTTTTATGCTCCCCTTATTGCATTAATGACTAAAGAAAAAAATTAAATTAAAAAAACTAAGAGCCAGGAATTACAATCCACCTTCCAGGAGCATTTGCAAGATTTTTTTCTCTCCTCAATTACTTTCCACATCCCAGATTCTCTCTTCTTGCCTATGCTTCACCATGTTTTGATCCACCCTCTCAAACTCATGAAGCTTAATCGAATGGCGCAAGAGAGAGAGAGAGAGAGAGAGAGAGAGAGAGAGAGAGAAAATAAATATTTCATAGATAGCTATTAGTGACCGTTTCTAACATAGAGTCAACCATAAATTAGTGAGAAAATTGATGATTTAAAGACAAAATACCTTTTATCCATCAAATGACTTCATATTTAATCAATGAAGTATAACATCTTTTTTTCTTAACATATAAGCCTCTAAATATTCTCCTAATGGCTTTTCATGGGGTTGGCTTGGTCACACAAACATTTTCTAAAAAGGAAAATGTATCTCAGTATTCATCCATCAACACATAAACATCCCACATCCACTATAAACATTGACAGGTAAAGCATGTTAAGAATTGAACATCTCATTCCTCTTTGTAATGCCTTAACATCCTTAACCACAAAACATTCTCTAGAATATCAGGATCCAAATGGAGTAGGAAGAAAATATTGATGATGAAAATGGATCATAGAACCATCATAGAATCATTACTTTCAAACGAAATGTTGATTACGTGATATAGAAATATTTTCAGCATTTTTTTATACTAATGGAACATTGAAGCATAGAAGGAGACAAGAAAAGGCTGAGGTTAAGATATCCAAAGGAAAAAAAATTAAAAACATGAAGAAAAAATTCAGCGCATGGTATTTGTTCACCGAATGAATAATAACAAATTGGCAAGCTTACAAAAGCTATAAGGGAATACCACTTACAGTGAAGCCCTCTTTGTGAGGACATGTAAATCAACAACCATTATTATGAGCTATCTTAAGGAATCAGCCTACCTTTATGATGGCAACTGATTCATGTTAGATATTATGTGGCCATCAAGCCAATCCCACATCTATATTATTTTAATGTTTATTTAACTAAAATGGTATACATTATCACTAATGTGTGATGTTTATAATGAAGTCCTTAAATACATGCAATGACCTAGTGAACTATGACCTGATCGTGATCACTAGTCTTTGAAAGGGTATGCTAAATATTTCCATAAGGATTACTAAAAAAGGATATTAAACTATCTAGAAAGAATGACATGATTTGGTCCCACTTATATGATAAGTATGGCTGATCTAGTGGCCATTGCTATAAAACCATTTCGGACAGAAAGTGGGTGCTCTTTAGGGAAATAGTTCACTATATTTGATATGTATAAATCCATGGGTGGTATTGTACCTAAACATCAACCAGGTTGATTCATGTCATGATCATGCAAGTACTCCTTAGCCTTGAGATGTCAAAGACATCTTGTGACTGGACGACTATCTTTTGATTATGATTCAGGAGCCCTTAATCAGATGATTCAAATAAATATTAGCTCAGATAAAAAAAGAAATTAATATTACCAAGATGGAATCATAATTTAATAATAAATGGGGACACAGACTCGAGGAAGAAGATGCATCAAATCATGGTCAAGTTAGTGGACATATTGAAGAAGACATTCTCCAATGATCCTTGTTATGCATTAGTAATAACTGGAATGATATATGAGGTTTTGATGATTAACCAAAATCGAAGGTTTCTGATAATATCATGTGGATGAATGACGATAAATATATGTTAACTGATAATGATAAGAGAGTTCATTTACTACTCTATACCCTCTAGAGCACAAGGTGTTGCTTGGCACGTCATGAGCTGGCAACTTAAGATAAGAATTGGATAAAATAAATCCTTGATTAATTAATCTATATGCCAATATATTTGATTAATAAAGTTGGTCAATATGTGTTATTGGTCCATTAAAACTATTAATTAGACTAATATATGGGTCTAGAGGGTGACACACACAAGATGTATGAACGTTGATGGATATAATTAACTTACAATGACAATTAATATGTATTAACAAATGGGGCTCATTTTAGGTTCCTAATGGAAACAAATCATGCAGTCATTCTAACACATGATTCTTCAATCAAAAAAATAAAACTATGAACTTATTTATATTTGTAAACATAAGTATGATGATGAGTACGGGTCAAATCCCAAAAGAGCAAGGGTTGAATTGTTTAGAATGGTAAACTGGGTTAAACTAGGTCAAAGCAGAATGCAAATAGAGGTAAGAATTAATATAATATTTATCAAAATAAATTTTATAATTATTCTAATCCAATAAAGCCAAAATATCTCAATATCAAGTTAAAAAACCAATGATCAAGACAACTCATGTGACTCTGTTGACCAAATTAACTCATTAATTTTCAACAGAAACTTTTCAAAATTATTATATTTTCAGAAAGAGGATAATGTAAGTATTAATTAAAAATTTTGTAATTTTTAAATAAGAAGAAAATAGATGGAGAATTCAAAGCATGGAATTTGACCAACTCATTGAGTTTAGGTAAATTTTGGGTTAAGATGGTTACATAATTTTATGAATATTATATTTTGAGAAACTACAGAAATAAAGGATAATTATCATGTGAACTGGGAATTTTTTTAGACCATAGAAATTAATATTAATTTTTCAAAGTAAAGGCTTTATCATAAAAATTAATATTAATAATTAGATGATGTAATTTGGTGGTTTGAATACCATACTATGGATCTCAATGGAATTCTTATTATTATATATCAAAGTAAAGAGGACTCAAGGCTGCGTCTGCTAAGACCAAAAGTGATAGATTTGGTTAACTGAGGTTATCAAAGTGACCAAATTTGGTAGAATGCATCTAGAAAAATGTCACTGAAGGTTGGTGCAAAAAAATGTGGCAAAACTTGATGAAAAATTGTGAAGATTCAATCAAAATCTCTATTTTTTATAATCTAATTGAAATTTTGGCTCATTCTAAATCAAAACAAAAAACTACATCTTTCCAACCCAAAACCCCAAAAATTCAGCCATAAATCAAGTTCAAAGCTTTTCAATCTCCTTATTCTTTTCTTTTGATGTGTTATGACGTGTTGATGATGATTCTCCATCTGCTTGTGATAGATTGCCAAGAACTTTTCACCAAGACAAGCATCAACAATTCAACAATACTAATCACTCTATTCTTAACAAAAGAAACATGACTACACAATCGATCAATGATTTTTTAGGAATCTCTCTAATAAAGA
This sequence comes from Wolffia australiana, assembly GCF_029677425.1. NCBI lineage: Eukaryota > Viridiplantae > Streptophyta > Magnoliopsida > Alismatales > Araceae > Wolffia > Wolffia australiana. Next base: position 2,389,808 of record NC_135844.1, read on the forward strand.
GAGAAAAAAACTTAAACATACTCATATGGATGTGAGAGATCTTGGTCGTTCATTTCTTGTAACAAAACTGGACGATCTAGATGATGCCACATGGCATCACACAAGAGGCATCATCTACATCATGTGGTCCATATTGAGGTCCAAGTCTTGATCGTTAGATCATCATCCAATGACTCGTGTTCTTCCATGGTACCAGCATAGAACTTAGAAATAGTAATCCCATGTATAAATATTCAAATTTCTGGAAAAGTATAATACTAAAATCAGTACAAATTAAATCATCTTAGCCTCCTACCCTATGCCACATAGGTGATGCACTGGGCTCATGTAGTTGTGTTGGCTGGGTAGAACGCCTCTGCATTGCTATATCCACGTCAGCTGCTGCCTTTAACTTTTTAAAAACTTTTTAGGCCATAAAAATCATTTAAAAAGTTCACAACTTTTAATTTATAGGCATTTTAAAAATGAAATTGTCTCCATGATACCTGAAATAAATAATTAAAAATAAAAATAATTAGTTTACAGTAATCACCAGTTTGAATTGAAAACTCAAACTAGAACAACTTTTATTCTTCTAATCTTCCCTTCATAGAGAGAGGCTATGAGAGAGAGAGAGAGGATATGAGAGAAAGATAGACTATTAGAGAAAGAGAGAGAGAGAGAGGATATGAGAGAAAGAGAGACTATGAGAGAAAGAGAAAGAGAGGGAAAGAAAGAGACTATGAGAGAAAGAGAGGGAGAGAGAAAATCTATGAAAGACAAAGAGAGAGACTTAGAGAGAGAGATAGAGATATAAAGAGAGAGAGCGATAGAGAGACAGATATAGAAGGGGAGATAGCGAGAGATAGAGACAAAGATGGAGAAAGAGATAGAGAGAAAGATACAAAGAAAGATAGAGAGAGAGAGAGAGAAAGATAGAGAGAGTTAGAGAGAGAGATAGAGAGAGAGAGAGATAGAGAGGGAGAAAGATAGAGAGAGAGAAAGATAAAGAGAGAGAGAAAGATAGAGATAGAGAGAGAGAAAGATAGAGAGAGATAGAGAGAGAGAAAGATAGAGCGAGCGGTAGAGAGAAAGATAGAGAGAGAGATAGAAAGATAGATAGAGATAGATAGAGAGAGATATATACAGATAGAGATAGATAGATAGAGAGAGATTGAGAGAGAGATAGAGAGAAAGATAGAGAGAGAGAGATAGAGAGACATAGATAGATAGAGAGAAAGATGGAGAGAGAGAGATAGATAGATAGATAGAGAGATAGAGAGATAGAGAGAGATAGATAGAGAGCTGATAAGTCAAATTTTAGGGCTTTTATGTCGTTTTGATTCAGACTTAACCAACAATATTTATGAAAATTTTCCGCTTAAATACTCTATAATTAATATAGGGAAGTAATGGGTCGATCCACAGAGAGGAACAAATTTAATTTTAGAATTTCTTCTCAAGCTTGGGGTGAAGACAATGATTTTAAAAGTGGAACATATAATTTCTTCTGGGATTTTTTTAGATTTTTATGTAACATTTATAATTTCCTATGATTTAAGTTGAAGAAAAAATACAAAGAAAAATACAAAATAATATTTTTGCACTATTTTTCATATTTTTTCTTAACAAAATAAATAAAAAATAAATAGTTTTAGAATTTTCTGGAATTTAATTTACACCAAAAAACCACTATAAATATTAAAAACGAGATTTATAGATTTTTTAAGAATTGTCTTAGGTGTTGAAATGACTGTAAATTGATTGTATGAATTTTCTGGGTTTTTTCTAATTTGTTTTGAATTTTTAAATGCAGAAATTAATTTTCTTTTTATTTCTCTGATTTTTACTATTTTTTATAATTTTTAAATACTAAAAATATGCTATTTACCTACTACGGCGATCACTGGCGACGGTGGCGGAGCGGCGGCGGCAGCGGCGGAGTGGCGGCGGCAGCAGGCCAGATGGGCCGGCGGGTCAGCCCACTAAGGTTAGCCCAATTTGGCTAAGTGAAGACTTAGCCGAATGGGGTTAACCCCTATTGGGCTTAACCCTATGGTCAGGACTTAGCCGATTTGGCTAAGTCCTGCACAGGGCTACCCTGTGCCCTGCGGTCGTGTCCGATGCCCGCGCGTGGAATGGCGGACAGAGGGTTGTCCCTGCCGCACGGGCACGACACCGCACAATGGCGGCTAGAGGACAGACATTTTGAGTTTTGAAAGGATAAAAATGATATTTTAATGCGATTATTTTTTGGAATTCGAAGTAGAGAATGTTTGAGGATCTAGAACGAGAAAGGAAGATATTTTAGAGGGAGAAATAATCGTGTTTAGAAAGAGAAAAGGTTGAAATGAGAGGATAGAGAGAGAAAATGAAGAGATGGTAAAGAGAGAGTTTGTGAGGGAATTTGAAGGTGTAAATGAAGGAGTTTTTTAATAAAAATTTCAGGGGATGAACTATGGATATGGATGGTCTATAGAGAGAAAGAACTAATTCTAGAGAGAGAACAGACAGGAATGAGGACATAGAGAGAGAGAAAATGAAGAGAGAGTGTAGGAGTTAGATAGAATTTGAAAGTGTAAGTGAAGGATTTTTTATGAAAATTTTAGGGGACGAACTATGGATATGTATGAAGGACTAGAGAGAGAGAAAACCTATTCTAGAGAGATAAAGTAGAGAAAATGAGTGTTTAGAGCGGGAAAGTGATGAATTTTAAGGGTAAATGGATGAGAAATGATGGAGAAAGTAGAAATCTAAGATCATAAAGCCTCAAATGCAAGTTTACTGACCCTCAATGCTTCTTCTCAAGTATATATCCTTATATTTCACCAGGATCAGGCGTTTTTCAATGCAAACAAGAGATGAGATTAAGAGAAAACTTCTGTAAGCTTACATTAAGCAGGTTGAACAACGGGGATTCTGAAAAATGCCTTGTCCTTCTGGCCAGCCACTTGCTAGAGCATGTCCAGAATGAGGGGAAATGGAGAAAAAGTCTATTTATGTATTTGGAGAATTACTAAAATACCCTTTGGGCATTTTCTATTATCTTTTCCTGCCATTTTGCATCTTTTTCTCCATTGATTGGGAGTTTCCCCTTTTAATATTTAGCTTCTTTCTTTATAAGGCTTTTGAGAGCCCAATGGACAGGTCAGATGGTGGCCCATCTTCCTCAGATTTCTCTTTTGAAGGTCAACAACTCCACTTGATCCTTTCAAGCCTCTTTGTAGAATCACTAAGGTCACATAAGTTCTCCAACTCTTCAAGAGTTACCATCTTCTCATTCTTGTAAATTTCTGTACATGTGAAACTATAGAATACTCATCAGTACTATAATTGCTTGACTTCAAAGAAGTCAAGGAGTTAAGTAAAAAATAACCATGATGTGCAAAAATTAGAATTTATAGCTAGTGCATAAATATTTAGTTAATTAGAGTGATAACATGATAAATTCTAAATTAATAATACCAAACCATATAAAATCTATAAAAATATACATGTAGTTATCATGTTATCAAGAGAGATAGAGAAAGCTAGAGAGAGATAGAGAGAGATAGAGAGAGATAGAGAGAGAGATAGAGAGAGAAAGATAAAGAGAAATAGAGAGAGAGAGAGAGTTAGAGACAAGGAGAGAGAGAGAGATAGAGAGAGTTAGAGACAAAGATAGAGAGAGATATATATAGAGAGAGAGTTAGAGACAAAGATAGAGAGAGATATAGAGAGAGATAGAGAGAGTTAGAGACAAAGATAGAGAGAGATATAGAGAGAGAGAGATAGAGAGAGTCAGAGACAAAGATAGAGAGAGATATAGAGAGAGAGTTAGAGACAAAGATATAGAGAGATATAGAGAGAGATAGAGATAGAGAGAGTTAGAGAGAGAAAGAGAAAGAGAGAGAGATAGAGAGAGATAGAGAGAGATAGAGACAAAGATAGAGAGAGGGAGAGATAGAGAGATAGAGAGAGATAGAGACAAAGATAGAGAGAGGGAGAGATAGAGAGAGAAAGAGAGAGAGAGAGAGAGAGAGAGAGAGAGAGAGAGAGAGAGAGAGAGTTAGAGACAAAGATAGAGAGAGAGATATAGAGAGAGTTCGAGAAGATAGAGAGAGAGAGATAGAGAGAGAGTTAGAGAAGATAGAGAGAGATAGAGAGAGAAAGAGAGAGAGAGAGAGAGAGAGAGAGAGAGAGAGAGAGAGAGAGAGAGAGAGAGAGAGAGAGAGAGAGAGAGAGAGAGAGAGAGAGAGAGAGAGAGAGAGAGAGAGAGAGAGAGAGAGAGAGAGAGAGAGAGAGAGAGAGAGAGAGAGAGAGAGAGAGAGAGAGAGAGAGAGAGAGAGAGAGAGAGAGAGAGAGAGAGAGTGTGTGTGTGTGAGAGAGATAGATATATATATATATATATATATATATATATATATATATATATATATATATAGAGAGAGAGAGAGAGAGAGAGAGAGAGATATATATCTAATTCGGTCCCCAACTCGGTCTGACCGCTGACCGCGTTTTTCCTACCAAAGATCAGGACTCGGTCATTCACGACTCCCCCAAAAAAAACAAAAAAACAAAAACAAAAAAAAGCAGAATAAACGCTTTTTATTCCGCCCGAAACGCCGTCGGAAGCAAAGATTAAAGATACCAGAGCACCTCTAAGCTTCAGCCCTTCCTTCAATGGCGATCTGCTGCTCCTGCGGCCGCTTCCCCGCCCGCTTATCCTGCCCCCGATCTCCATCTCGCGTCTTCCGCCGTCGGATCCCCATTGCCGTGGCCGCCAAGGGCTCCGTTCTCGACTCTCCCGAGAGCCCCTCCGAGTTCGTCAAGAGGATGGAGCAGACCTGGCTCATCTCTCAGGTTTGATTCCCCCTTTTTTTGTCTTTTTTTTTCTCCTCAATTTGACCTTTTTTGGCAGTTTTTCTCCCCGAATTGAAGAACAATCGCTTTGTGTTTGTTCTTCATTTTGATATTATATCCCGGGTTTTAGAAAATATTTGATTTCTGGCTCATCTCTCAGGTTTGATTTTCCCGTTTTCTGTCTTTTTTACTTGTTGATTTGACGCTTTTTTTGACAGTTTGTCTCCCCTGATCGAAGAACAATCCTCGATTGATGTTCTCCTCTTTCAAGAGTTTTTTTTAAAAAAATTTCTCCCGTTCGAAGAGCTATCGCTTTATGGTTATTCTTGGTTCCGATGTTATATCCCGGGTTTTAGAAAATTTTTGATTACTGGCTCTCTCTCTCAGGTTTGATTTTCCCGTTTTTTGTCTTTTTTACTCGTTAATTTGACGGATTTTTCTCTTCTGATCGATGAGCGATCGTCGATTGCTTGTTCTTCTGTCCGACAGTATTCTCCTTGTTCAAGAGTTTTTTTGTTTAAATATGTCCTGTTCTCAGAACGATCGCTGTATGTTTGTTCTTTATTCCAATATTGTATCCGGGGGTTTAAAACTATTTGATTTCTGGCTCTCTCAGGTTTGATTTTCCATTTTTCTGTACTTTTTTCCTCGTTAGTTTGACCTTTTTTGACAGTTTTTCTCCCCTGATCGGAGAACAATCCTCGATTAATTGTTCTCCTCGTTTAAGATTTTTTTAAAAAGAATTTCTCCCGTTCGAAGAACAATCGCTTTATGTTTGTTCTTGATTCCAATATTATATCCCGGGTCTTTGAAAATAGTTGATTTCTGGCTCATCTCTCAGGTTTGATTCTCCTCTTTTTGTCTCTTTTTCTCGATAATTTGACAGTTTTTCTTCCCTGATCGACGAACGATTGTCGATTGATTATTCTTCGGCCCGAGAGTATTCTCCTCGTTTTAGAGTTTTTTTTTTCTTTGAGCTCTTCTGTTCGAAGCTCTATCGATGTATGTTTGTTCTTGATTCCTATGTTTTAAAAAATTATTTGATTTCTGTTGATCGAAGAACAATCGTCTATTGGTTGTTCTTCGGTTCGAGAGTACTATCGGCGTTTTACAGTTTTCTTTTATTTCTTGTGTTCGAAGATCAATCGCTATATGTTTGTTCTTGATTCCGATATTATTTCCCGGGTTTAAGAATTATTCGATTTATTAAAGAATTGTTTGGTTTTAGAAATTTTCAAATACAGTCGTCAATTGGGTTGCTCTTCAATCCAAGACTATTACCCGCGTTTTAGAGATTTTTTATTCGTCTTTATCGAAGAACAATTGTCAGTTTATTGTTCTTTCATCCAGGAGTATTAACCGCTTTTATAATTTTATTTTATTTCTCTTGTCCGAAAGAAATTCAATGTAATTTTTTTTCGATTTTAGTTTTTTTATGTCTTGATCGGAGAAAATCATCAACTGATTGTTCTTCAATCCAAAAATAATTGGGCGAATTTTAAAATTTTGTGTCCTAGATAATTCAATATTCTAACCGGCGAACAATTTGGGCATTATGCTAATATTAGTATTCCTCCTCGTGCAGTATGAATATTTTTTTGATGATTTTCCACTAAAATACCCAATCCTTTTTCTCTGTTATATTTATTATATTCAAATTGTGTCGTTTTTAAATAGTATTTAGAAAAAGGCTAGGAGAAATCATCAGATCAAAATGTGGTATTTTCATTTCTGTGGAAAATGGATTGGGAAACAAACAATGAGCCAGGCTTTAGAAATCAATGAGAGATGGGGACTCTACTGAACTAGAAATATGAAAGAGCCTAGAAATAAAAGAGCAAATAAAGAAATTGGGAACTTTGCTGAATTAGAAAATGGAGAAAATAAATCTAATCATAAATAGAGATATAGATATAGATAGAGATAGAGATATAGATATAGATGGAGATAGAGATAGAGATATAGATATAGATAGAGATAGAGATAGAGATAGAGATAGAGATAGAGATAGAGATAGAGATAGAGATAGAGATAGAGATAGAGATAGAGATAGAGATAGAGATAGAGATAGAGATAGAGATAGAGATAGAGATAGAGATAGAGATAGAGATAGAGATAGAGATAGAGATAGAGATATAGATAGAGATAGAGATAGAGATAGAGATAGAGATATAGATAGAGATAGAGATAGAGATAGAGGTAGAGGTAGAGGTAGAGGTAGAGGTAGAGGTAGAGGTAGAGGTAGAGGTATAGGTAGAGGTAGAGGTAGAGGTAGAGGTAGAGGTAGAGGTAGAGATAGAGATAGAGATAGAGATAGAGATAGAGATAGAAATAGAGATAGAGATAGAGATGGATATTAGGAACTTTGTTGAGTTCAAGATCCTGCCTAAGTCCAGTAAAGGTTAATAGCACGCTTGCTATTGATTATAGCTTAACAATGTTTACTGGTTTGTTAAACGTTAATTTTTCTCTTGAGTTTTCATGTAATGAACTAGATTATCCGATACATAAAGTTAGATTTTTATTCTGATGGGTGGTAATCAGCAACCGGGGCCGATTCCGTGTTCTTCGTGCGCGTCGAAGGGACACATGGAGTGCAAGTGGTGCGGTGGGACCGGGTTCTTCATCATCGGCGACAACATGCTATGCGAGTTTCCGTCGAGGAACACAACCTGCGTTATCTGCGCCGGCAAGGTTATCTCTCTCTCATCTCTCTACCCATTATTTTGTTTCTCTATCTATATTTCTCTTATGGTGCAGGATTTCTTCCACTCAGTATCCCTTTTCTCCTCTTGTGGATCTCTCTCTAGCTTCCAATCAGTTTCCATCTTTCTCTCTCTACCTCATTTACATCCCCATCTATCCTCCCTCTTCCCCCACTATGTCTGTCTCTATTCTTGTTCCTCTCTCCTCTTTCTCCTTTAATCTCCATTAGACATGGTCGTTCTGTTCTTTTTGTGCGAATTGTTCGTTCTATTCGGTTTTACGAACAGAAAAACAAATTCGAACAGAACATCGCACAGACCCGTGTGCAGTTCTTTTGTTCGCTTTGTGCAAATTTTGTTCTAGTTTTGTGCGAATGTGCAAATTTTGTTCGTTTTTGGGAAAAAAAGACCAGAACAAAGAACGAGGACCTGTGAGGTTCTTTTGTGCTAATTTTTTGTTCGTTTAAAACGAACAGAACAGAACAACCATGTCTACTCTCCATTGATTTTCTCTCTCTTTGCATGTGAAGTCACTATTTCAATCCATTCACTTTCTCTCTCTATCTCTCTCTAGATCTATTTATCCCGCTCTGCTCTTTCTAGTTACTTCTGGGAAATGTGTTAAAGTGGGTAAAGTTTACCATGGACTCTGTTGCAGGGTTCAAAATCCTGCCCAGACTGCAAAGGAACAGGATTCAGAGCCAAGTGGCTCGGCCAGCCCCCCGCGAAGCCTCATGATGTATGAACATCATCTATACCATGATATGACATGTACATCATCTCTCTCTCATGTACACACGATGAGGAGTACCGCCGTGCCGGGAGATTTATACTACATTCTTATGTAAAGTTAACTTTGAAAGTTCATTTTTACACTTTGCACTGGTGTCTTTGCTCTACAATGATACAGATCCCTATGTATGTAGGGATGTCATGGCGTTCTTCAAAGCTAAACCCATATGCATGCACGGATATCATGCCAATCCGAAAGCTAAGGTACCCATAAGTATGATAAGAAGCAGAGCTTTCTTACCATAAAAGATAGGGATAGAGAACTGGCAGTAAGATCATCTTCAGGAACTCGGAGTGGGAGGAAGAGAGCATCACCAGAGGAGATATGAGAACCAACAACTTACATTTACAGGGAAAATGACTAAAATAATGAAGAGTGGAAAATAATTAAAATACCCCTCAAGGGTAAAATAACGAAAATGTCCCAAATATGATGGGGATTGTACCAAAGTACATATAGATGTCATTGCGATAGTAGAAACCACTCATATGTGTTATTATCAAGTCATATATGGATATTAATGGCTGTGTATGAATGTAGCCATACATCATTGTTCCAAAATTATTTTATCCATACAACCTATGGATATCATGGGGCTCTTGGAAACTAATCAGATGTTCATATGGATATTATCAGTTCCCAGAGCCATGTATCCGCATGAATATTATAAGATGTTATAAAATTATTCAGAAGCTATTTGCTTGTGTATACATACATATCATCAAGTCACTTCACAAAGTTATACGGCCAGATTAAACCATGGACGTCATATCTGTTCCTAAGATCAAAGTATGATGGGCAGAGAGAGACATGAAGAAAAAAGAGAACTTTAATGCCCCATCATAAATCTCTGACATATTACTTCCTGGGTCATCATGTTTGAATCACGTTTGCAAAAATGCGCAAGTCGGAAAAAATACTCGCCAAGATTATAAATGATAGAACCATATTACATAGAATTACAACAAAGAATAATCCATTCAATGCTGAAACAGTATCCAGGAAAAAAATTAAAGAAACTTGAAAAATGAGAAGAAATCATACTTGAATTCCCCAGATTGGAGTGTTTATAGGAGTCTGAGCTTCCCTCTTTGAGAAGAGTATCTGGCCTGGCACTGGGCTCTCGCGACGCCGGACATGGCGGCGCAAGATTCGGCGGCGCTGCCATGAGTAACAGCAAAGTAGAGATAGACAGAGCAGACAAAGGCCAGAAGAACGAGCATAATTAGAAGGAAACGGTGGCGGTTGATCAAGATCGACCAGCTTCCTAGATCATCTTTGATGATCGATCTCTTCCCCAGAGTGTGAAATTGGGGGTTTAGAGATCTCCGATGAGGAGATGACACTGCATCAAGAACCATTTCCCTTGATCTTGATCCTGCATTTATAGATTTTGCTCGGCGGATCAGTAATTGAAGGATCAAGTTGAAGTTAATCAGCATAATCGAATGATCAATTGAAAGAAATCCGGCAAAAAGAGGACCATTCCACCCAATCTTGATCCTGCACTAAAGAGATTAGGTCCAGCGGATCAATAATGAAACGATCATGTAAAGTTAATTGGAGTAATCGAACGATCAATTGATAGAAAAATCCGGAAAAAATAGAGGACTATTCCTCCTAATCTTGGTCCTGCATTTATATAGATTGTGCTCCGTGGATCCGAAATCTAACGACCGGCTGAAGTTAATGAGCATAATCGAAATTTAAACAGAGACAAATCCGAAAAAGAAAACAATCTATATAAATGCAGGACCAAGATTAGGAGGAATAGTCCTCTATTTTTTCCGGATCCGAAATCTAACGACCGGCTGAAGTTAATGAGCATAATCGAAATTTAAACAGAGACAAATCCGAAAAAGAAAACATCGAGAATTATCCCCCATAAACTTGATCCTGCGTTCATATAGATTGTGCTCGGTGGATCAATAATCGGACGATCAAATTGAAGTCAATCCGCATAATTTTGAGAAATCCGGAAGGCAAGAGACCCGAAGAGGTGAAATAAATATACGAATAATTGATCGTGTTTAGAAAAGCGCCAGAACGCGGAAGAAGAATCGAGAAATTTATACGCTTTATCTGTTTCTAAATCTTTATTGAGAAAAAGTGAATTTCTGGCGCGAATCCAAGCTTGATCGGTGTCTATTAGATCGATTATTTATTCATTTCACAACCTCTAAATTCGTCCTCCCTGCACAGATGGGCAATCGCGTCAGAGAAAAGGATGAATTTCGATAGATCCGGCGAATGAATCTCGTTTGCCGAGCTACGATATCTTTCACGGGTGAATTTGAACGCTGAATCGAAAGAAAACGAGGAGGAGAAGAGGGAAAACTGAGCTGGTATTGCGAATTGGAGAGATTTGGGGTTAGAGTGGAAGTGAAGAGGGCGCACCTTGACAACGTCGTTGTGGGGGGCCGGCAGAGACGGCCACGGGCCGGATACAAGGAAGACCAGCGAAGACCCTTGTCTTTCCAAATTTCATGTATATATTTCTCTCTCTCTCTCTCTCTCTCTCTCTCTCTCTCTCTCTCTCTCTCTCTCTCTCTCTCTCTCTCTCTCTCTCTGTCTCCCTCTCTCTGTCTGTCTGTCTCTCTCTCTCTCTCTGTGTCACTCCCTGTCTCTCTCTGTCTCCCTCTCTCCCTCTCTCTCTCTCTCTCTGTCTCCCTCTCTCTGTCTGTCTGTCTCTCTCTCTCTCTCTCTGTCTCTCTCTCTCCCCTCTCTCTAACTAGCCCCTCTCTCTCTCTCTCTCTCTCTCTCTCTCCCCTCTCTCTAACTAGCCCCTCTCTCTTTGTCTCTCTCTCCCCCCTCTCTCTCTCTATCTAGCTGCACACACACATTGTATCTCTCTCTCTAGCTTTTATCTCTCTATCTAGCCACACACACACTTTATCTCTCTATGTAGCCACTCACACAACTCTCTCTCTATCAAGCCACACACACTCACACACTTTCTCTCTCCATCTACCCACACCCACTTTCTCTCTCTATCTAGCCACACACATACTTTATCTCTCTATCAAACAACACACGCACACTTTATCTCTCTATCTAGCCACACACACCTCTCTCTCTAACTAGCCTCTCTCTCGATCAAGCCACACACACTCACACACTTTCTCTCTCCATCTACCCACACACTTTTTCTCTCTATCTAGTCACTCACATAGTTTATCTCTCTATCTAGCCACACACATATTTTATCTCTCTATCTAGCCACACACACTATATCTCTCTATGTAGCCACACACACTCACACACTTTCTCTCTCCATCTATCCACACACACGTTCTCTCTCTATCTAGCCACACACATACATTATCTCTCTATCAAACAACACACACTTTATCTCTCTATCTAGCCACACACACAACTCTCTCTCTAACTAGCCTCTATCTCTATCAAGCCACACTGATGCAGAATGAGTGGAGAACAGATGCAAGATGACGAGGTGTAACTAGATATCAGGATAATCTAGTGTAGGAATATGATAAAACAGACCACAAATCACGCGTTCGAATCCGAGGATTTAAATTCGACAAAAAATAATGATGGTGCAGCCCCTTTCCTCGTCGAGGGCGGGAGTATTGTCTTACAACCACCGTGGTGATGCAAAGCACCAAAATCAATAAATTCGAGCGGCAATCGCTAGAAGATTCAAGACCTACTCAATCTATTCGCTTGAAGATTCAAAATCCAAAAACAAATCCGACGGCGGTGGACGAACACTCGAAGAATACTGGATGACGAACACGGGACACCACAGAGTGCAGAAGTACCTCAGCACTAGATAGTGTGTGACGAGGTTGCGGGGAATTCTCGAAGCGTCGATGACGAGCACGAAGATGAGTGGCCAGGCGAGCACAAGGGCGCAGGTGAGCGGCGTGAATGCCGAAGTAGATGGTCGTGATGTTGGGTGCGGGTGGCTGTAAGGGCGGCGCACGCTTGACCGGTGGGCAATGAGCGCAGGTGGGCGGCCTGCGCAGGTGGGCGGTCTGCGAGGGCGGGCGGCCTGCGCAGCGGGCAATGAGCGAGGGCTGGCGGCCAGCGAAGGCGGGTGGCCTATGCGGCGGCCGGCCTGCGCGAGTGGGCGGCCTGCGTGCGGGCGGGTGGCCTGCGCGGCGGGCGACCTGATAGGGCAAGCGGCCTGCGTGTGGGCGGATGGCCTGCGTGGTGGCGGTCTGTGTGGGTGGGCGGCCAACGGTGTTAGCGGAAGAACGTGCACGTGGGCACAGATACAGGCAGCGCAGACGATCAAAAATTCTTCTCTTGGCAGTGGTAGCGGCTGCGGCGGCGGCTGCGGCGGCGGCTGCAGCGGTGACTCTAAAGGAAGGAAGGTTAGGGAAAATCTCTCAAGAAGAAAACTTCAATTCTTGAAATAAAAATCATCAAGTGCTTCTTGCGACATTTGCCTATGTATAGGCCTTAGAGGAAAGAGAAAATAAGATTAAAGATAACCATCACGTGGACGTAGGCGATGTGTCAACTTGTCACATCAAAGGGTGGCTCTGCAATTGGCATTGACGACGTGTCATGATGGGGGACATCTCGTGTGTAAGTGGAGGTGCGTCCGATGCCGTTGTGTTGACGTAGTCGCCATCAGGACGGTTCTGTAGTTGGCGTTGACGACAAGTCATGATGCAGGATGTCTCGGATGACGGTGGAGGCGCGCCCGAAGATGGTGTGTTGATGTTGCCACCACCACACACACGCTCACACACTTAATCACTCCATCTACCCACACACACTTTCTCTTTCTTATCTACTCACGCACATACTTTATCTCTCTATCTAGCCACACACACACTTTATCTCTCTATGTAGCCACTCACACAACTCTCTCTCTATCAAGCCACACGCACTAACACACTTTCTTTCTCTATCTAGTCACACACACACACTCTCTCTCTCTAACTAGCCACACACACTCATACAATTTTTCTCTCTATCTAGCCACATACACACATTTTTCTAGAGCCTCTATATCTCTCTAAAAAGTCTCTCTCTCTATCAAGCGACTCTCTCTATCTAGCCTCCCTCTCTCTCTATCTAGTTACTCTCTCTCTAGCAAGCCTCCTTTTCTCTATCTCTAGCTTGCTTCTTTTTCTATCCATAGCTGGCCTATCTCTCCCTCCCTGTCCTTCACTAGCTCGCCTCTCTCTCCTCTCTCCTTCTCTTTCTCTGTCTAGACGTTCTCTCCCTCCCTCTGTTTAGTAGGTCTCTCTCTTCCTATTCTCCCTCTCTTTCTCTATCTAGAACCTCCCTCTCCGTTCCATCTCTCCCTCTCTCTCTCTTTCTACCATCTCTCATTCTCTATCTATCTAGCCTCTTTCTCTGTCTCTCGCTGTCTAACCCCTCCATCTATCTTTCTATCTACCTATCTTCTTTCTTTCATATTCTCTGTTTATGTATGTATGGAGTGTATGGTATGTATGTTATGTATGGTAAGTACATATGTATGTTATTTATCTTTGTATGTACGGTGTGTACGTTATCTATGGTATGTATGTATGTAAGTTATGTATGTTATCTATGGTATATATGGTAAATATGTGTGTATGTTATGTTATGTATACATAACAAACGTAGCATACAGAGGTACATACAAAAAATACGCACATATGTATATAAATACCATACATCACAAAACAGAACATGCATGCATATGTACAAATGTATGCTACTTTTGTAATGTGTTGTATGTATGCTATGTATGCATGTATGTATGTAAGTGTGGATGTACATAAGTTGGTATATGTGCGTATGTAGGCATGCATGTATGTAGGTATATGTATATTTTTATCTATATCTCTATCTTTCTATCTATTTATCAATGTGTGCTATGTATGGTATGTTTGATACGTATGTTTTTATCGTATGAATGTATGTAAGGATGTTTATATGTATGTATGTAGTTATATGTAGGCACGTAGGTATGTGTATACCTAGTAACATATCTACCTATCTGTATATATATAAATATATATCAGTATGCTTATCTATGTATGATATGCATGTGTTTCATATGAATGTATTATGTATGTATGCATGTTGATATGTATATGTAGGTATACATACACATGTAGGTGTATATGTACTTAGTTAAGTATCTATCTATGTATCTACATATCTCTCTATTTATCGCAGCAAGAGAGTTGACCTCAGAAAAAATACTCCGATAAGGAGATAACTACTTTATTTTCTGATATATCAATCGATCTCTCTCTATCTATCTTTTTATGTCTCTATATATATCTATATGTATCTCTTTCTATCTTTCTATCTATCTTTATATGTCTCTATTATAGTGCAGGGACGCGGACGGGACAATTTTTCGTCCTGGGATTGGACGAAAACCGGGACGGAAATTCGTCCCGAGACTAAGTGGCGGGACGGTGTTAGTCCACTCGAACAAAAAAAATCGTCCGGTCCGGAGGTCTCGGACGGAAAAACCGTCCCGTACGTATCCCTGCACTGATTCCGGATGTTAGACGGGACGACCTTCGTCCCGTCCCGTCCATCATCCACGTCCCAGAGGATCCGAAACTATAGTGTCTATATAGATCAGGGACGCGGACGTGACAATTTTTTCATCACGGGACGAAAACATCATCCCCCCCGAGGATAAGGACAGATTTTGGAACTAAAATTCGTCCGGGGACCCTCCGAACGGTACGGTTTTCATTCCATGGGACGAAAAAATCATGCGTCCGGAGGTCTCCTGACAATGGACGGAAAACCGCTGGATTCACATCCGGCGGTTGAGATGTTGCCACGTGGCCTTGCAAGGACAATTTATAATATATTATAATCTATTAAATATATAAAATGTGTTTTTTCGTCCCGGCTAGAATTTCGGGACGAAAAATCGTCTCGGGAGGACTGGATGGGACGAAAAATCGTCCCAAGATCATTGCACGGGACGGATTTTTGTCGGTGGACAAAAACCGTCCTGTCCTTTGTCCCTGAGCTTATGTCGGACATAGGATGGGACAAAATTCGTCCCGTCCGTCCTTCGTCCACATCCGGGACAGTCCGGAGCAATAAGTCTCTATGATCTATTGTTAGGCTCCTAACTAGGCGGCATTCCCTGCTCAGAGGCCTACGTGCTTATTGGGAGGGCGTGTCCGTTGTATTTCGGCTCACAACATTTTTAAGGACTGAGTCATAATGGGTAGCGATGCCCAATACCTGATTATTCAGGCCATTGCCACTGTCGATGGTGATTCACTGCAGACTGTGCACGTGCTCGTCCGCGCCCAAGGGGCGACGGATCAGGTACGGTCCGTGCGTGCTGGGCACGCGGGCTGAACGGTGTGTGCGCACGCGCCCCAAGCGCTGCGCACCAATGCCAAGCGCCACGCGTGGGCGCCAACGCTACCCGCAAGCGCCGAGCGCTGCACGCGGGAGCAGGAAGCGCTGTGCGCGGGTGCGTCAAATGCGGTGGCGTCGCGCAGACTGCGCACTTGAGTGTCGACACGGGTGCCGGTGGCGTGTGTGATCGTCAAGGCAGGGGTGGCGTGCGTGATCGCCAGGCCCGCGGGCGCGCGGCGCCTGGCCCGACGCACTTGTGTAGCGGCAAAGCGGGCGCGCAGGCGGAGCGGCGGCCCTGAGGCCGTGTGGCGACATTACCTTGGCGCAAGGCGCCTCGTCTTGTTCCTTGTAACACCCCTCGTCTTCCCCCATGTAATTATCCCCAATGATGATGTACTCTTTATGATATAAATGCAATGACCCTATTCATTGACGGTGCCTAGCACCACCATCTCTTCTAACCCCTTCTAAGCGATCTTAAGCAATTGCAAAAGCTTCCGCTGCAAGAGATCAAGGCTGCTCAGTGTTCGGCTCTAAGCACTGATGGTGATTCAACTAATTCCGAGCAAGAAACCTAGCTTGAGATTTCACCAATATATATATATATATATATATCTCTTTCTATCTTTCTATCTATCTTTATATGTCTCTATAATCTATCTATTTATGTATCTATTAATTTATCTCTCTATATAACTATATATTTCTTTATCTATCTCTCTATCTCATCAAGAGATTGACCTCGGAGAAAAATACTCCGATAACTACGTTATCCTCTCATATAAGAAACCTGTCGAACTCTCTCTCTTTCTAGCTCTATCTATCTATCTTCTCGCTTTGATTGTCGAATTTCTAGGAGAGGATCGAGGAATTCGTTGGGATTTCAAGCGATTTTGTTGCTTGTTTGATCTTGATCGTGATAGGATGTGGGCAGCATCGTGCCTGGCGTCGTGCTGCGCTGCGTGCGCGTGCGAAGCTTGCCGATCTGTGGTTGGGGGGATCAGCCGGCGCTCCGCTAGAATCGCATATTGTGGATTGTTCGCACTTTCGCTCATCCTCTCATGGATTCTCCGTGAGGTCGCCGCCCCTCTCATGGAGAAGATTCCATGTGCGTGTTCTTCCCTAATTTTTTGGATTTTTTATTGATGGGTGATCGTGGATGTTTCATTTGATTTGGTCTAATCAGCCCATCAGGGGTTTCGTTGAAGTGAATTTTGGTGGGCTTTGGGGATTAATCGCTTCAGCATGCGTGTTCTTCCCTAATTTTTTTGGATTTTTCCTTGATGGGTGATCGTGGATGTTTCGTTTTGATTTGGTCTAATCAGTCTCTGTGGTTTCGTCGAACTAAATTTCGGAGGGATTTGGGGATTAATCATTTCAACGTGCGTCTTCTTCCCTAATTTTTGGATTTTTTTCTTGATGGGTGGTCGTGTATGTTTCATTCGATTCGATCTAATCAGCCCATCTGGGGGTTCGTTGAACATATTTTGGAGGGGTTTTGAGGATTAACCATTTAAATGTGCGTTTTCTTCCCGAATTTTGTTCTTTTGATGGGTGATCGTTATTATTGTTTGATTTGATTAAATAAATCTAGGGTTTCGATGAACTGAATTTTGGGGTTTTTCGCCGTTGATCATTTCAGTTCTCGTGTTCTTCCCTAAATTTTGTTTACTTGATTGGAGATGTTCTTGATTGGTTTGATTGATTTTTTTTTCTGAAGAAAAGAGGGAAGATCATCTGAAGATTTTGATTGAATTAGTCGGTCAAGGGTTTCAATGAACTGAATTCTGGCGGTTTTCAGAGATCAAACATTTCACTGTGCTTGTCTGGTTTGAGGATTTGATCGGAGAAGTTCTTGTCTGGTTTATTTGAAATACTCGATCAAGGGTTTCAAAGTACTGACTTTTTGAGCTTTTAGGGAATAATCATTTGAGTGGCGCCTTCGTCCCCCCCAAAAAAGATTATTTGGTCGGAGATATTCTAATATGGTCTGACTGAATTAGTCGAATGTGGATTTTGATGAACTGATATGTGGGGTTTTTTTAGGGATTAATCATTTCCACCGGACACCAGATCGCGAATGGTTCGAGACAGATGCAGTCCTACGCGTCAGTCTGGGAAATTTTGTGTTCTTCACCATCCTTGCAATAATCATGATGGGAATCAAAAACCAGAAAGATCCAAGGGACAGGATTCACCATGGTGGGTGGACGGCAAAGATTGTCTGCTGGTTCTTCGTGGTGTTTTTAATGTTCTTTGTTCCAAACAGCCTCGTCAGCTTCTATGGTATGTTTTTCTCTCTCTTTTCTTATAAACCTTGCTATCTCTGATAACATGATACACAAAAGATGAACAGCTTTCTTATGATCTAGTAAATTGAATGATGGTTTTGATATTCTTCTTTTTCAGTAATTGCCTTCTCATAATTTCCTTTTATTCTCGTTGCCCATGAAAATTAATCAGCGTCTGGATTGTAAAATTACTCACCAATGTTTTCTCTCGCAGAGGGTATCTCTAAGTTCGGATCAGGGCTGTTTCTCCTCGTCCAAGTGGTCCTTCTGCTTGATTTTGTTCATGGTTGGAACGACAACTGGGTCAACAGAGATGAACAATTCTGGTTCTCTCTAATTCTCTTCTCTCTTTATCTCTATCTATATCTCTCACTCTCTATATATCTATCGATATATCTTTCTCTCCCTCTCTCTCTCTCTCGATCTCTATCTATCTATCTAAATATATCCAACCATACGTCCATCCATCGATCCATCCATCCATCTACTCATCTATCAATCTAATATTTCTCTCTCTTTTAATGGCAGGTATATGGCGCTGTTGATCGTATCACTGGTCTGCTATTTGGCCACCTTCTCCTTCTCTGGGTTGTTGTTCTACTGGTTCACTCCATCAGGGCAAGACTGTAGCCTGAACATGTTCTTCATCGTCATGACCCTCATCCTTGGGGTTATCTTTGCTATTGTAGCTCTTCACCCAAAGGCACAAACTCCAAAGACTTCTACTCAAACTCCAATCTTGTTGCACAAGTCTGAATAATCTCAAAATTGTCTCTCTTTTTTTGGGCAGATTAATGGGAGTCTTCTGCCAGCATCTGTTATTTCTGTGTACTGCACCTATCTCTGCTACAGTGGACTGTCCAGCGAGCCGAGGGAGTACGAGTGCAATGGGTTGCACCACCATGCAAAGGCTGTTTCCACTGGGAGCATGACTTTGGGGCTGTTGACCACCATTCTTTCAGTCGTCTACTCAGCAGTCAGAGCTGGCTCCTCGACCTCGCTCCTCTCTCCGCCCAGCTCTCCCCGCGAAGGTCACCCAGCTCGCCCATCTCTGAATGTTTCTGGACCATTCCATTTCTTCCAGTCTTTAGGAATTGCCGACGACGAGTTTGTCATCTATGAGGACGAATTATTCGCCTCAGTCTAGCCACAGAGGAATGACAAATGAAGATGATGACTCATCATCGTCCTCGTCATCTGAAAGAGTTATTAATATCCAAGCGCTTACCAACTGTGCCAAAACCATGGCTAATAGCAAGGGCACTACTTTTCCTATTTGGTAGGATGTTGCTCTTTGACAAGAGTAAAGAGATAGAAAATGACGAGAGAATGATGATGAGTCATCATCATCGTTGATCGTCAATTCGCGGAAAAAGAATGATGTTGATGATGAAATCATTATTGGCATCGTCGTTTCGATGAGAACAAATGGCAAGGAGGACAATATGTCACTCTTGTCCTCGTCCTAGTAGACGTGGTCATTCTGTTCTTTTTGTGCGAATTTGTGCGAACTGTTCATTCTGTTCGGTTTTCTGAACAGAACAAAAAAAAATTCGAATTGAACATTGCAGACCCGTGTGCGGTTTTTTTGTTCGCTTTGTGCGAATTTGTGCGAATGTGCGAACGTTGTTCGTTTTACAAAAAAAAAGAACGGAACAAAGAACAAGGCCTGAACAACCATGTCTACGTCCATGTGCGAAATTTGTGCGAATTTTTTATGGGAATTCGCACAAACCATGGCGAATTCGCACAAATTCGCACAACCATGTCTACGTTCTTTTGTGCGAATTTTTTGTTCGTTTCAAACGAACAAAACAGAACAACCATGTCTACGTCCTAGTAAGTGGGTACGGCTGGCTGTACATCGGATCAAATTCTTAGAACTTCTTGAATCTTTGGGTCAACTTAAAGGTGGAGACCGTTTACGTCATTGAGGATGATGCAGGGTTGCGGCAGAAGCCACTGCTGGCATTTGACAAGATGGAGGCAGGCGGGGAAGAGGAAGACGGGAAGAAGGAGGCAGCGAGGCCGGTGAGCTACTCGTACTCATTCTTCCACTTGATATTCTCACTGGCTAGCATGTACTCTGCAATGCTGTTGACCGGGTGGTCGACATCGGTGGGGGAGAGTGGGAAGTTGGTGGATGTGGGCTGGCCCTCTGTGTGGGTACGTATCGTGACCGGGTGGGCCACTTCAGCCCTCTATATCTGGTCCCTTGTGGCCCCTGCCCTCTTCCCTGATAGGGAGTTCTAAGCTGCACATACTTTTCTAATCTGTTTATGTCTGGGAATGTTAGCCATAGCTGGCAAACTGGAAGTTTGTGTGTGATATAATAAACTGTTTTTTAATTGCTTCTTCCTGATGATTTGTGTTGCTGTGGAAGCTTTTTCTTTTGTTTGTGCAAGCAAACAAAGCCTAAACTTATGTTGGTCAAGTTTAGAAGTTTGTGTGGAGTATGATTATTTATCCACTTTTAAAAAAAAAAGGATTATCTTTTATCTATTACTAACTACTTCTTGGAGATTTGTGGTGGTGGGAGAAGAGTCTAGTTTTTGTTTTTTGCAAGTAATCAATCTTAGAATTCTAGGGATCCATTTTAGGGATCCCTATCAGAGATGGTTCCAAACTGTTTTTTAATTGCTTCTTCCTGATGATTTTTGTTGCTGGGGAAGCTTTTTCTTTGGTTTGTGCAAGCAAACAAATCCTAAACTTATGTTGGTCAAGTTTAGAAGTTTGTGTGGAATATGATTATCTTTTATCTATTACTAACTACTTCTTGGAGATTTGTGGTGGTGGGAGGAGAGTTTAATTTTTGTTTTTTGCAAGTAATCAATCTTAGAACTCTATAGATCCAGTTTAGGGATTGCAATCTAGTTTTTTAATTTCTTTTGTTTCCTGTTTTTATGCATGGGATTTGAGGATCTCCAAATTACTTTATATTTTCTTAGGGGTGTGTTGTTCGGTAAGCTTTTGCTTTGGTTTGTGCAAGTACGCAAGCCTAACCTTGTAGTGATAGAAAATTAAAAAATTTAAGCTTGTGGAATATGATGATAACAGTTAACTATATATTATCGGGATTTGTGTGGGTAAGTTTTTGCTTTGGTTTGTGCAAATATGCAAGCCTAAAAAAATATTTTTATCAGTTAAATGAATGTCTTCGGGATTTGTGTTAAATGGGAAGTTTTTAGTTTTGTTAGTGCAAGGAATCAAGTTTAAACTTCCTCTGATCAAATTTAGAAGTCCCAATCAGTGATAGCAATTTGAGAATCATTTCAAAAAAAAAAAATTCTTGGAGAAGCTTTTGTCTTGGTTTGTGCAAGTAACTAGTCTTAAACTACTAATAATAACGTTTAAAACTCTTTACATGAATTATGCCCCTATTATGTGAAGTCTGCCGATCATATTACAGACATTTTCTCACGGACGAGCAGTGTTTATTCTTTGTTCCACCGGTTATTTTAATGTGTATTTTTTTCTGTAGAATCGAGCCTTAAGACTAGGGAGAATTGAGGTAGTGTAGAGATATGAAGAGAGAGAAAATGTGTTTATGGAGAGAGATAGAGGATAACAGTTTAAAAAGAGTCGATGAAGAGACAGAGAGATGATAGAGTTATATAGAGACAAAAAAAGAGAGATAGAGGAGGTACATAAATATGGTGAAAGATAGAGAAGATAAATTTATAGATTAAACAATAAAGATATGTATAAAGATAAGATAGATAAAGACTAAAGAGAGATGTGAAGACAGATGAGAGATAAAGATAAGGTAGATATAAGATAGACAAAGACAAGATAGAGTTAGAGATATAGAGAGGGACTGAGGAGAGAGGGGAGTGTTTATATAGAAGAGAGTTGAACATATAGAGATTGAATGATAATATATCTAGAATAGTTGATTATCTGGGCATGTGTTCAATTGTTTTTTGTTATTTGTTAAGTTAGGATTAAGGTTTGCTGATGTGGCTGCTGAGTCGAACTCCCCAAAAATCTGAGACAATAGAGATAAAAGCCTATGGAGGATGATCCCACTCAGATAGTGAAGGATGTGTTTTAGAGCTTTCCACTCAGCATCATTTGGGCATTGCATTTTCTGTCTGTCACAATTGATGGAGAATGCTATATTGGAGGGGTTCGTGTGGCATATTGAAGAGGACCCACAACGCTTCGAGACCCACAATAATGTTTGAATTGAAATATACTCTCTCATTACTTTCTTTTTGTGGATTCAACCCTTTCTCTATTCTAAATAATAATAGGGTTGGTTCGGAGTGACAGGCCAATTAGCAGGAGGATGTTTGTTGTGTTCTATTTGGGTGCAATGGAGAATAATAGAATTATACTTGGACTGGGATGGAATATAACCATTGACTTGCAGAATCATTTCAATATCCAAGAAGTAATGTGCAGGGCCCAGATCCCAAATAGCAAATTCAACAAGGAGATTATATAGGAGAGTTGGAAAAAAATGGATTTGGAGATATGATTAAAATATCATTAACACAAATTAAGCAAAAGGTGGGATTTGTTGAATGAGCTTAAAAAACAAGGAAACATCAGTTTCCTTGTTGGAGAAAGGTGGTTAGCTCCAGGCTCTAGGGGGCTGTTTCAGACCATAGATATATTTCTTTGAATAGCATAAATAATCATGATGATTCAGATATTTGAAGCCAGGTGGCTGTTCCATACATATATTTTCATCAAGATCACCATGAAATAAGGCATTCAAGACATGTAATTGGTGGATTTTCCAGTGATAACTGATGGCAATGGAGAGGAGTAGACAAATGGTTGCACATTTAAACACGACTGAATGTTTATATCCTTTTTGAGTCTAGCCTTTAGCCACAAGACATATTTTGTGTCTGTCTATCTCTCCACTGGGTTTGTACTTATGTAAATCCACTTGTGGCCAACATTATGATAGTTGTTGTGTTGAGGTACTGACTGTGATGTTTCATTGTTTTGTAAGGCATCAAATTCATTTTGCATCGCTGTCATCCAATGTTTATCTTTGGATGCAGCATTCAATGAGGTTGGTTTAGCAATGTTGGACGCGGCTATGAAAAAGTGAGGCATTGGATGACCGGTAGAAGAGAACATGGATTTGGGATATGGTTGCTGCTGAATGTTCTTTACCAGACTATGTGGATGGTATGAATGATGCACACCTTCATGAAGTTATACGACATCAAGAGATTGAATTTTTTATTGGGCGTGATGTTAATAATGAAATATCAGGTGACAGATCAGTTAGAGAGGTGACTAAGAGTAGCAGTGTTGCGGCTGACACTATCGATGGTGAATATGACAATACGAGGATCATAGGGGCTTCTTTGAGGCATAGTAGTGGTGGGTGGAGGGTGATGAGATGGAGAAGCAGATGTAAATGGATTGAGACCAAGAATGCCAGATGTGTCATTCATGTGAGAAGTTGACTCCAGTGGGAAAACATGCTCAATAAAAAACATGGTGAGATATAAAAAATTATCTACATGGAGAAACAAGTACGTGTAGCTAAGGTGCAGCGAGTTATACCCAAGTAACACACATCATTATGATTTTCATCTATTTTACTCTGGAAGAAAGGATGCACGTATGGATAGCATAGGTAACCACAAAAAGAAAATTGTAATCAGGTTGTAACTTAAAAAAGCATCTCATATGGGGACTTATTTTTAAGAAGGGTGTTATCATCTGATTAATAAGAAAGACAGCAGTAACGCCCCCATGATCCCCACATTTCTTGAGTATACTAGCGTGATGTAATAGAGTCATGGAAGTTTCAAAAATGTGCCTATGTTTTCTTTTCGTAATTCCATTCTGCCCTTGCGTTTGTGGACATGAAACTTGATGAACAATTCAGTGCATTTAAAAATGTGAATGACGAGTTTGATACTCTCCACCCCAATCAAATTAAATATATTTAATTTTAGTATCACACTAATGTTCAAAATGTTTTTCAAAAACAGTGAATTTAGAATATAGATAAAATATCACTTTTTCATAGACAGATAAATACAAGTATACTTTCTATAATTATAGAAAGTTTAAACTGAGGATGTCCCAGATGGGCATACCATGATCCAATTGATACTCATTCCCCAATGAATGCAGCAGGAGATGGGCTGTGTGGTTGTAGATAGTAAAGTCTATCCTTGATTTTTTCTTTCAGAATGATTCAGTGGGTTATCTTGTCTTTCACAAGACAATATAAATCATGAAATTCCACAAAAAATATTATCAATGGTCAATTTATGAATTGACAATAAAGCCTAATGAATATCCTGAACTTGCAATGTATCTTTTAGGTAGATATTCCTACCATAAGTAGAAAATTTTGAAGCACGAAAGGAGAGGATTTTCAATCATGTTCTGCTAAAGAGGTCCAGCCAATCATTGCCAGTGATAATTGGCTTGAGAATTGATATTCTGCTGCTCATTTTTTACTTGGTGGATCTCAACAAAGTAAGTATACCAGCCTCATTTTTTTACTATGTTTGTTAAATTGACCATATATGCTTGTGTTGGAACCTATGATGCCCTAGAGGACTTTGTGGTGATGGTTTCCATAACTGATGTCTCTGGCATATCATTAATTACATTACCTCACTCTAAGTCCAAATCGTGAGCAGACCTGGCACTGAGGCTGGAAAATTGTGTTGATCCTTTCCCTCCCTCATCCTTGGTTCTGATGATAGCTTCGGTTATAGTAGCCCTCCCTCCAAGGAATGTTCCGTTGGATGGGTGAGCTTTGACCTTGTACATTGTGAGCCATGGGAGGGAAGATAGTTGAAATGGCATTGTGTTGATAGGAAAAAGCATGCATCATGTGCTTTTAGGTTTATCCTTATGTCATCAAACTTCAAGTGGTTAATATTTGCATTCATGCTGACAACAAACTGAGCAAACTCTATACCGAATCCTTAAATGAACGTGAAGATTACCGAAGTTTCACCAATTTTTTGTCCAGCTAGTTCCATTGAGACAACAATGGAGCTTAAGTGTGCTAAATATTCATTGGTGGTCAAGTTTATGTCCTTCATGTTATGAAACTACTGATGAATTTCCATTACTCTCAACTGTTTTTTTTCAATTTTCTGTTCCTAATACATGTAAGCTTGGCTAAGAGAGTGAAGAGTGGAGGAAACCAATAACTCGTTAATCTATCTTCCACCATTTACTGCAGCCACAATTCAAAACTATTTTTATGCTGATCAGCAATAGAAATCAGAGGAGATATTCCTTCGATTTACTGAATTAAATATGATATTAATTTTATAAAGAATATATTTCATGTCAAAAAATTATATTTATTTTATGGAAAGATTTTCATATTGAAATTGTGATTTCCCATGATATTTAGGAATTTCATGAATTATTAACACTAAATTCATGATGAAAATAATTTTTATAAGTCATAAAGTAAAAATTGAATTTATTTTAATATTATCAAGGAGAATTTTGTTTTCTCTATTCTTCTTAAAATTTGTATGTCACTCTGGAAATACAACTCAACCGAAATAGCGAAAGATGACTAATCGGAGCTATCCACAAGCACCTTGGGGGTAGGTTCTGAAATAAACTCTGATGGGCCCGAACTTTTACTTCGTTTCTTTCATTTATCCATTGGATAACCTCTCTATCATCCAAACAGATAAATAGACAGATAGGCCAACCATCTTTTCCTTCTTCTTCAAGGAATTTAACATAAAAGCCAACCCCCGCAGCAAAGAAGAGGAAGATTTCTTTACGATGGAGAGAGAAAATCAAAGGACGGAGAAATCAGATGGCTTATATTGCCCCAACTTTAAATGAGGACATCTAAGTATCAAAAAGAAATTCTGAGCTAAACTTTTTGGACTAGTTATTTCTTTACCTTCTATGTCCATACACCCTTGTGGACCTATAAATAGACTCCTTCCATCTCTGTAAAAAGGCAACCTAAAATTTGATTCCCAATTGTGATTAGTGGAATAGTTTTCTCATTATAAGCTTGTTTGTGATCATTCTTTCATTCTTAGAGCAATCGATGGAAGGATTGGCATTTAGGTAAGTCTTCTCAATAGAAAGTGCCATTTGGCCCATTGCATGTGATAATGATGTTAGTGTGATCTTCGTCTTTTTCTGAATTATGAATTTGTTCTTTTTCACCAATAGCGTAGATTTTTACCATTATGCTTTCTACCTCCAATTCTGCCGCTCATCAGCATGTATCCTCCTCCTTCTTTTGCCACAAGAAACTGTAAGATCTTCACTTATCACCCCACTCTATCACTCACCAGTGATGGTTAAATTCCATTATGCTCAATTGACTCCCCAGATTCCCATCACACGACAAACCTAGGGTGCCATTCAGAGTAACTTGGATAGATTTAATTATTATTTATCATTGTAAAATTCCA
Source organism: Wolffia australiana (assembly GCF_029677425.1). Taxonomy (NCBI): domain Eukaryota; kingdom Viridiplantae; phylum Streptophyta; class Magnoliopsida; order Alismatales; family Araceae; genus Wolffia; species Wolffia australiana. The sequence goes on from NC_135844.1 coordinate 2,416,137, forward strand.
TTAAACTTCTGACTTTTAAAAAATATTTAATAGATTATATTTAATTGAGACAATGATTTTCAAAATATTTGGAAGTGAATTTATTCTACTTTGATTTGATTAGATTATGTTTAATTATTAAAAATATATAATAATCTAAAAATAGAAATAAAACTTAAATGTAACTTATATAGTATAGTCTCCAAGTATATTTGACCCTTAGTGGCACTGTGCTCATAAAGAAAATTATAAATATTATTTTATAAATCAGAGGCTTTAAATGAAAAAAAGTAAACCTAATATTGTTTATCATATGGTTGTTCACGAAGCATATCTTAAGTCACAGTATTATGCTCCTTGTAGCTTATTCACTCTTGAATCAGAAGGGAGTATGTGAGCCTATATATTCTTATGAATCTTTGAAATAACATTTATTTTTAATAAAAACTACGAAAAAATTCCTATAAATGATCTTAAGACAAAGACCACTGAGGCTACAAATTCTGGGCCACAACCTTGTTATCCTTGAAATTTATTCAAACATGCACCAAAAATTAAGATTAGAAATCATAAGGATTTGGGATCATGTAAGAAAAAAATGTGTTCAACATTTCTCTAAAAAGGCCTATAAAGTTCTGAAACAGGCCATACTTTAGTCTAGCTCTTTGTAGTTCAATTATTCTCCAAGGGAAAGAGAGTGGGAGACTAGAGGAGGTTTGAAATTAGGGCTGTGGGAATCAAAAATTTCAAGGAAAAGTCTATATTGTTACAGAGCCAGTGGTAAAAATTATTTAATATGAGATATGAAAATAATACTTACCAACTGCTTTAATTTTAAATTGGCATAATTACAACTTGCCATTCACTTCATAAGCCATAATATGTAAAAGAACAATTACATTTCCTCATGGAAAACTTTGAAATTTTATTCAAGAGTTACATTTCCTCATGGACATAACTTTGAAATTTTATTTAAGAGTTACATTACCTCATGGACTTAACTTTGAAATTTCATCTTCTTAAGAGTATTACAAATAATCAATTTTGTTCATATATTTTAATGTTTATAAAGCTAATTAAATAATTCATGTATAAAAATCTAATATATGTCTATAAGTCCACATTGGCCATCATGTTTGTCTAGGAAAATGGAATCTAATTCATAACAATATAGAGTCCTAACCCAATGATTTGTCCTATTCATTGGATTGTCAACTATCACGTCTTTTAATAGACAACTATAGGCATCCAAAGTCTCTAGCAACAGCTTTAGATTGCTTGAAGGTTGAGGAGAGAAGGTAAGTAGACGAGGCGCAATGCATGCCTAAGTTGTGGCGCTCTTGCACCTTGAGGCCCACATCCCCCCCATGCGCATGCCGGCACCGCCACTACATGCGTGGCCCCAGGCTGGGCATTGCACGCCCGTGAGTCATGGCCCTCGGCACACCACCCAGTCCATCCCAGCTTAAGCGCTCCACGCGCCACCAACACACACACCACTACGATTGGACTGCATTGGTGCTGCAGTGCTCTGTGCCCCAAGCCTTCGCGCTGCGCGACGCAGCACTACTCATAGGGGCTCCCAGAAGCCAGCTCGGCGCTCTCTACACCAATGCCTTAGTCTCATGGCAGGATATCTCTCACCCCGCACATGCAGTGCACACGGCCTGTGCACGCATCCTACGGTTCGTGGGCGTGCACGGCATTTAGTGCTCGTACCCACGTGCCCATACAGCTCCCGTACCTCTACCACCCAGCCTGTGCATCCTGCGCATGTGCACTGCGCTTTGGGGTCGTGCATATGCACCTAACGGGCATTAGCTTTAAAGATCAAGGTCATGTGTCACCACCCATGATGTGTGTGGTGTTCACACTTCATGACTTGATCCCCTATTTTGAGTCAAAGTACACATACATGTTCCCACATTAGCATGCAGGCCTCTGTGCAGGAATGCCGCCTACTTTGGGACCTTCCACTTTATGATACAATCAATACAGATTCCATTTTTCTCGTCAAGTGTTAAAGGTCTTCAATAATACACAAGCTGAATCAACTCTTTTGCCTACGACATACTAATTGAAATTCAAGAAGGTTATTTTTACTTGGTAAGGGCATCTTCTAAAATTAATACGTGACTTTGCTGTAGAACTCTGAATCAATAAAATTAGATCTAAAAGATGTTTATGAAAGTTGGCTACTTATCCTAGGGGAGTACTAAACACAAGAATACCAGTTTTCAGGCATATGATGTAATTTTGAGCAACCATTTGAATGATGAACTATAATTATCAAAATAAAACATGTCAATCTGATACTATTCATGTTGCTAAGAAAGCAACCGAAAAAGCCACCGATAAGTTTCTTAAAAAAACCAATTGGATTTGAGCAAAGAATACATGTTACTATCATAAGGCATAAAGCCATGTCTGGATACAAAAGACTCTTATACACAACAGATGTTCACCCCTTGGACAAAAAAAATTGTAAAACGAAATCAAGAGTACTCTGGGAAAGTCACCGATTTGTCAGGTGATCATCCCATTACATTGAAAAAAAAGGAAATTTAGAAGTACAAACTGAACCCATCTCATTTTGTCCTTCAGAGTTGACTTGGGCAGTTTATTTGAGTCAACTGTACCTCCATAGGAACAACTTTCTGGAAAACTTTGTCCCTGAATCTACGGATATTTACAAAACTACCCAGAACTTCCATCTGTCTAGATTTCTATAAGCCTTGGATGTTATTGGAGGCAGGAGCTGATAAGGATGAAGCAAGACAACCCAAAATTCAATTGAAGAAATAGGTAGACGTCAGAATTTCACGCAGATCTAACTCTCCTCGGTCAGGCAACGGTGGAAATGTCAGTGCTGGAAACGAAGACTGGAAGCTCTCTAGCAACTGTAATAATTAAAAACCATTAAATTTTAACCTTAGGTTTAAAGAAAACAAAATCATAAAACACCAAGTTATACAAATTGGCTTACATTTTCAAGAATTTGAGTGTTGTAGAGCTCCACAAACTGCTCTCTCAATATCCGATTCATCTGATCAACATCACAGGCATGTGTCCAGAACGAGTCGTGTACACCTGCGCACAGATTTGTGTTCAGCTCAGATTAACATAATCATATCTATTTCTTTCACGAAAGGAAAGATCTCTAATTCGGCAACTATATTTGCAGATAAGACTTTCCAAGGCATAGAAATATGAGCTAGATAGAAGGACTACGATTCTTGATATCTGGGCAATAGAAATAAATATGTAAAAAAATATGACATTTCACATTGGGGGACCCATCTTAACATCAAATTTTTAAAACAACTGTTTAGAAAGATTTATACAGTTATGCACAAATAATGATGATGAATGAACTCATTAACGTAATCATATCCAGACCAATTTAATATATTTCTTTCAGGAAAAAAAGCTCAGACTAACAAACCTGAGGAGCTTGTTTCATTGCAGATAATAATTCTTATGGATAGAAATGTGAACTAAAAATGCATTCTTTCCTTGACAGAAGATCATGATTCTTGAAATTCGGATAATATAAAAAGATGTAACACCAAACTATTTCTTTCAGGAAAGGAAAAAAATTTAAGAAACCGAGCTTATATCTTTGCAGATGACAATTTCATGTGGATAAAAATATGAGCCGAGTCACGAACAAGTTTTCTCCATATAAAATGAACATGATCTTTGACATTTCGATAATAGAAAATAAACACATTAAACCAAAAATTTAATGGCATTTTCATTCCGGAGGCGCTATATGCCTATCGAATCCCTAATTGTACTTATTTTAATATAATAAAGCAGAACCAGAATTCCAAACCTGCAAATTCAAGGCCCGCATTCCTGCAAGCAATAGCAGTCATCATCATATGAGATCCATCAAGGGAGTGCACAAAGTTGGGCGGAAATGCAGTTGCCTGCCGTTTGACAGCAACCTGTGCGGGCAGAAATATTCCAGTCAAATTCTCCTCCGCGAGAGAGCTAAAGATGGGGAATTAGTTTAATCAACTAATCAAGAAATGAATCTCACTGTGTCACTATCACGCTGCAAAGAAAGAACCTGGAGAGAAGTTTTGATCTGCCGAAAAAATAACCAGACTGAATTGTAAGTTCATGATAGTTCAATACTAAACTAAATTATAAATGATAACTTACAATTAATATAAAAAATAAATAATATATACTGAACTCAATTAGAGTTCACAAAAGAACACGTTTAGATTCAAATTTCGTAGCAAAAAAACTCAGGAAACAGAGAACATACGAGGTGTCTCTCACTCTTCACGTAAGGCTGAACAATGGGGAGCCCAAGAGGGCTTGTCCACCTCACCGGCTCATTCTGAGAAGCAATTATCTGCACATAGGCCAACAAAAATCAGTTTTCCTTTTAGGGTTTAGGGTTTAGGATTGAAGTTCCAGATGGCTTCACCTTCGCACAAGTGGTCAGCCAGCTCATTATCCCACGAGCAGATTGGAACATTTCTTCCAAGGCTGCCAAGGTTACCTAATAAAATTGGATAAAAATTATAACTGTACTAAATAAAATCCCATAACAGAATGTTGACTCAAATGAAAGGAAAGATACCTTTGCCGCATAGCAAGATACCCTGTAAAGTAATTTATCATCATTAATAAGCCCTCGTTCTTCCAATCTCCTCTTAATCTGTTCCCTTGCACCGACATAGGTCACGCCATAAACTGATGTCATCACTGTTTGTTTGACCAACTTCCGGTCAACCTGAATACTACCAATATCCAAGATCATCCATTGAAATGTTAAAAAATAATTAAATGGATCAAACAATTGCTGCCAAGAGGGGAATCGGAAACCTGATTGAGTAAGATCCGGGCCAGGGAGGCAACAGAGTCCGTATCAGGATCCTTTTCAGAATCTCTTCTGATGGTTTCAAGAACTCTTCAAAAGAATGAATAAAGAAGATTTAAATTTTTTAATATATTCAGATAAAGATATCCAGTCAAACTATGAATACCTGGAAGCTATCCTTGAGTATACATCCGCAGGCTTCTCCCCATCTACTAGATTAACTGCAGCAGCCCCTGGCTGAAAATCAAATACACGATCAGGAAAAGAGAAAAAAAATCTAGATGCAATCAAAGAAAGAACGACTACAAGGAATGAAAGCTTACACAGTCCCGTCCCAAGGCAGCATAATGCTGCAAACCATTACATGATCCGTCCTGAAACAAATAACCCGTGTTAAATAAGACTACTGTTAGGATCCCCAATTGCTGTTAAGGGTGTTTAGTCATTTTTCCTTGGGATTAATTTCCCTCCAAATTGATGTATCTAGACTTTGATAGGTCTTTGACGCAAGATGCATCAAGACTACCTGCAACCCGACTGGCATCTGAAGATAGTTGATGAGAAGTGGGACACATCCTGGGACACGAATTTCCCGTCCCGTGATGCATGCATCCTGTTCCATTCGGTGCCCAACAAAGGCACACAGGATGCGGGGACACATCCCAGTTGGGACCAGCACTAAACTAAAAAATATAATATTATCTGATAACTCATATTTAGACAGATGTGACCCATCAATATATACTAAAATATCATGATATTCTCAACATTTATCTCGCCAATCTTCTGTCCTAGGCCATGGGACGGGACATAGTCTAAGGTATCACATCCTGTCATGTGTCTGTGTGTCTCATCCTGTCTCGCGCTCTAGATGTTGTCAACCATTAGTGAATAATCTTTAGCCACAAAAAATTAAACCACTTTAAAGGAATGCCTGGTTAAAAAAATTGATCTCGACTTAGGGTCGAGAAGGTTGATCACAGACTTGGAATTTAAGTTGCATGCATCGAGTTGGTACCTGATGAATGGGCAGATGAATGACAGCCTCTGAGGGAGTTGGGCTTTTTAGAACATCAGAGAGACTGAAACAAGCTGCCAGGCACTGTAAGGGGTCTTCTGCCTTCAGCCACCACCTCCGCCCTTCTAAAGGCTTCTCGGCTGAATCAAATATATCATCTATGTGACTATCCACAAATGCAAGACGCCCACTATGGGAAAGCTTTTCTACCCCTCCAGCATATAAATTTGCAATATGGACCTTCAGCCAGTACAGGCCTGACATTCCAACTGCCCGCCCTTCTGCAAACTCTAACAACCCTCGGCACAAATCTGAGCCAAAATGGTTCAAGTGTGGGTGCATGGGGTATGCCCTGCCCCTGAAGTCGAGGTTATGGGGATAATAGAAACCGTCCTCGTCCCTCATCTTTCTAGCAACCTGAAAAGTGGATAAAGATCATAAAACTGAATATCAGAACTTTCTGGACATAGTCCAATGAAGGGTTTGGCATCCACAATGGCGATCTCTCGTGAATGATGCCAATCATCGTTCTCATCATGAACATTGTCCTTTTAGCCGAGGTCAAGCCCAGATGACAATGAAAATATGCGAGAATGACGATGCCAACTTGTCATCGCCCACAATCTTTGTGAGAGAACAGGAGTGACAATGATGAATGGACAACACCAATTAGGACAACCCTTTCAAATCATCATCGTCCATTACTTCATTATCATCAGCCGAAGATGAATTGACAACAACATCATCATTCATCCAAGCCCAGATATGGATGACGATGACAAGATTTGGGAATGACGGTGTCAAATTTTTCATTGCCCTTCAACCTAAATGAGAGACCACGAGTGCCGATGACGATGTCAAATCATCATTGTCTTTATCTCCATTGCCATCCATCAACTGACGACGAATCATCATTGTCAGTGTCATCCATCTGACTCGAAACATGGATGATGATGACAATGCTGAATTTGTGTCACCCGCCAACCCTGGTGAGAGAGCTGGAGTGATAGTGACGAATGAAACAATGCCAATGACGATAACCCTTTCAAATCATAATCACCTTGTCTTCATCATCCAACGGGTGGTGACGAATTGTCGTCGTTATAATCATTTATCAAAGCTCAAAGGTCTATGAAAATTTTGAGATTTCGGGATGACAATGAGAATTAGTCACAGGAAGGAGTGACGATGATGAATCCTTCATCGTCTTCATCTCTAACAATTATGTTGATTTCATCATAATCTCTTGTCCTAGTCATCCTTGCCTGACAATGGAAAATTTAAGGATGATTATGACAAAACCGAATTTATCATTGCTCCCTATCCAGATTCTATGACTCCATAGAATTTTCTTTTAGTTGAAATGAGCTTTACCGAGAGTTTGAGCTCAATATCACAACGCTGGGCATACATCTCGCTGTTGGCCTTCTTCACCTTTCTCGCCTCCCATCGCCACTTCTGTATCTCATTCGGGTCTTCTGTATCAGGTTTTTCAGGCAGAGGGAACTGTGAAGAAACAGAATAATTAATTAACAAACCTATCTATTCATTAGATATTAATAAAAAAATTTATAACTTAACTTACATCTTTACAGTCTACTAAACCAGCAATCCGTCCTCCATCACTCCAGATGGCTTCCACGATCCTAAGGACACGCTTATTTATCCGCCATTTAGTAGTTCCTAGCGTATCTAATGCCTGCATGCGAGGATCAGTGGGGTTTCATAATTAGTTTAAGGAATTAATTAGCTATTATCAAGTTCATAAGTACCAACCGAATGTATATTCTAGTCAGCACTGAAGACAAGAAGAAAGAACAATTCTTGATACACAAACAAAGATATTACAAGGGGTTTTATAGGGAGCCCTAATGGGCTAATAATAGAAAGGGCCCTTAATGGGCTAATAATAGAAAGGGGCTAATAATAGAAAGAAGAAAAGAAAGGAAAGGAGACAATAATGTCAACACTCCCCCTCAAGCTGGAGCGTGGATGTTTTCCACACCCAGCTTGGAACAGAGCTCCTCAAACCGAGGGGCATGAAGCCCTTTGGTGAAGATATCTGCAAGCTGTTCAGCTGACGGAACATATGGCGTGCAGAAATTTCCCGACTCAAGCTTCTCTTTAATGAAATGTCGATCGATCTCAATGTGTTTTGTACGATCATGCTGGACGGGATCATGAGCAATGCTGATAGCCGATTTGTTGTCACAGAACAGCTGAACAGGGGAAGAAACCGGACACTTTAGTTCACGAAGCAGTTGGGTAATCCAAAGTGCTTCACAAAGACCATGCGCAAGGGCACGGAACTCCGCTTCAGCACTTGATCGAGAGACCACTTTCTGTTTCTTACTCCTCCAAGTAATAAGATTGCCTCCCAAGAAGGTGCAGTACCCAGAGGTCGACCGACGATCAACCACAGATCCTGCATAATCGGCATCAGTGTAGACTTCTAGACGCAGACCACTGTGACGACGAAACATTAAACCACGGCCAATGGTGCCCTTCAAGAAACGGAGGAGGCGATGGGCAGCATGAAGATGACTCATTCGAGGGTTCTGCATAAACTGACTTAGAACACCCACTGCATATGCAATGTCGGGACGGGTGTGGGTGAGATAGAGCAGTTTGCCCACAAGTCTTCGATATTGTCCGGGCTCAGCCGGATCTTCATTCTCATCCGCACCAAGTCGATGACTCACATCAATCGGTGTCGAAATAGGCTTGGAGTCTTCCTTTCCCAGCTCGCAAAGAAGATCCACTGTATATTTCCGCTGACAGATGAAAATCCCACTCGAAGAATAAGCCACCTCAATACCAAGAAAATATCGTAATGGGCCAAGATGACGTATGGCAAACTCCGACGACAGATACATAGCCAGCTGAGTAATGGACTCCGTATCATCACCCGTGATGATAATGTCATCCACGTACACGAGAAGAATAGCCACTCCCCCGGACGTGGAATGACGGTAGAAAAGCGTGTGATCTCCATTACACTGACGGTATCCCCGGTTCTTCATGGCCATGGTGAAACGGCCAAACCAAGCACGAGGAGATTGCTTCAAACCGTACAGCGCTTTCTTCAGGCGACAAACAACTGAACTCGGAGTAGACGGCACTAAGGAGGCATATCCAGGAGGTAAGGCCATATAGATCTCCTCAGACAAATCACCATGAAGAAAAGCATTCTTGACATCATATTGCTGCAATATCCAGCCCCGATCGGCGGCAAGAGCCAAGAGAATCCGGACAGTGTTCATCTTGGCCACAGGGGCAAACGTTTCCTGATAATCAATGCCATACTGTTGGGTGAACCCTTGCGCCACAACACGTGCCTTGTGTCTTTCAATAGAGCCGTCGGAATTGTGCTTTACAGCATAAACCCAACGCCTGCCAACCAAGTGCTTGCCCGGCGGTAGTGGAACCAGATCCCATGTGTCATTTAGGGCAAGTGCTTGTAGCTCCTCCTCCATTGCCCGACGCCAATGAGGAAGAGAGAGGGCTACGTCCACCGTCTTTGGAAGGGAGATAGTGTCAAGGGAGGTGAGAAGAGCGTGGTAGGATGGGGAAAGACGATGAGATGAGATGGATGCGGCTAATGGATACAATGGAGAAGGATGAGGGCAAGACACAAGTGCTAATGAAGGATTTTCAAGAGGAGTGGATGAGGAGGATGAGGGAACTTCAGGAGTAGGAGGAACAAGAGGCTTGCGACGAGCAAGAGTGATACCATAGCGTTTTTCTGGCGGGCAACGGCGTATAGGTAAAGGGGCACAACATAGTGGGATAGAGGGATCCGATGGGGACTCTGCAGGAGGGTTCGATGAAGCAGAGGATGGATCTTTAGTAAGGACAGGTGGATTTGGGATTGGTGCAGGCAGAGGATCAGAGGACAAGGTGTTCATGGGAATATCAGATGGAGGCTCTTCGAGAGGAACAGGCAAGGAAGGACTTGGGACTGGTGACGAGGGAGATGAGTTAGGAAGAATAAGAAATTCAAGGGGATCTGATTGAGGTGGTAAAGAAGGAGAAGGTGGAGAAGAAGAGGGGTATCTGGAGTGAATTCGTCAAAGGTAGCATCCTTGGTGACAATAAATCGACGAGAGGGTGGATGATAACATCGATAACCCTTTGAGTAGAAGAATAGCCGACGAAGACACATTGGATGGCCCGAGGATCAAGCTTGTCACGACCAAGATGGTGGTTAGGAGCAAAGCAAACGCACCCAAAGACACGAGGGGTAAGATTGGTTCGGAGAGAAATGTTGGGGAAGGAATGCTGGAGACAATCAATGGGAGTAGAGTAGTTAAGTACGCGAGACGGAAGACGGTTGAGAAGATGAATGGCAGTTAGGACAGCTTCAGCCCAAAAATACTTTGGCACATGCATGTGAAATAAGAGGCTCGAGCCATTTCAAAAACGTGATTTAAATTTTCGTTCTGCCACTCCATTTTGTTGGGGGGTGTAAGGACATGTGGTTTCATGGATGATGCCTTTTTCTTGGAAGAAAGTACTTAACGTGGAATTGACATAGTCTCGGGCATTGTCGGAGCAGAGGCGACGAATAGAGGTGCAGAATTGAGTTTGAATGAGAGAGTAGAACTGAGGAATAACAAGGGAGATCTCTGATTTATTTTTCAAGAGATAGGCCCACGTGAAACGAGTAGCGTCATCAATGAATATACATAACCACCGAGCACCGGACGTGCTATGAACAGGAGGGTCCCCACGCGTCGGTGTGAGCGAGAGCAAAAGGAGTCGTCAAATGGGAAGAAGAAATAGGATCGTGAATGCGATGATGTTTAGCAATTCGACAAGCATCACAAACAAAGCGGTCCACAGAGTGGCCTTGGAAAAGTTTTGGAAATAAACGATAAAGAGTAGCAAAGGATGGATGGCCGAGGCGTCGATGGAGAAGCCACAAACGCTCATGAGACACCGAAAGGGGAACTGCAGCGGCAGCAACAGCGAGGGGAGACAAGGGAGATCGAACAAGATAGAGACCCTCATGCTCCTCAGCAATGGAAATCGTCCTCCCCGACACCTTATCACGATAAAAACAGGTATTAGGAGTGAATGTAAGATCTTGGTTCAGATCACGAACAAGGCGGGATAAAGAAAGAAGATGATGAGCAAGCCGTGGAACATGAAGGCCTTTAGTGAGGTTCATCGAAGGAGAGAGAGACACACGACCATTCCCAGCCACAGTGAGAAGATCACCGGAAGCTGTTTTAACTTTGGAGGAGCCGGAAACGGGTTCATAGGTCACAAAAGCTCTAGGATTGGGTGTCATGTGGGCAGTGGCACCAGAGTCAAGAAGCCAAGTGGATGATGATGACGACTGAGATGGTGAAGGAGAAGGAGAAGGAATGGTGGACATACCCGCGTTAGCTAGAGAGCACGAGCCCACGACTGGAGGGTCAAGCAATCGCCGAAGACGTTCCACTTCTTCAGGTGTAAAGCCGGGAAGAGAAGCACTCGCCGAAGACGCTCCACTTGGAAGAAGACCATAGGACAGAGGCACTTGACCAGGCATCGGTACTTGGTTTACAGAAGGTGCAACCGTAGCGAGATTGCTCTGTTGTGTTCGCTTCCGTTGAAGCTTAAAGCACGTCTCCTTGGAGTGACCCCGCTTTTTGCAGTAATTGCAGAAAAGGGAAGGATCACCTTTGGAGGATTCCTCAGTCCGAGTAGATGGACCACGAGACGAAGCTCCTGCTCCAGTCGATGTGGTCGTCACCAAGGAGCGTGTGGAGGAAGACGAATGTGCTACAAGTGCAGAAGCCGGGGTCTGGGACTGCTGAAAGCGAGATTCTTCAATTCTCGCGCTGCGAAGCGCATCCTTGAAGGAAAGCTCTTTCTCCCGGTGTATAAGCTGAGCCCGTACCGCTTCATATTCCGGGTTAAGTCCTATAAGGAACTGAAAAACCCGAAGTTGAAGAGTGTACTTGCGATCCACCGAGTGAGGGTCCGGAGGCATGTAGTGATCAATCTCATTCCATAGAGAAATGAGTTCTGTGCTGTACTCCATGATCGTCCTGTCTCCTTGACGCAGATTGGCGGCCCGATGCACTAGCTCATACAGTGTGGCAATATTATTTTTCTTGGAGTGGCTGTCAAGGGCCGCTTCCCACATGGCCCGGGCAGACTCAAGAGACAGAAATTCACCCTTGATACTCGGTGAAATACTATCCAAAAGCCATCGATGGACCACCCCTTCAACGTCTAGCCAGTCATAGTACTTGGAGTCTGTCTTGGAAGGCCCTTCTTCAAGTAAATGACGCATCAGTCGTCCCTTGAGAGTAATCTGGACATATTGCTGCCAGTGAAGAAGGTTAAAGCCGGTGAACATCCCATCTGGAGGCATCCGAGGCAGAGAAAACGGTCCAGGTGAAGCCGACCAGTTCCCCGACTCAAGAGGTGCCTCCGAAGCATTTGACGTTTGACCCACACTGGGTGGCGTCGATGCTGGCGTCGATGCTGGCGTCACACCGGAAACCGATACAGGCTCCGTCATCTTGATCACAGAATGAAGTGTCGCACGAGGAGCACACGGCTGCGGGAACGCCCGCGGCTATTGGCTGCGTGCGCGGCTGAAGAGTCGAGGAGGGAGCGCGGCCGCGGCCGAGAAGAGAGCGCAGCCGAGGAGGGAGCGCGCTGCCGAGGAGCGCGCGCGCGACCGAGAGGAGAGCGCGCGGTCGAGAGGGAAGCGTACGCTGCCGAGAGAGAAGCACAGCCGAGGAGGGAGCGCGGTGAGTGAAGCCGGAAATGTGGCCGGAAAGAAGCTGAGCCGCCAGGAGCAGGTAGCCAATCGGAAGGAGAGGGAGCTCAAGATCGTGGCGAATGTAGAAACGCCAGAGATCGGAGCTACGGTCGAGCCCAGGAACCCGGATTAGGGTTAGGGTTAGGGCTCTGATACCATGAAGACAAGAAGAAAGAACAATTCTTGATACACAAACAAAGATATTACAAGGGGTTTTATAGGGAGCCCTAATGGGCTAATAATAGAAAGGGCCCTTAATGGGCTAATAATAGAAAGGGGCTAATAATAGAAAGAAGAAAAGAAATGAAAGGAGACAATAATGTCAACAAGCACTATAGGATTTTCTTTAAAAATTATTATATGAAAAATGATAAATTCAGCATATATCATAAGGGGGGTTTCTGACCTCAAAAACCTTCTTCAATTGTTTCCGAGGAACACTTCTAATAGCCTCTTGCTGTTTTTTTGCCCCATGAGTTCGCATCACATAAGAGGGTAAAAACAAGTGGCCGCCTTTGTCATAACTGCATTAAATAAATACAAGATCAGTAGGTAGAAACTTGAAAATCCAAAAGTCAATGACAGATCATTAGAAAAACAGGATTGAAGAACAAAATTTTGACGAAACAAATGTGACGCCCAATCATTGACTTTTTCTGAAAATTTCAAAATATCAATAAGAAGAAACAGACGTCTTATAAGAGCTCCAAAATTAATGCTTCACTTTTGCCTGGGAATATAAAATCATACTGAAAATGCACGAATACTAGTTGACATGTTGTACCGATGAATTGCCACAGTCGATAATAGAACTATAATTTTTGACAGAATTATAAAAAGAAGATCAACAAATGAATTTTTTAAACGAAGCACGAAGCAAGGAGGGCTGATTCTCTGAAGGTGAATTTCTAAAGAATACAAATTGTCCCCGTACCCTTCCCATTTTGTCGGCTTTATCAACATTGGCATGTAGGGAACCACCATGTGCTTAGCCTGAAAATAATAGCAAAAAAATCAAGTAAAATGCAAAAATGAAAGATGAGAAGCCATACATCACAACAAAGTAAATATTAAGAATGCACATGATTTTATGTCTATCTTACAGTGCTATCAAGACCCTCATGGACAAGAACATCGCACTCAATAACGCCGTATCTCTTTCCTGACTTCCTGCACAATGTAAAGAGGGTTAGGATTATTACAGTGCTACAAGACGTAACGAAAGAATAAACTGACCAGCATTTGGGACCCTCGATGACAAAGTCATTGCCATAATTGTCATTAGCACTTGTCCACGACTAGGATGCCACTGATAAAATCATCATCACCATCATCATCATTTAAGTGGAGGATGATGACGATGACGATGACGATGACACATCCTTATTCAAGATAACAGTGATGAATTGTCATCATCGCTCATCCGCAACAAGGATGTTGATGACAAAGTCATCACTGTCATTATCACACATGCTTGTGACAAGGACGACGACGATTCCTGGATGACGACGATGACTTCATCCCGGACGACGAACACTAGGATTGACTTACTCACTTGTCTTCCTTCGAGACAGGTCTGAAAGTGTGCCTAAACGCAGGCCGGATGTTGGGAGGGAAGTCCACAGACTGAACAGCGGGCGGCTGAACAAATGCAGTATCCATCAACAGTTCTAGCAAGCAACTCCCCAGCTAACCAGAAAACAAGAAGAAAATCAAAACCCAAAATCATGCCAACGAAGAAAGATAAACAAGCAAGAGAATTTCCATAATTGAAGGAAGAGAAGCAAACCTTGGCCTGTGTATCACGGCCCCAAGGTCTAATCTCACTGCTAGACCTCACCAACTTGTTAATCTCAGATGATCTACTCGCTTTCATCAGCTTCCTAATGCGTTTTTTCAAGATTTCTTGCTGGTCCACATCTTCCTCTGTCGCAGACTTGTTGAGAAAATTATGAATCCTAACCTGCAAGCAAAGACCAATTGAATTTTTTTTTTTTTTTCTTGAAAGAAGTAAAGATCAAATGATCAAAACGGAAAGATGAAAATTCAAGGAGAAAAAAAACTTGCCTCTTGCTCGATGGCTTCTCCAATATGAATGGCAGCCTGGACAACTCTCACACACCCATCTTCCTGGCCAGTCATCAGCAAACCCATCATCTTGTGCATCACAATCACAGCCATCTTGTTGGCAGGGAGCAAGCCGATGAACGGCGCATAGGCAGCTCTCGTCCTCTTCTCCTTGAACTTCTGTAGATTCTGCTCTCTGGCTATGGCGTCTCTCAAGGGTTCAAACCAGCCCAGCATCAGAGACTTCACATATGGCAAATTGGGGGCGAGCTTCTTCTCCAACATCTCCTTCAGAAGCTGCTGATACTCCTCAGCGGCAAGCTCCCAGGCCTCAGTCTCCATCTTAATCTGCCTCCTGCGCAGAGAATTGTACCTCTTCTTCGCGTCTTCGCTCAATTGGAGGCCCAAATCCGGGGAATTGGGGGTGAATCCGAGGTAGAACCATGGCGGGTCCTCGTAGAAGACCCTCTTCGAGTCGGCGCCGGGCCAAAGGAGGGGAAAGCCGAGAACCCTCGTCGAGGTGGGCTCTTCCGAGTCCTCGGCCAGCAATGGCGGAAGAATCGAGCTCAGGTGGGAGAACACGGCGGGGAAGCTGTGGTCGGATTCGGGCGGCTCGGGGACTCCCGGGAAGGAAGAAGAGGACTTCAGGGATCTGCAAAGAACGGATCTTGGCGCTGCCCGGGAAGGAATTTCGGGGGGATTTTGCACTGCCGACCCATCTGAGCTCGTCGCCGCCCGGAGAGGGACGGGGGCGAGGAAGATGAGGGAAGCCAGGGCTGTAGAAGAGGAATTCAATGGCGGGTTCAGATTCCTGCAAGGCGAGGAGCCGGCATGGAGATTGAAGATTGGAGATTGAAGATTGAAAATTGAAGATTGAAGATTGAAGATTAAAGACTGGAGAGTGGAGAGTGGAGCTGGGAAGAAGAAGATGAAGAAGAAGAGGATAAAGCTTGGGTAGCGCTGGGAACCTCTCTTAAACCTTGTGGGAGAACCCAGCCAGTGGGAATATCTGCGGACCGTGGTTTAGGGTTGTTGGGCCTTAACGGGCCCTTTCCTTCCTTGGGAAGAGTCTGGAGTTTGTAGTGGGTATTTTTTTATTTCAAGGGAATGTCCATGGATGCTTTTTTAGGAAGACTCTCTCTCTCTCTCTCTCTCTCTCTCTCTCTCTGTGATGGAGGACCATTCGGAAGATCAAGCCCAAGCTCGTCAACAGCCGCATTGCAGAGCCCGAGCAGAAGTGAAGAACCCGAATTTCCGATATCAGGTTTGATGACAGCTTCCTATGGTCGTTTATTTCGTGCATGTATCATTTCCTTTGACTTTAGGGAGCCCCCCCCTCCCCTCCCCCCACATTATAAAGGGGAACGGTGATCGTAGGGTTTTGTTTGAAGATCATTTTGAAGAAAATGAACTCCCCTGCACTAGAGTGGTATTTGCTTTCCCTTCCCATGGAGGAGTGTTTCTCTTTTATTTTCAAGGTTATCGTTGAAGGAAGAAACTCCCGATCTACGGCTAGTACAGCTCCCAACTGACGGCTCGCCTACCCGAGTTCAGCTTGCCAACGATCAGATAATCATTGCTCTCGGCTTGCCCCAACCCACAGCCATTTTGCACGCATCTGTGATCATCCTCGTGCTCGCAACCTTCAGCCACCGTCAGCGTCTCGTCTAGAGGCTCCCCCCAATAGCGGCTCCAGCAGGTTCCTTGCGACGCCCAACTGCCACAATTACATTCCCGGCTCGCCCAGCTACCCTACGACGACCGTCAATAGTGTTCGCTCCCCTTGGTCACCCATATGTGACCTATCGACGCCTGCCGCGGCAGTCGTCTCTGCTCATCTTGGTCGTGAGCGTTCACGCTCGCGGCCTATGCCCGCAGGTGCGATCATTGGCCTCCTCCGTCAGAGACACTGGTTTTTCCACTGACGTTTCTCTGCCCGCGATTGAGACCTCCCTTGCCTTGGGGGCTCTCTCATGATCTACCGACGGTCGTGACGCCTCGAGTACTCGGACCACGGTCCACAAGTCTCATCCTCTACCCCCTCATCTTAGTATTATTACGTCCCTCAGTGCCGACCTTGACTGTTCATTGACTGTTCATAGGATTAGCCACAGAAGCTCGAGTTAGTGATTTATTCTTTGGTGTCGGATCTGCATGGTTCTCGGCGACGGTCGGGACACTTAGGGACAGTGATTGTCCCCCATCCTGTCGGCCTTCAAGTTGATCATTCGGGTCATTGGGAGCTTGTCCATGTCATGACCTCTCGTGTCGTTTACCTGTACTATCGTCCCGAATCAATAGGTTTCCATCATACTACTCGTTGGGTTTTAAAACTTATGCTCATCTATCCACAATCGCATCACATACTGTTGCCCTTCTCCTGTGGTGTGACACAAGCCGTTTGATCCCGGCCTTCGTGTTACATCATTCTGTCTCTATCTTTCCCTCTCCCTCCATCTCTCTCTCTTTCTCTGTCTTTGTCTATGTGTCTCTCTCTTTCTCTATCTGTCTCTATATCTATCTCTCTCTAGTGGCGATGATGTTAATGCATCGACACCGGACGCGTCACCATCGTCATCTGAAGTCAACACGACCGCTGAAGACATGCTGTCATCGTCACCGGATCAAGTCAACAAGCCAGCATCAGGCACGTCTCCACCCACGCACGCCCCTTCACGCGTCCTGACACGTTGCCAGAGGCAGATCCAGAACTGCCCCCTGACGTAACTCAAAACCACATCGTTCGTCAAGTCGCTCATCTTTATTTTTATTTATTTTAACTGTATTTTCTCTTTCCTCCAAGGCCTATATGTATAGGCCAATGTTTCAAGAAACAGCTAGGCAAGTCATAATTCAGGAATTGAGTTTCTTTAACTCTTCTTGGAGGACTTGCCCTAGCCTCCCCTTCTCCCTCAGGTTGCTGCCGCCATCGCCGCCATCGTTGATGTCGCCTGCTACCACCTCTCTCTCTCTCTCGCCCATCCTCTCCCTCTTCTCTTCTTCCTCTCCGTCTGCACCCATCTCTCCAGCGCAGGCCGCCCTTGCCCGGGGCC
Organism: Wolffia australiana; assembly: GCF_029677425.1. Lineage (NCBI taxonomy): Eukaryota > Viridiplantae > Streptophyta > Magnoliopsida > Alismatales > Araceae > Wolffia > Wolffia australiana. The sequence goes on from NC_135844.1 coordinate 2,433,863, forward strand.
GCCCACACTAGACGCCCGGCGCTGACCGCCCGCACCAGACTCCAGCACTGGCCGCCCACCCAGGGCCGCCGCGCCAACGCCTAGCGCAGGCTGCCCCTGCCAAGGCCACCCGCACCGGATGCCGGCGTCAGCTGCCCGCCCAAGGCCGCCCACGCCAACACCCAGCGTAGGCCACCCGCCCAAGGCTGCCCGCGCCAACGCCCAGCGTAGGCTGCGTGCTAGACGCCAATGCCGGCTGCCCACCCAGGGCCGCCCGTGCCAACGCTAGCGCAGGCTGCCACGCCGACCGCCCACGCCCCGGACGCCCGCGCCGCCACAAGTCATCGTGCATACCGTTTAGGTTTCGGGGCACTGCCCTGAACCCCGTAAGGGGGCGACTCCCCCCTTGACCGCCCCGCCAACTAACCGCGCAGTTGGATCCGTGAGACCCTGTCGAAGCGCACATAAATCGTCCCGCCAACGACGCCCCACGCCCAAGCACTCCGACCACTGAGCAACCAGGTTTAGTCTGCCCATCTCATTGCCAGGGCCACTCAATGCCCAGAACGCCCAGATCTATCATCCAGTGGGTCGTGCAATGCCCGGATTGCGCAGTTACGTCTTGACCTGAATTTCCCACAACCTCATCACGCACTCCGGTGCCAAGGTACGCCTGAACTCTTTGGTGTCGAGTGTTCTTCGTCTAGTGTTCCGCAAGGATTCTTCCACCACCATTAGATTTGATTTGAATATCTCTTTATTTCCTTAAAATTCTTCCTTTCGTGAGATTTCCCATGAACGTGAATTTGAGTATTGGATTTGGTTCTTTGGCATCGTCGCGGCGGTTGAAGACAGTACTCCCACCCTCGACGAGGAACGGGGCTGCACCACCATTATTTCATCAGTTTTAGGTTTTCGAATTCGATTGTGTGAATTTTGCGGTCTGTTTTATCCCTCTACCCAAACCCGTCCTGCATTCTCCACCATCATTGACATACCCGTCTCCCTAGTTGTCTCTCCCCTAGTCATCCAGCATCTTCCACCCGTCGTCGTCATTCCCATCTCCTTTAGTTGTTCTACATCATTCTCTTTCTCTCTCTGTCTTTATATCTGTCTCTCTCTTTCTATCTCTATCTCTATATCTGTCTCTCTCTATCTCTCTCTCTCTTTGTCTCCCTCTGTCTCCCTCTATGTCTCTATCTATCTCTCTTTGTTTCTCTCTATCGCTATCTCTCTCTTTCTCTCTCTCTCTGTCTATCTCTATCTCTCTATCTCTGTCTCTCATTTTCTCTGTCTCTCTCTCTATATATATATATCTGTCTTTATGCCTCTCTATCTCTCTATCTATGTCTCTTTCTATCTGTCTCTATCTGTCTCTCTCTATATCTCTGTCTTTGTTTATCTCTATCTTTACTTGTCTCTCTCTTTGTGTCTATCTGTCTCTCTGTCTCGATCTATATGTCTCTATTTCTCTGTCTCTGTCTCTATCTATCTATCTCTGTCTGTCTCTCTCTCTCTATATATATATCTTTGTCTCTATCTCTTTCTCTATAACACTCTCTCTGTCTCTCACTCTCTCTCTCTATCTGACTCTATCTCTCTCACTCTATAACACACACTCTCTCTTTCTGTCTCCCACTCTCTATCTATATCTCCGTCTCTGTCTCTCTGACTCTATAACACACTCTCTCTTTCTGTCTCCCACTTTCTCTATTTATCTCTGTCTCTCTCTCTCTAACTCTATACCACACTCTCTTTCTGTCTCCCACTATCTCCCTCCTCTCCCTCTCTCCCACCCTCTCCCTTCCTCCCACTCTCTCCCTCTCCCTCTCTTTCTCTCTTTGTCTATACATCTATGTATATCTATCCATCTGTCCCTCTCCCTACCCATCTATTCATACCATTATATACCTATCATTTATCCATCTTTCGATGTATCTATACATCTATATATCTATATATGTCTTTCCATCTGTCCCTCTCTGTATCCATCTATGCATACCATTATATCTCTATTTATTTAACTGAATGTGCATGTATGTATATGTCTACATATAAACATATATATTTGTCTATCCATCTGTCCCTCTCTCTATATCTCTGTCCACCTATATATATCCATCTCTTTCTACATGTTCATATCCCTCTCTCCATTTATCTCTCTCCATTTCTCCCTATGTTTGTGTTTTCCTGAATGTTTTTCCATCTATTTTGTACTTTCTAGAGGATTGCGACAGATATTAGTGGATACTTGGCAGAAATCAAATTAGTCAAAAAAACTGAAAACAAGCGTTGTTTATATGAAGAGAGATTATAGTTTTGTCAAATATATCAAAATTATTAAATATTTATCGTATTTGAAAACTTTAATTTTCATTTAGGAATACATTTTTATTAAATTTTATGCTCTGGGGCATTAATAGCCACTATTAGGTGTAGAAATTACATGCAATGAAAGAAATGATTTTGAATAATTTGTTTAAGAAAATAAAAAAGAACCATGATATAGGACTTAGATTCTCCAAAAGAACAAGGACAGGCTTTGATACCAAAAAAGAAAGAGTGCAGGTGATGCCAACCAATAAACTTGCCCCCCCAAGAATGTTTGTTACCCCTATTTTATGCTTGTTATTTCAGGATTAAAATTTCTGAGATTGTCTTTGAGGTGTAGCTTATAAAGGATTTTCCCATCATGACCTGGGTTGTAATTATTACCTTCTCGTTGGTCTTACATTAGTCCATGGAATAATTTTTTAATTGATTGAGCCCCCTTCAGTGAAATCCTAGGACATTATTTAGTAATAGGATCATTTTCATGACTTACTAAAACCAGAGGACGTTCTTTGAAATCATGGTTAACTTGTTTTTTCCTCACTTTATCAATGTTTTTCAATCAATCCATTTTTTATGATTGTGGGTGGTTACTAGTATAGAAAATCAATCTCATGTATCAAACACAGCTCGTTTTCCCACATGTGTTTTAACTTAAGTCTTATATTTGGAATAAACTTTTCTCTTTATTTTGGAATTTTTTATTTCAATCCTGTAGTGTTTTATTATTGTTAATGAAACTAACTGTTAGGCTAGTGATTATGTTATTGTATTGGGCTAATTATGTTTCGGTCCAATAACATGTATGTATAGTCTTCAAGCTAGACGAGAAAGATCTAAGCGTCTATTTTGGCCCACTGTGTCTTCTTCTCTCCAATATGAGATCCACTCCAGAATTACTTTACAGTTCACTTGGTATGAGAGCTTGAGGTGAAACAGATTGCTGGGTGAAGACTACCTAGCTTGAGCGCTGTAGAAAGCGGCACAGGAGAGGAATTATCCTTCTCGGCCATATCACGGACATTCTTCCTTAAACTGGCCTTCTGAGTATAAGGGAAAATATGATGCCTTGAATTGCTTCTTGAGAAGATTCTTTCCCCACTGACTTGGAGAACACAATTGTTAACGGGATTCCTACATATAGAACTGCTTACTTTGTGTCTGCTGCACAACCTCAAATTTTTTTATTCATTCATCCTCGGGTTACCAGCCATGGTTGCTCTATTCTACTCAATAGTCAGTACTTTATAAGTGTAATCTACTCCTTGCTACTTAACATCCTTGAGTATGGCTAAATAAGAACATACATCGACATCTGGGGTAAATTTGGGTATCTCAGTTGCCCTTTTAGAAGTCAGATGATAACACTCAGTTACCTCACACTTCTCCCAGGAATTTGTTCACTAGAGATAATCTGTATCAGTGAAAAAAATATATCAATCATGCACTCCGAGATATAGGTCAATTACACCACTTGACCGATGAATTACCTCAAGAAACTGACCCAAAATATCTAAAATGACAATGAGAGGAGGATATTACCTTGTCATAAATTACATGGAGCCTTATTTCAGTGACTCAAATCTATTATGACAATGTTAAGGAAATCTGGGATCTAACTAAAACAAACACTATAAGGGAAAATGAATCACACATAGTAGATATTGTAGATCATTCTATGATACTACTTCAGGAAAATCATACTGCTTTGGAATATGCTAATGAAATTCAAGCCTTATTAAAGGAAATCAATTTTTAGCACCCACCTGTAGCTAATTATGTAGATCCTCAATATGCCTTGTGAGGTAGGGTTACTCAGTTCTTAGGTCGGAATTTGAATATATTTGTGAACAAATTTTCAACTGTGAGCATTAGCTCAATGTGAAGTTACTTAAAAACAGATTCAGGAGGAGGAAAATCATCTTGAGCAGGGATCTGATCGTAAAACTACTATACTTTTGATTCAAATTTCTGCTTGCAGCATGAAGCCTTGATATCCCACTAATATATCTTGACAGCTTACTCCAACTCAATCACATGCCAACCCCTGTCCACTCAAACCCAAGAAAAGCCAACTTAAGGAACCACGTGGGGATGACAAAGACAACATATGGTGCAACCACTATCGATGACCTAGACACACTAAAGAGATTTGTCGGAAACTTCATGAGTGACCTGCATGGGCTGACCAGATAATTGGTAAGCATAATAGTGTGATAAAAATAGCTACTGAAGGCGACGGTGCTGCACAATGTCACCACTATCAATGACCTAGACACACTAAAGAGATTTGTCGAAAACTTCATGAGTGACCAGCACGGGCTGACCAGATAATTGGTAAGCATAATAGTGTGATACAAATAGCTACTGAAGGCGACGATGCTGCACAATGTCACAATTAAATCAAAGAATTTGATCAAGTTAAAGTAGAACTGCACCAGGTTCAAACTAAGCTCAATGCGACTGAAATAGTTATATCAACCTCGATGGTTAGTTCAGGTAAATCACTATGCCTCTCAACTACAAGCAAAAAATTTCACTATGATTTTGGTATTAGATTCTGGTGCAACTTATCATATGACCCACTTGCAATCTATTTTTAAAAATTATTAAATGTGTCATAAATCTAAGAAAGAAAAAATAGTATATGGTAAGGTGCTTATGGTTGCTGGCATAGGTTGTGTAGACCTCAAGCCAATCAGTACTCTCAAAAATGTCTTACATATATCATAGCTTTGTGTTAGTTTATCTTTGTTCAAACATTATCCCCAAAGCTCTTCTTATAATACATTCCTGTGGGAAAAATTCAATGGACTGGAGCATGGTCTTGGTAGAATCAAGAAAGGCTTTTATTACTTGCTCTCTTCGAACCAGGACAACATGTGCTTGGTGCTAGCTGCAGGGAAAGGCTTTGGCATCCAGAACTATATCATCCTCTACGAAGGAGTACCAAGTATGGCTGATGCATCGATAGTTGGGTCACCCACTATTCCATCTCTTAAAAACCTTTTTCCATAAAATTTATCAAGGGTTATGTATTGACCATTTTGTGTGTGATGTGTGTGATCTTTCTAAACACAAAATAACTAATTATCATTCATATGATTCCTCTTCCACTACCATCTTTGAGGTTATAGACTGGGGTGTGTGGGGACATGCTCCATTCACTAATATTCATGGATTTTAATGGTTCATTATTATTATGGATGATATTATCAATGTCTGTTCAATTTAATTAATGAAACATGAATCTGATGTATTCATTATTACTAAAGTATTTGTGGCTATGATATAACGACAGTATGGTACCCTGATCAAGCGATTGTGAAGAGATAGTGTTAGAGAATTCATGAACCTTGTAATTTCTACTTTGTTTAAAAACCAAGGCTTTATTCATGAATCCTCCTTTCCACATATAACTCAGAAGAATGGAGGGGCTGACCAAAAATTGGGACACATGTTGGAAAACACCAGAGCTCAAATTCTCCAAAGTAACAGCCCTAATATAATTGGGGGAGAAGCAGTTATGTTCTCCACTTTATAAACCATCTTCCTAGTCCCAAATTAAAGGGAAACCCCCTTATTAAAGTGGTAAAAATTCATATCCCAATAATAAGCACCATAGTGATTTGCAACTCTGATTGTTTGGAAGTGAATGCTATGTACATTCTCATTGAGCGTATAAGTTAGTCCGATGTGCCCTCACTTGTGTCTTCGTTGGATATTCTAAGTTGAAAAAATGTTATAAGTCTTATCATCCTTCTAGATGTCACATTTTTACCTCTAAAGATATTAAATTCAATGAGCATAAATTCCATTATTTCACGATTCCTCCAAGTGATGTCTCATGGCTCACAACATTTGTCGAATTCTGACTTCAGATCTTAGGCCACTCTTGGATGACATAGAATAAATACAAAATGCTTCTTGAGAGAGCAAAGAGAGCACTCCTGATGGACCATCATCCTATCTTCACTCTTCGTATCCTCGACACTTTATTAGGACCCCACTTCATGCACTGACCAAATGGATCCCTCTGGTCAACACTCTGTTGTTGACCATATGGACCCCTCTGGCCAACCCTATGTTGTTGACCATATGGACCCCTCTGGCCAAGTTCATTTGGATGACTTTTTGGACTGAGAAACTTAACCACCAAATTCAGTACGATGCCTTTTGCATTACGTAATGTTTTAAACTATCATTGTCAAAATTTTTTTAATATATATCCGACATATCCAGATTTCTCTATCTGTTCAAGAGGCATTTACACAACCGTAGTGGAGAGAAGCAATGGATGCTGAAATGGAAGCATCATCTACCAACCACACATGGGAGTTGACCTCTCTACCACTTGGTAAGAGTCTAATCAGTTGCAGATGGAATGGACCATAAAATACTGTGCCAATGGTCATCTGGATTGCTATAAAGGACACCTTTTTGCTCAATGGTATATGCAAAAACATGGGCTGACCACATGGAAACATTCACTTCCATTGCAGAGATGAATACAGTACTATAGTGGCAGATACTGATCTGTTTGGTTGCAATTCACCAATGGTGCCTTCTGCAATTTGATGTTAAAAATGATTTCCATCATGTATGCCTCAATGAAGAGGTGTGCATGAAACCACGACCTGGGTATGACGGCTCCTAGGGACAAGGGTGTTGTCTATAGAAGGTTCTCTATGGTCTACGACAGTCTCCCTGAGCATGGTTTGGACGGTTTACTCACATCATGAAGCATCTTGGCTACCGACAAGCTAATGCTGAATATTCACTCCCAGTACTATAGTTATTCATATTGTGTATGTTAATGATTTAATTATTACATGAAATGATACTGTGGGCATTGAAAATTTAAGCCAACAACTAAGTTCTCGATTTGACATTTACATCTTGGGATAAATTGAATATTTTTTGGGATTATAGTGGCTCATTCATCAAGCGGTATTACTCTGTCTCAACATAGATATATCTATGATCCACTTGATGAAATTTGGTATCTCCAATCACAACCTATTTCCACTCCCATGGAATTAAATCGAAAATTTAATCTACTAAATGTTGAACTTGATACAAAGCCATTTGCCTATCAACATTAAGTTGGTAAGCTTACATGCCTATCCCATACAAGGTTTGGCATATCATATTCTGTGTATGCATCAGCCTAAAGTTTCTCACTTGAAGGGCTGCCTACTGTATACTTTGGTACTTGAAAGGGACTATTAGCCTTAGCCTCGCATTTTCTCTATGTAAGCCACTATTTGTTAATATTTCTTCTAACTCCAATTATCATGGCTCACATGTTGATCATAATTTGATCATCAAGTATTGTTCCCTACTGATCACTTGGTGAAGAAAGAAGCAACACTTGTTTCTCTCTCTATCACTAAAGCAGAATTTCATGGTCTGACTAAATGCCTCTACAATGGCTTATGGATTCGAGGTACTCTCAAGAAATTGGGTTTTACTATTGCTCCACCAACTATGTTGCTATGTGACCACAAATCCATTATCAGTTTGGCCCAAAACTCGATTCAACATGTGAGAATCAACCTCCATTTCTTGAAAGATAAGTTGGAGTCGAATTGATTTAACATGACGATCAGAATTGATGCTTCGTATTATGTTTGATGATTAAATTCTAAATGTGATGTTAATGACGAGGAATATGAGATATGATTTGAGAAAATAATAACGCGAAGTAAGCCAATTGTCGGTGACCCAAGATGTAACTCAGTTGGATGACACGTGATGGGTTTTTGTCACGATCGAGCTCCCAATGATCCACGTCACTGGATCGAAGGGACCGACGTGGTAGGGGACACTCTTCGCCCAATAAAGTCTACACCGTCAACGAGAATGAGCTAATCCAATATCGTCAAAGAAAATATCCTTAGATGATGGCGGTGGCTAGGTCCTATACCGAATATTGAAAGTCACTCGAGGCAATGAGCAATTTAGAGACCAGCACTGAAAGACGCAACCAATGCTGTTAAATTAAGGAAGAGGAAGTAGTGACCTGATGCTTGGTTCGGACCGACAGGCTCTGACGTTCCGTGTACTGGCGTGATGGTGGTTGAGAGCTATAGTGTCATCCGAGCACACTAGATAACCGAAGCACGTTCAAGTATCAGCAACCTCAATTACACAACCGAGGGTCAAGTTCAGCGGAACGAGCCTCAAAGTTGTTGTAGATTTGATAACGAAACCATCACTGAAGAGACTGGATATATATCAGTTGGCCTTGAGGAAATGGATCACGCTAATGGCCCCCCTTAGGGACCCACAATGATAGTCACACAGGTCTTTTTATCCTTCACGATGATTCACGGTAGCCTAAGCGATGGTTGATGCTCCTCAAAGACTTGGAGCAAGAGGGAGATACAGATCATGACCAGGCACGGCAGGAGTCTGCGGCCGTCTGAACAGGTAGCCGTTATCAAAGGGGAATCATCCTATTATTAACTTCACCCACGTCGTTCAGCTGTTTGACCGTAACATGCAAGGTCGTCATCCGCGGAGGAAACTCGTGAGAGGCACTGTTGATTCTTCAGGCGGTCGACCGTAGGGAGATGCGATGAAGCGGGACTCTTCTAGGAGATGTAGGAACGCCTGAAGCCCTAGAACGGGGTTGCTTTCCTTCTCTTCAAGCAGAATCAAAGTGATCAATGGCTTTTGATGATCTTTCACGACTAAAGCACTACCAATCTTTGGAGAGCGATGAGTGGGAATCTCTCAGAAAATAAACTTCACAATACTTCTACTCAGTCTTCTTCTTCTTTCAGGCAAAACAAGCATGATGAACAACACAATAACTGCCAATTGGAAATCATATCTGGAATTCTTCAACAACAGAACACGCTTACTATTTCACGTTCACTCCTCCCCTCTCATAGAGGGAGAGTGGTAGTTGTGGGGTGGCCCTATTGGGCTCCCTTGTAAGGGAAAACCTATTAGGCTTCCCTTAAAGGTCTCTTTGGGGGAAGAAGAAATCCATCTTGGTTTTCTCCCCCTAAAGTGGACAATTAAGCAGAATTAAATAAAAGAAAACATACAGGAGGCTGGTACTCACGCATGAGCAGCCTCCCCACAACCCAACAACGACGAAAAATTGAAAATTTACATGAAGACACTTGACACAAACAGAGACGACAACTTATAGTGAAAATGTAGATTCTTTATGTCGGCTTCTCAAACCTTATAGTCGAAATGTAGATTCTTCATGTCGGCTTGGACTTTGCAACGCGGTTGATGACGGATCGGGGTGCGATCGACTGGATGGTCCTCCATCATGATATTATTGAGATCAAACCAGTATCTACCATACAACTTGTTGACCTCTTGACAAAGGGTCTCTCACAAGAAAGCTAGACATTCATTCCTCAGCTTGTGGAGAGGTGTTAATGAAACTAATCGTTAGTATAGCCATTATGTTATCATATTGGGGCATCTATGTTTCAGCCCAATAACTTGTATAAATACTCTTCATCCGAAATGAGAAAAAGATGAAAGCGCCTATTTTTTGCTCTCCTTTTGGCCCCTCTTTCTTCTTCTCCCAAATCTGGTCGATCCAGAAATACTAAAAAGTTGACAACTCTTAACCCCTAGTTTCTATGGCCAATATCTTTCTTTAAAAAAATTGTTACACAATTGTTTCCTGTTCTAATTCATGGTTAAATTTCTTGCATGATGGTACTATGAAAGATAAAAATTAACATTCTAGAAGTTATAAATTATATTTTGATTTGCATGGTGGCACTTGGAATCTAGTCAATTGTTGTCATGACATCAAAATAAATAGAATCTTGTTTGCAAGATATCTGATTGGAATATAACTTCTTTTAGAACTCTTATTCGTAGTTGTTTCCATATATTTATGCAGTTCTTTCTCTGACATTAATTTGGCATAGATATAATTTAGAGCATGCATTGCATTTCGCTGGAGATTATGATTTTTTTGTAAATCAGAACATCACTTGAAAAATTGGAAACTAGAATGAAATACAGAGGAAATTAAATGATGGAAAATGGAGGGAGGAAATCCAATCCCATCAAGGAAACTAATCAATCAATGACCTATGCCCTTCCATATCTGTGAGTTTCTAATGAAATAAAATATTTTCTTTGGGATCTAAGAATTTTTAAGGTATAATTACTATTCCAACATCCTTTCTATCATGATTTTTATTTATGATTTTTGTTTTAAAATTATGAAATCATTAATCATGAATATTTGATCTGATTATCTGATTTTTTTGGTGCCGATAGCTGATGGGCATAGTGGAAAAAATCAGAATGTATAAAAAATTTAAGTTATTCCATTTATGCATTTTCTGAGTCCTTATTTAGGTCTTTTGGTGGAAAACTTCTTGCCATTGAGTTCTACCTCTATGTATTTGTATTATTGTCATTTTATTTGTCAGCTGGGTTTAATCAATTTATCATTGGTTCTTCCTTTTTAGTTTTGTTATTTTATCGACCAAGTGTCCTGAATCTTTCCCACTTCCTCATCTGATGGCTAATACACTCGTCTTGTGAAATTCTAAAATTTCATTTTTTAATCTGATGAAATCTGTCAAGGATGATCACACTTATGCCACTCTAATTTTTCATTTTCTGTTTGTATATAAATAATGGCATTCACTCAATCTATTGAAGAGCACAGAGAACTCTGACATCCTTATCCTCCCTTATCCTGGTATGTTCTAAAAGAAGTCTTGGGCTCTTATCAGATGATCACTGACCTCTATTCCTGAACGTCACTAAGTTGGGGTTCAGAACTTTTGGGATATGGAAAAACTCTGCATACTGATCTGGTTCTACCCAACCAAGAATCCGATCAGTTGGTAGCACTTAAACTCAGGTCTATTAATGGCAGTTTAATTCTCCTTTAAACTAAAATAAACCTCTATTTGTCTAGGAACTGTGAGATTGTTCATAAAGATAAAAGAGGAGGACTGATGGATAGGATTGGATTGAAAGGTAGGATAAGGTAGAGGGAAGCGGAAATATCATCATCTCCAGGTGATATAGAATTCAGCTGTCACTTTAACGAAGAACATTTGCGAGGTGAGAAGGGTGAGACATGGCTGCAACGGAAATGAGAGAGGGAGCTACTCATGACTTATCATTTCATTGCCCTACCCCATTCCAATCTCTCCAAAAATATTTTTGAACCTCTGGTTTGCAAACTATCTAATTAGACTTGATTATATGACACGTTTGCTAACCCCATTGAGAAGTCACCAAGAAATATCATAAATTCCACCACATTTTGAAGTCTTATCTCCAAGCTCAGCTCATTATTGATTACATCTGCCATAATTAAGCTTTATGAAAAATTAAATAACCAAATAATCAAAATTGATATTCCATTTTAGATAAGTGTTTTAATTTTATGTCCAAAGTAAATTCCAAAATAGTGGGAAAGTTCTAGATCAACTTAAGGATTGCATAATTTTTTTGGATTTTTCATTTTCTGATATTGAAATGATCTTCCTCAAATCTGTAAGTATAAAGGTTAGGAAATTTCTTGAAATAGATAAATGTTTTAATGACATTTATTGACATTTTCACGCTAATAGCACCTGAGATGTTCAAAAGTAGAGTTTTGACGACCAACAATGTATGTGGGAATTGAAGCCCTATTCCTTATGAAGCTGCATGGAAAATAAGGCATTGGAATCATCAAAATGTTTAAAATTCTTTTTGGAAAATATTGATTGGGTATGTGAGTTTTATTGAAATTGAGGAGATAAAAATCCACTTGCATGCATCAATCTGAAATGGAAAAGATATTGTTACAAAGACCAAGAGATCTAAAAACAAAGTTAAGAATCATTTTGGATGACTGGTTACATGGTTGAATTTTCCCCTTCCACCTCCTCTTCGCCCCCTCCTTTTTGCAAGCCCATCCCCCCCTCCCCATCCTTGTCGTCCATCTGGCAGTGTTTGTGAACCGTTTGCGAACTGTTGGGAGGAAACAAAGGAAACTAAAACCCCCTTCCCTCTCCTCTTTGTCCTCCCTTTGGGCAAGCCAATGACCCCCATCCCCCAGCCCCTTCCCTTGGGAAGTCACCCGCATCCCTTCCTTACTATTATTTCTAGGAAAAGTTAGGTAAAGTCAATTTTTCTCACCGATAATACAAGTTTTTCAGAACACAGTCCATTTGCAAACAAACCGAATGCGAATACAAACACCAACTTTGATCTGTTCATTCGTGGATGAGTAGTGTTGGTTTGGTGATGAACAACAACTTTCCTATCCCTAGGTGAAATTGTTGGACAACGCATCAACGAGATCATGTTTCATCACAACAGCTTGGGCAGGTCGTAAGTGTCAGGTAGTCAAAGTCTAATTTGACCAAATTTCTGTTTTTGATTACAGGTTAAATAAAGCATGGGATAAATTAGGTTAAATAAAATATATAATTTTCAACTTATGATAACGATTTGATTAAATTTCATCGGTTCTTTTATGAAATAATTTTAATTCATTGAAAATATGTGAAAATCGTAAAAAAACAAAAGTTAAAGTTCACTTATCCATTAAGTACCCTTTAGATACAAACCATACTCGCTATATGTCAACAATGAACATTGTAAATATTTTTATTTATTTTCGATCAGAAGTGTTAATGATCAAATTAATCCACTTTTCTGGTTTTTCGTTCATCATGGTGTAAATTTGCTAAAATGCCTCTGCCAAATCTCTATAATTAAGGAAATAATCTCAAACTATGTCTTCATAGACTTATTATTGTATCAACTCATTTAAAATCTGGATGATAAGGATTGTCATGATGTCCCCACCATGCATGCGTGATGCTACTAAGAAAGTTTGTGAAATACATGCTATATTTAAGTAAATTATCATGAGATCACAATATTACAGTACCTGGTCTAGAAACATGTGTTCTGAATATTATTATTCAAAGGTTACTGGATATGAACAGAAAAATATCCAGATGGAATATCACTAACTTGTCGTGATGATATGAGAAATATGGACTATTTTATAGCCATTATTGTGGAGATACCAAGGATAAATAATGGGTTCTCTTTAGGAAAACAAGTTTAGTGAATTGATTCATATGAATTCTTGTATGATATTGTATCAAATTTTTAGATAGGTCGATTCATCTTTCAAATAAGTGTTCCTTAAGCCTGAGACTCCAAAAATATAATGTTCATGAATGATTATGTTTTAATTATGAAATACAATTTTGCCTTCTTCTAATTATAAGCTGTTTTTAATTCCGGATGCATCAAGAATTCCCTCCATGTATAGTGGTCAAGAGGGGATCATCCAATCTCAATATAAGAGGAGACATCTTTAGAGAGTTGATATGAGGAATTCCTTGGCCAATATAGTGGAATATCAAAGAAGAGTTCACTAAGGATATTCTAACATATCAGCACTAACTCAAATGACTAACTAAAGTTTGACAATTTTCCCTGCCCCAAGTTTTCCACGGATCATCATGGGGATGAGGGACTGTATGTATTGGGTAACCGGTGGCAGTAAGGTTCCATGAAAGTTTTGACCTGTCAGAGTTGACTGTTAACTACGGGAGAGTTGACCATGAATGACAGGAGGTCAAAATTTGAGCATTGTGGTTTTCTTATGTCATAATGGCCACATGGTTCAGTTACTATATGGGAAAATTGGCCATTTACTACAAGAGGGTGATGGTTGTCATCGACGAAGGTGGAAGGTGCGTGAAGGTGAAAACAAATATGATAAAATGAGGAAATAAGGAGATGCACAATGGTGTTGATGTAGGTAGAACAATGGAGGAAGGGAATCAGCAGATGGTGGAAACAGAAGTGGCAAATCAAGAGGACTGGCAGTGGCTTGATGATGATAGAAGAGAAGGGATATCCCCTTTTAATGGTGGTGGTTAGAAAGAAGACACAACATCTAAATCTGAATTTTCCTGATTTAACAATTCACCAGATCATGAAAAGCCAATACCTGATTGTTGAGTAGATGAATGGGCAAAAACCTTGTGAAGAAAACCTTGGCTTAAAATGGTTTTAGTCATCAAACCTTCTTTCACAAATATGAATATAACTTTAACTTACATTATTCCTAGAACACCTATAAAGGGTGAAACCTGAAAATACGCTGCAAGTTACATCACATATTTTCCACCTACACTCTAGAAAGTGTATTAAATGGTACATGCCGACTATCTCACACGCAGTACATCCTATCGAAAAGGCTTTGGTTTGAGAATTGAAGATTAGGCTTCAAGGGCATTTTTAGCACAATGCTTTAATGTGTGTTTTGATGAATGTTCAAAGTAATGCATGCCTCAATGAGGGTAGTGATCAAAGCACAATAGGTCCTCGGTCAACTACTTAACTGATTGTAAATGAAGATACAATAGGAGCCTTGGCATATGCCCAACAAGGCTACTTTGTTAGACCATATGCCAAACAAGTCAAATCATATATTTAGAACTTGTATTTTCTATGACATGAAGATATACATATTTTCTAACACTTTTCAAGTATTTATCTGAATTTGATTCCATTTAATTTGTTTAATAACTTATTTAACTTCGTAATTACTACCTTCTAGTAATTCAGGCTGAATTGACTAATGATTTAAAAATTGGTTACATGAAGATATTACTATCCAATGGTGATATCTATATAAATGATGTGGTAAACATATCTAAAAGTTTAAGATTATTTTAAAGCTCAAATCCTTGGCATAATGGCTAGTTTTTGCTCTTAACTCTTGAAAGGTATTTTGAACTTATGCCAAAAATATAAATATAAATTAAAATTAAAATGATTATTGTTTTATATTGCTTGATCATAATAAATACATTGACTGTTGGACTTCTAAAAAATACCATTATGCCATTTCAGATATCTAAGTCCATATATAAAGTTTTGAACCCTAATTTCAAACTTCCTTCTCTTTTCTCTTAAAAAGTTGCAGTCCAAAAGCTAGAGAGATCTTTCAATACCTAAAACCATTTTCAAGCCGTTTTTTAGCATTCTTTGTAGATATCATTTGTTACTATCATCAATCCAAGTCCATAGAACTTAGAATTGTGGTTTTTGGTGCAGGGTGTTTCAAGATTCAAAGGAAAGAAGGCTGACCTCCGAACTTTGCACCTCCTCGACTTTGTGATGAATTTACTATCTTTAGGATAACGTTTATACTAATTTTGAGGCTTTGTTCAACATAAGAATAGTTACTTACATAAATAAAAAACCAAATAACTAGAATTTCATCATTTTGCTGAGTTTGAAAGAGTTTCATGGGTTTTAAGTTGGACACCATAGGAATTGGATGGTAAACTAAGAGCGTAGAAAGATTGGTCTTTGGAGATTTATCTAATTTGATTTTGAACACTTATGTGAGATAAAAATTGTGCGAAAGTGTGTTAAATACCATTCCAGGTGGAATCAGTGCATTTGATGTATAAATGGAAAAGACATTAGAGTTTTAAGCACAAAAGGTCAAACACAAATTAATAATTTTATCCAAAGAAAAATGTGGAGGATAAGAGGACTTGAAGAAAGAACAACTACATACAAGGAGGTAGTAATGAAGAAGTCATAGTTGCATTTATAAATTTTTATCTCTGAATTAATAAATTTCAGATCTATAAGTATTATTGTTGAAATATACAAAATTGGTCCTTGTTTTGAATACTATTTAAGTAGTTGTCATACTAAGTGCTGTTGAGGAAAATAAAATTTTTAGAAATATATAGTTATTTCTAGATCTTTGTTGTCAGTCAGGTTAAAGCTTTGGGGCGAAGTTGAAGTAGATCAAGAGACATCATTCTGTGGAAGCCTTTAGGGATTGAGGACAACAAAGCTTCATTGACTTTTTGTTTTTCTTTGTATCCTTGTTCAGCCCTATTTCCAAGTGATTTGCATGGGGCATTCACACAAACACGGCCAAGGCACATCATCACCTCGGGGTGGATACCCACAAACATCATTTTGGACTAGCCTAAGCTGTCTAAAAATAATAATTGTGTCTCCCATTTCCTCGACCTCATTTCCTAGGCAGAAAAATCTTAGGCTAGTTAAAAACAAAAACATAATACAGATAGAGAACCTAATTCACCCCCCCTCCCCCAGGTAATTCCTTGGGCACTTAAACTAACAAGAATTAAGGCCTCTATCATCCCAAAAACAATGCCGATCTTCTCCTCTATGCACAATTCCCCCATTTGCTTCCTATCAGGCAAGCTCCAATCAAAGTTGGGAACCATCCCCCAACAAGAGGCTCAATGAGGCAAATCCGTGGACACACCCTCATACTTGTGCCAAAAGGGATGAACTCAAAGTCCCTGCCCTTATAATCCAACACCCCTAAAAAAACCACTCTAACGATAACTCTACAGGGTTTTTTTTATAATTCTTTGGGTCTCTCCTAATGGCCTAGAGATTCACCATCACGCTAAAACCTTTGGGAACGGCATAGCGCATGAGCTCGCCCTCACCAATGGTCTTGTGAAAATCACTAGCACTGTTGGATCAAGTTGAAGTGCTTCTTTGATGCATGCTTGGAGATAAGTCAATCGAGACAATTGGGATTGCTCAGGAATGGCGAGGTCTGATTCTTTGCGCATGAAGGAGAACCTATGACTTATGTTATCTCTTTCTTGAATCGATTCATTAAATATTTTTGTTTTTTGTTTAAATATTTTTTAAAATTTTTTATTGGCAAAAAAAATTATACTGAGTATGGCTGACCCAAGGATTGTACCCATAGACCGATCTAGCCATGTCCTAGATGCCACCCATGGAGGTTTTATATATCAAATGAAGTGTTTATAAGCATTTATAGGTGTGGAGCAAGCGCAAATGTCCAAATTACTCACGGACCCTACTCGTCCATGCCCGTGATGCAAAAATGAAAAAAAGATACAAAGGTGATGCCGGTGCAACTCTCGGACAAGGCCATGGGCGCCCATAGTGTGCTCGTGTCCCCCAGATGTGGTGATGCATGGAGTATAAGCAGTCCTCACGCCATCATAAGATAACATTGTGGAGGTGTGTAGAGGGTACAACACTTAGGCGAGAGATCGCGCACTCTCGCCTCTAGTGGTCCATGCAATACTCCACTCGTGATGGTCAACATTAGATAGGATGCGAAGCATACGGAGAGTAGGCAAATCAAGGCTCTTAACACAATGGCAGCCGAGAGCCACCTGAGGAAGGTCCTGCCAAATGATATATATGGAGAGGGTAAGAGAGCATACTGCATAGTTGCAATTGCATACGCTATCTAGTTCCCCTCGCACAACTGATGAGGAATGCTGGCAAAGTGAGAACGACATCACATGCTATCTTCCTACACTCTCTGGAGATGCCACTGGGAGCATGAGCCTGCATGGAGAATGTTGAACAACTATGAGTCTGATTCTAGGATGATACAATGAAGGTTTTCCTCCTTGTAGAGGAGCAAGCCATCACGTATCGCCATAGCTTTGGCTAGTATATTATTCTATACTCCATATAAAGATCAGAAAGCAAAAATGACACTCCCTGTGTGGTCTCGTAGGATATGTTCTCTATAGTGAAGTATGTCATATGTAAGTGGGGAGCGTTGGACAATGGGTGGTACAAGTTGGTGTGTTCTCCGTACCCGTTGCTTGACACATTACATGACTTCCAACGCTCTCATGGTACACCTTGCAATACAAGAATAATTTCGGTCTTACCATAGTTCCCACAAGAAACAAAACATCGACAAAGTTCACGCTAGTTAGCACAAAAATTATTGAAAATTTTATATCAGATTCATTTTTTGTATGAAAAATCTATGATTAAAATCCTTGTTGAAGTCATTGTGTTATGTTCATTATGGGATTAAGACATTTCAGTGATCTGGGGTTTATTTTGTAGGCTTTCGTTAGATGAAACTTTAGTGGATGATGTTCTTAGTCTGAGTGTATGAGATACCATTGTGCAATAACACAACGTCAAAGTCATCTTCTCTCGTCTCAACTAAGCTGTGATGTAGTGGAACTTTGGTCCCACTCGCTGGAAATGCAAGTCAGATAGATTCCACTTCCCTTTGTAATCCATGTATATCAAAATCTCTAACAAACCAAGGGAAGAAGTCTTCAATGGAGTGACGAGTTGAAGCTTCTCTAAGCAATAATTTCTAGAGTAGGAAACATGAAGATGGATTAAGAATAAATGAGGAGAGAATAAGATAAGGTGAGAAGTATAAGAAGTAGAAACACACTAGAATATATTATCAGACTAGAGCTGAAATGAAAGCATCACCATCTATTCATTCATCGGCATAGATACTTATAATGGCAGTCTGCAGTATTCAAAATCCAGTTTTAGCCATTATAATCAACTGTTGAGGAAGATTATAACGACTAGTTAAGAGTTGGTCTGTCTCGTTGACCCAGATGAGGGTACGTGTCAGAAATAGGTTGTTGTACAATTATGTGCATTCTGATTGGTTGTCGAGTTGTTGACTCGACTTTGACCTTCTTTCCTCTATAAACCTACAAGCGTAACAATGGAGGGGAGATGTTAAGCTTTCTTAGAGAAACCAGATTTGAGAATGCTTGGTGGGTTGAGTTTCACTAGGAACGAAAGTGAATTTGAAGGGTCTTGGCGGCAACTTGTTAGCAAAAAAAATTGAAATAAATATCCTCATTTTTAACCGTGGCATGAAAAACAGGATTAGCACCGAGATAGGTAGCACCAATATAATCAGCCTAGAGGACGAGTACGCTAGAGTTGATGAGGTGAAGTTCTTTGAGAAGAGATTGAAGCCACAAAACTTCAGCTGCAGTGTTTGCCAAAGCCTTGTATTTAGCCTCTATGCTGGACTAGGCACGGTGGGCTGCTTCTTCAAACACTAGGAAATCAAATTATGACCAAGGTAAATGAGAAAGGCCCTAGTAGAACTTGATCGCCCACCCCATTGGCGTCACTAAACACATAAAGAGAAAGATCAGAATCACAATGAAGAAAGACACCATGTAGGATACGCCTTTTTAAGCAGCAAAGGAGATGCTTTAAGATTTCCAATCGGTAGGAGCAGGCGCATGGATCTTTGGACAAGCCTTATTGGTGGCAAATGCGATGTCAGGATGAGATGGAGTTAAATATTGAAGCAAACCAACAAATTGATGATACAATGTTGGATTGACCGGAGAAGAAGGATCCATAGAATAAGAAGAAGAGGTGGGGATGCTATAGGGTGTTGAAGTGGGTTTACTAAAAACCATATGGGACCAATGGAGAAGAGACGAGAAAAGCGAAAATACATTGAAGTAAATTGAAGGAATTCAATGCCGAGGAAGTAATGAGCAGGACCAAGTGATAATCTCAATTTTAGGGTTAAAATTCATCGTTGGTGATTGATATTATTCAATTAAAATTTATTTAACCGTACTTAAAAATACTTAGTGATGATTAAGGATCATCTCCACAAGAAATGATGATTAAGGAATTACTTTCTTATACTATTGATGATCAACGAGAGGATTGATGAAAACAAGATTTGAGTACATGAGCAAGTGATACCAATTAAAACTACGTAAGTTATAAGTTAATTTAACTTAAATAAAAGAGAAGTGCATGTGACGAACATGAGGATGACGATAGTATGAACGATGATAGTGATTGAATTTGGAATGGTACGGTGGTGAGGATGAAGAGATGAGAAAAGAGAGTAAAATGAGAGTGCAAGAACAATGATAAACCCTAATTACATTAACTATGACGTCGGGAAAGAGACAACGTAAGGCGAAGATACTTACCTTAAATCATGGCGATTACGAGTTTCGGTAAGCTCCCCCTCTTTTCCACTACTTCTCCCCACACATCTAGGACACCAAGAACTCTCTTGATGGATCTCACCACTCACTATCTTTTCATGAGTCCACAAAATAAGGAAGCAAGTTCAAGATTAATTTCACAATGATCCATGCCTCTATTTGTTGATCAAAGGGTATGAATAGAAAGAGGAGGGGAAGGCAAAGCAACGCTGAAAATTTCAGCTCAATCCTAGCCCTTGATTTTCTTCTCTCCTTGTCAACGTCCTCAGTTTCGATGCCTGTTAAGAAGTCAAAGCACTTGGTATTCTGCACTTTTCGTATTCTATGCAGGCGCCCTTCGTATTCCGTTCCCCATGTACCTGAAAAAAGGATAAAGAAAAACAAAGAGAAAACATTTAAAAACCCACTTTCTTCTCTTTTTTTTGTTTGAAATGAGTGGGCGTACACGTGCCACGTCACCCTGCGCCAAAAAAGCCAAAAATACTTTAAAAATTCATATAAGAGTCCAAAAAATACATATAAATAAAATCATATAGTTCAAAAGTTAATGTCAACAAAATTCCAGAAAAATCATATTCTGTCACAAAAATTATATTATTTTAGAATCAATTATTAGTAAAAATCCCAAAAAATGCATAAAATCCAGAAATTCCTTGTAAAAATAGATTTAATCATTTCAAGCTTGATAACATGCAAATATGAGTAATGGATGCAAATAAACATGTAAATATGATCATATAAGTACTAAAAATGCATGTTATCACCAAGGTCCTTAATGGGGACTGCAGACTGCCATTGAGAGACAATATGAATAATTTCTGTGGAGTGAGGTGAGAGGAGAAGGATATCATCAACATACATTAACATAAAAATAGGACCATTAGATGTGTGTTTAAAGAAGAGAGAGGTGTTCATTTTAGAGCCACATGGTCAATGTTGTAAAGGAAAGTAGAGAGTTTGGTAAACCAAGCACGTGAGGACTATTGAAGGCCATAGATGGATTTTTAGAGCTTACATACATGAGTGGGATAAGTTCAATCAGTAAAACTAAGGGGTTTCTTCATGTATATAACTTTGGTGAGATCCCCACGATGAAACACATTAGATACACCTAATTGATGGATATGCCAATGACAAGAACAACAAGAGATAGAAGGAGATGAATTGTGGTATGCTTGATCACATGGCTGAAAGTATCCTTGAAATCAAAACCCTCTTCTTGATTAAAGCCTTGGGCAACAAGACGAGCTTTGTACTCATTGATGGTACCAGTACAGGCGTATTTGATTCAATAGACCCATTTGCACCCGATCACATGAAAATCGGGATTGCATGAGGCCAAAATCCATGTGTGATTATGTCGTAATGCATTCATTTTGAGAGTCATGGCATCTACCTAGGCAGTATTGGTTGAGCCAAGAGGGAAAGTAGCAGGTTCCTCCTGAGTAGTGGTGGTGGCTGTGAGACATAGAGGAAGAAGATGCTTGATGGCGTTAAATACAAAGGGGTGGCATGGAAGAGTAGACGACATAATACCCACGCTGTTCTCAAGATAGGCATCACCCAGGGATCTAGTTTTCAGGACTTCACCAAGTTCTGGGAAGTGATCAAGTGTCGGCAAGAGAGACAAGTCAAGTTCAGAAGATACTAGAGGAACATGAGAACAAGAAACATGAGATTTGGGAGTGGAGGTAGAGCTAGTAGGAGACGAGATAGTTGAGGTCAGGTAAGACGATAGAATGAAAGCGATTGAGATGGTCATAAGAATGACATCAAGAGGGTATGAGGGGGATGAAGAACTGGAAAGCACACATCATGGAGCAGTAGGGGCAGATCCAAGAATGTCGGTGGATGGACTTAAGGTAGAAATTTTTTCAGATGAGGTGGCAAGAGAATGATCATAGAAAATAACATAGAGAGAAATAAAATACTTACCTTTAAGAAGTGAGAGACAACAGTAGCCAAGATGAAAAGAGTTGCAGCCCAAGAAGACGCAGATCTCTAATCTGAGATCAAGTTTATTTCTTGCATGTGGAGGAGTATATGGATAACATAGGCAACCAAATTCTTTAAGATGAGTGTAGTCAAGAGGATGGTTAAAAAGAATTGCATAAGGTGATTTATTTTGTAACACTGTTGTAGGAAGTAGGCTAATAAGATAAGCAAAAGTTATCATTGCTTCATCCCAAAAAAGTTGAGGAAGTGTTGCTTGATGCAGCATCGAGAAGGTAGTTTCAATAAGGTGCCATTTTGTTTAGGGGTGTGAGGGCAGGACACCCGATGAGCAATACCAACATTTTTGAGATAGGTATAAAGGGATTGATATTCACCACCCAATTAGACTGTAAGTACTGAATTTTTGACAAAAATTGATTTTTAACTTGAAAACTCATAAAAACAGATAATAGATCACTTTTTACTTATGAGGATAAAGCCAGGAATATTTACTAAAGTCATTGATAAAAATAACGGAGTAGGAATAGCCAGAATGAGAGAGGACGGGCGACGAGCCCCACATATCAGGATGAATAAGTTCAAGACGATGAGTAGAGAAATGGTGTGTGGACATCCAAAAGGGCATGGTGGTAATTTATCAAGAGTTCTACATTCACATGTATTGATAATGAATAGACAATGGGAAATATTAATCCTCTTAATTTTGATTTTTTATATTTATTCTTTCTCCATAACTTCCAAAAGCTAGCCATTATGTAAAAGCACTCTCAAGTGTTAAGTAAAAGCTAGCCGTTATGCCAACAATCTCAGTGTTCAAAAATATGAAAATCTCACTTATGTTTACAACATCATTTTACTCATGATATCGCCATTAGATAGAAATATATTTAATGTATTTAAATCTTCATTTAATCATCAATAAATTCAGCCTTAAATATCCGAAGGTAGTCATTGGGAATTTGAAAAAGTCATTAAACCAATCAAATAAGGTAAAATCCACACAAATATTTGAACAGAGTTGGAGCATATATTTATTTTCATGTTACATAAAGTTTAAGTCCAAAATAAGCGATTTAACTTGTTCACCATATGGTCAACCTTAGTAGCCTTTTAATATAACTAAAGATATTATTTGGTCTTCACTCACAACCAGTCAACTAGTTGACTAAGGAGCTATTGTGCTTAATCACAAAGCCTTTTAAGGCATGCATTACTTTGAACATTCATAAAAACAGATATTAAATTATTTTACTGAAATACCCTTAAGGCTGAATCTACAGCTGGAAAACCTCTCACAACTCCCACCTCATATCCCTAATAAATAACTGCAAACTAGAGGTAGTTGAGTTTATGAAATCTGTGATTCAACCCAAAAATATCCAGTCCCTATTGAGTAAGTACTGAATGAATAATGTCTGGCATAAATCAACTATTGAAATCTGGTTTTTTAATGCATTCCGATTTTCTAGAGTTATTTCCCAGAGGATTCCATCTGATTGCCATGATGGTACTATATCATTTTCAAAATCTACAAGCTTTGAGTCATGATGCCTCACATAGATATGAAGAATGTGAGATGTTAACCAGTCAACACATTCAAACTAATCCTAGGATATTTAAGCTCCCCTAGTCCATCCTGGGGTATCCTAACATTATATAAGTGGGTTAGAACACCAAGGAGGGGGATTCCTAATGACTCACTAGATGGAATTGCTCCAACATTAGGCAGTATGGATTGAGCTACTAAGTACACGGTGAAATTAGCAACAATGAGTCACTTGTAAGCACCGGGGACTAAATCCTCACTTTAGTTATAACAGTTTTATGATGCAATGTTCTATATTAGTTATGGTGCTTCCATGATGTTACTCACAGAATTACTTGATTCTCAATAACCCAAAATAGCGTTTTAGCGTTCATATTGTTTTTTTTTCATGTTTTAGACCATGTGTCTGTAGCATAAAGGATTTTAAATATTTTTAAGATGACATTGGAGAAACTCAATTATCATCTCTTTCAAGGATAATTTCAATCAGGGATAGAGAAATCTCAAACCCTACCTAAAAAAGTAGAATGAACAGATATTAGGATACTTAAATATAGTGAAATATAGGATTTAGTGCCTTAAAACACACAATTCATTCATGCATTACTCAAGCATTGATCTTATGATAGTTTTACAACTACATTGGACACATATAACAATGGTATAGGTCAGTTGCATTACAAAATGGTTGAATACTTTTGCATGATTCTTATATCCTCATCAATTTAGAATTTCAAGAAAATATTATCCACCATCCCATTTCTTCTGACACATTGTATGAATCTGACCCCTAATGGCCATATCTACAAGGAAAGAGATCAAGGATGCCATCTCTTTCATTTGTAGGAATAAGCCACCTGGGCCTGATGGTTTCAGTTGAATTCTTTATGTCTTGTTGGGACATCATAGGCATAAACATGGAATAAGGTATTCAGGAAATATTCACTCAAAGTATTCCCTAAAATTTGGAAGTCCACTTTCCTTGCCATCATACCCAAAGTTGATGATCCTACTCTTAGAGGCTTTAGACTCATTGGACTTTGTAATGTTTGCTACAAGATTGTTATTACAATCATTATAAATCAACTTGGAATTTTATTTCATCTACTTGTATATCCTTAGCCATCCAGTTTTCCAAGGGATGACATATCCATTATAATACCCTGATATGACAAAAAGTGGCATAATCTCTTTACTGTTGTATACTTGTCTTAGCCGTCATTGTTTACGTAGATATATAGAAGGCATTTGATTGAAAGGAGTGCACCTTCATCATCAAAGTGCTCAGCAACAAGATTCTCAACATTTCCAATACTTATTTTTTAGACAATCACTTATCCCTGCTGGTAAATAAAAACACCACTATATCCTTCATCGCCATTCATGGTCTAAATCAAGGTGAGATTGTATCACTAATCCTTTTCACATTTTTAGAACAAATATGTATTCAATCCCTCTAACAAAGGAACACTTAGGGCCTTACTAAGACCTACTTCTTGAAAAAAGATTTACTCAATAATCTCACACTCCCTCTCTAAGTAAGACATGCCTGTCCTTAATGTATAAACATGATCCATTATGAGTATTATTAATACTTATGAGTGGGCCTTTTATGATCTCATTAATGCATCAAAGATCTGTTTTATGAAAGGGCCATATAGTAACAGAAAACATATACGCCATATAAAAAACTACAGAAGTTTTTGAGATGATGCTCACCCTTGGGATATTGGGATTCCCATATTTTTGGCCTAAAAATGCATCGCAATTTTGATAGTTTTTGGATAAATTAAGAAAGAAGCTAGCAAGATGGAAGTTGTATACACTATCTCAGTCTGCATATTCACATGATGGTTTACATCTTAATATTAATGCACATATTGGCAATCAACTTGGCCTCCCTCACAATTCAACACTCTGTAGAACACATGCGAACTTCTTAAGGAGAAATGGCGTTGAGGGCACTCAGTTCCACCACTAGATATAGTGACGAAGTTATATCAATTGATTGACAATCCATCATGATTGTGTCAAAAATGTCCAAGACATGCTTGAAAAGAATGTATTATGCTGTATGAAGACTGTCGTTGGGGCAATGCATAATAAGTTCTAGGTATGACTCTTGGTTTATAGACACCCCGTTACCTAGTCATGCTGCATTTATACACCATCACAAATAATTATCAATGGCTTTACCACTAATGGGTAATACTTTGTTAATTTTGGAGCATCATGGTCTACGTTAGAAACTCTAATAGGATACTTTAACATCCAAGGTCATGTTAATTAGAGATTGGCCCATATGGGCCTTCAAAATAGCAAGAAATTTCTCAAATTCTTCTTCTTTGAACAAATTTATAGAATGTTCAGATATAAAACATTGTGGAAACCTCATCTATCATTCAACAGTCCTCGCCAGATTATCATTTTTTTTATGACAACCTATGCACCAGGGGCTACCCATGGATGAACAAATGATTAGGGTTATTAATAGCTCAACTTTTGATGCCATTGTTTTCCATGTTGTCCAAGGAGCAAAGTATGGAATCTCTATTATTGTAAAAGTGAAACTGCAATGAAATATTGGCTCCAGCTTCGTACATGTCAGCTCCCTATTTCCCAAACCCTTACTAGCATGACACTGATAGAGCATTTTAAGCCAATCTTTGATTCACAAAAGCACACCAAGAGAATCTCCTACCTTCATGTCACCATCACATAATTGTTATGGGAGATTGGGAAAGGACACATTGTTTCTCATTTTATATGAGAACCCACAAGTACTGGCTGAAGCCAACCTATGGCATGGAACATCCTCCACACAAAGATTACATCACACCTTTTTTTATGAAAAAATCATACCTCTTATGAGATACTCGAGACAGGAGGAATATGGGTCAGCTTGAATCATACCATGACTCACATGCAGCTTGTGAAATGATATGGACCATCGACAGACTACCCTAAGCTCAATGTGATTGACACAATCGCGACAAACTTGTGACCAGCTAGCATGGACACATCCCATGTTATGGCACATGGATCATCCTATTTGCTACTTTATATTTCTACTAACACAGAAATAGATGCTATGGCAATATGAGATGACCTACTTCTAGGGAGGAGGCAAAACCTTCAGAGAATTGTCTTGGAGTCTGATTGACTTGTTGAGAGGAAATATGGATGGACAGCATCAGCTTCAACGTTAGACCTTTTGTTTTAGAGATATTGAGAATGTGAGGGGAATTGGAAGATTGCTGCACTTATCAATCATGCTATCAGTTCTCAAACTTATACTCCTGTTATTTTTGGGTAAAAATAACAGTATGCCAAATATTTGCCTAAAGGATGCAGCCCTAAGGCCCACACCTATTATGAATAGAATGAACATCATCAGCATAGATCGTCATCAACACTGCAGGTCAGCATTAGACCAACTTTGAAGATGGTTTTTTTTGCAGCATCTCTAACTGCATGTCTTGCCTTGAGGAATGAATATCACTCCCTTACATGTATAAGGTTAGTTCTGCGACACAGACACACCAAGGTGTGTTATATATTCCCTTTTTCAAAAGCATAAATGAGTGGGCCCATAGGATATATTTTGGCTCGATCCACGTGTAAGTAATATTACTAAACACTAATTTATTCTATATAAAAAACCCCTCATTGGTGGTTTATGGCAAAAGACAAAATACTAAGTCTAATCTTTTCAGCAAAGAGTCCTTGCTAAAACATTAAAATATTTTCCCCCTTCAATAAGGTAATTAGACTGAGGGAAATATCTCGAGATATCTCGAGAAGAAGAGGCCGCGGTATTAGTCTGGCGATAACCACAACCATAACCCAAAGAAGATAAGGAAATAACCAAAAGTATGGATTCTGGTCCGAAAGTCATGCAGGATAAATCAAGTTCCAGAAATCATCCAATCACTGTAGACCAAGTGGAAAGTAACAGGAAAACTGAGAACTTACTGATGAGGCAATTGTAGGGAGAGTTCCAGGAAGGCCTGGGAAGATACTATTGTTATTACATAGTAACATTTGGGATAAATTTAGTACTAATAATGCCAGACAGAGTGACCTGGGAAGACAATATTGTAATTATAAATGACTAGGCCCAACCCCGATTCATTCTGGGACGAGATGAGTCAGCAATGATGAGACGGGATCGTCAAAAAATGTGCGAGGGCAAGGACTAAGATGAGGTAAACGACAACTCACAGGGGACTTTCAACCTCAATTCAACATTTTCGGCTGCCCTCATAAAGTGACGGCTGTCACTATTTAAAAAGAAGCATTCAGGAAGGGAAAGGTCATATTATACCCCTCCTCCTAAAATGAAAACATACTACTGGTAGAGGTCTGGGAACTACATCTCATGGTTAATGTGTTCTTTAATGTCACATAAGATTTGCCAAACTAAACGAATAAATAAAAACATTAACAAATATGTAGCCTCCAAACTAATCATGCATCTTGCGGAAACAAAGATGGTACAACTTAATCTTGGTCTAATTCTACATATTTATGCGCCATATACACAAACGAATAATACCACATAAAGGCTAAGGCATGATCTTTAGAGGAAATCAGCCTCTAAGACCTCTCCCTTGTCGATCACACAGCAAGCAGCTTCCGGATGTCCTTCTGAGGAGACAGAAAAAGAGTCGGAATCCAGATTTTTTCAAAAAGAAATAATCACAGTTTTAAACAGATGAATTTGTGTTGCATTAGAAATCATTGAATAAAAATACTTATAAAAATCAGGACACAGACAGAAAAAGAGGCAGAGATCAGAATTTAAAAGAGAAAGGATTTCTTTAGAGAAACGACTTCGAGCTGCACCACAAATTATTAAATAGTTTTTTTGCATTAATAAGGACTGAAGCACAAAATAAGTCAGTCACCGGATTTCAAAAAAATGGAGTTTTGACAGAAACGACATTGATTAGTTTGCATAAAAATCAGGAGAAAACAATAGAAAGATTCAGAAGCCATATCTTTCAGAACAATAATTTACGCTTTTAACAGAAATGACTTCAGGTTGCACAACAATTCATTACATAAAAGTTTTCATAAAAATCACAACGTTAAAACAAAAAGATTCAGAAACAGATTTTAAAAAAAGAATAGGATTTGTTGACAGAAAATATTTCGAGTACCATTATAAATTACTAAGTATATGTTACATAAAAAATAGAATAATAACAGAAAGGAGTTAGAAACAAGAAAATTAAAAGCATGGTTCCAAAATTTTGACAGGAACAAATTATTTGCATAAGAAATTATATCGATGATTTAAAAAAAAAATGTAAGGAAAAAAAAGAGTTAGAAACCAGATTATTAAAAATAATATTTGAAGTTTTGGCAGAACAAGATCGAGTTGCATTCGAAGTTATTAATTGAAAGTTTTTCTTAAAAATATGGATGGGTTTGGTGCAAATGTGTTATGCCATACGCAGTTCGTGAGATTTATTAATGAAGGATTTATGATCAGAAATAATAAAAAAATCTGATCTATCCATGAGTTAAAGACAGCCACCTCAATCTGGAACGGAGACGTTGTGGGAGGATATCTCTCCACCACCCTGCCGTTTTTGTCAACCAGGAATTTCTCAAAGTTCCACTTGATAATATCTCCCAAGAACCCACCAGCGCTAGACTTCAAAAACTGGTAGACTGGCGCCGTGTTCGGCCCATTTACGTCAACCTTCAGAAAAATGGTTATTGTTTAGTTTCTAAGGGCTTATGTCTAAAATTATCAAAATATTTCGAGTAAGTTGGTTTACTTTGTCAAAAATAGGGAATTCGGCTTTAAATCTCGTGCATGCAAACTGTTTGATCTCACTGTTGGACCCGGGCTCCTGGGCCCCAAATTGGTTGCAGGGAAATGCCAGAATCTCCAAACCTACACAAATTTTAATTAAAAAAGCCTCCCAAAGCTTTGACTTCAATATCAATCATTCAAAAGTTGCAGAGAAAGAATGGGAAAGATAAAGGGGAATAATGTAGCGATAGAATGCGACTGAGAGACAAAGAGACAGTTGAGAGAGAGAATTAGGGGCAGACGAAAGAAAGGAGACAAAGAAAAAGAGATAACAGAGTCGAACATAGAGAGAATGTGAGAGCTGGAGAGACAATGTTATAGAAGTGGAAGAGAGAGAAAGAGCGATGAAGAGAGAGAATGAGAGGGGGAGAATACAGAAACGGCAGAGAAAGAGTTGAGACATAGAGAATATTGAGAAATAAAGACGTAGTAGAACACCACATATGTTCTTCCGATGTTTATAATTATTCCTAATAGATGGAAAAAACAAAAAAATTGAAAAGTAATACGAGCAATAAATTTAGATTACCTTGAGTCTTATACTTATCGTAGATGTGGGTAAGCTCCATGTAATTAGACGTTGTTAACCCACTGAAATTAGAGCACAACTTTTTTTTTTTCACTTCAAGCGACAAGTAAAGGTCATAGTTCACAAGGAATAAAGAACAGATCATATCACCATCTTGAAGCGACGTTCACCACCAACAGAACTTTTCCCTTGAATTTGTTAAGAGACACGTCCTTTCCGTCGATATCCTGTTCAAGGAAGATAACAAATCAGACCATAGAACTTCAAATTCCCTGTAAAATCACTACTTTCACAATATTTCTATCATTCAAATGTCAAAACGATTCAATCTTCAACACTCCGGGTCAAGCACTAAGCATGAAAAATCAGATTCACAAATTAGCACCGTAATTTGAAAAGAACATAATCTCATCCCCAGAACAGTTCTGCGATTAAAATTCAGATATAAAACCTAAGAGCATAATTGAATTAAGCATCTTCCAGGCCGAAGAAAAACGAATCAAGGTCTCGAAGAAACAAACCTTGACAGTGTAATCATGAATCGACTTCTCAACGGCGGCAGTAGCGTAAACAACGCCGGAAGTTCTGGGTCGAACTTGTCGCCTCGAACCAGCTAATTTGGCGACGAACCCACCGCTCAAAGTGGAAAATTTCAGCGACCCGGGAGAAGAAACGGCCGGAAGAACAGGTACTCTGCGATCAGACAACCTGGCGAAGGATGAAGAGGGAGATAGGACGGCAGCGAAGGCCGCGGATGACGCCATGAACGTTCTCAAGATCTTGAGAAATCGACGAACGAAGAAGAAGAACAAGAAGGAGAAGAAGAAGAAGAAGAAGAATGAAGAATGAAGAATGAAGAATGAAGAATGAAGAATCAAGGGAGAAGAGAGGCGGTGATGAAGTGTCAAGGGAATCTGCTGGGCCCGCGGACCAGGATAAGGCTGTGGGACCCACCCACAACCAACCCTCTCTCCTGTTTAACGTGGTGCCTCCTCAACCATGAAATGGATTTCCTGTTCATAATTTATTTGATTTATTTTTGTTTCCTTTTCTTCTGGGGCTGTACTCTTTAATTCATGAACAATAATTTTTCTTGAATTTAACCAAAAATGTGATGAACAGCTTTGTTTTTGAAAAAAATTTGTGCAATTTTTTATTAAGATTGTTGGGACCACGATAAGGGTTAGCGGCCGCTCCTTATTCGTGCTCGTGGCCGTCGCAGGTGCTTCCTCAACCATGAAATGGATTTCCTGTCCCTAATTTCTTTGATTTATTATTGTTTCCTTTTTCTGGGGCTGTACTCTTTAATTCATGAACACTAATTTTTCTTGAATTTAACCCAAAATGTGATGATCAGCTTTATTTTTGATAATTTTGTGTGCAATTTTTTCTTAAGATTGTTGGGACCACGATAAGGGTTCGCGGCCGCGCCTGATTCGTTCTCGTGGCCGTCGCAGGTGCTTCCTCAACCATGAGAGGGATTTCGTGTCCCCATAGCACACTTTGTGCCTTGTGCCCTGCACTTCTTTGTGCCTTAGATTAGTTCTAATTTCTAGGATTTTAGTTTTGGTCTTTCTTCTGGATTGTTCCCTTTAATTTTTAAAAACTAATTTTCTTGCGCCGAAGGAAAGAATTATTTTATAATATCATCTGTAATTTATTGAGACTGTATGGATCACAATCAAGCTCTGTGCCCTTGTCTAACTTGTTCTTGTGGCCCTCATCAGTGCTTTTGTTTAATGTGGTGTTTCATCAGCTACAAATTGGATTTCCTATCCTTGGAGCTAAGGTAAACAATATGGAATAAACTATTAAATACATGATTTTAATGCCCAAAAATTATATTCCAACTAATCTGTTTTAAATGGTCTCATATCTTTATAGCTAGGGAATGGGAAAAGATTTAGAAAACCACTATTTTCTCAGCAATGTGTTTGGCATTTTATTTTATAGCCTTCGATTAGATAGGAACTGATTTAATAAATACTGCTAACTGCACTCAGCACTTGCGGTTATGAGAAAGTTTTATTTGTTCAATTTTAGATCTGTTGATTTTAAAGTTTTTATATGAAGTATTTATTTTATCAAAATGTGTTCTCTCTTCGAAGGAAAGAATCAAATAAGTTAGGGATGAACAATTTTTTTAGAGTTCCCTTTATATTTTGATTTTTAAAGTAGGGACCATGGTGAGGCTTTGAGATTATGTCTGACCCATTCTTGTGGACCTCCTCTGAACCATTGTGTATAATGGCACTTGATCCAAGAGGTACTAGATTTTTATCCCTAAAAGTGTAGCACATCATGCACACTAGACTTTTATGTGTCTTAGAGATAAGTCTTATCTCTTTAATTTATATTTTTATTTCTAATTTTTTTCTGATCTACACACTTAATTTTATTAAAACTTGTGATTTTATGTTTAAGGAAAAAATATAAGAAAAAAGACGAATATATCCATTTTAATAATTTGATTTGTATTTATATTTATATTTATATTATATGGACCACTGCAGGCTTTGGGCTCTTGTATGTACCATTATTACAGCCCTGGTCCACAATTTGTTTATTATAGTGATTCATCCCCCATGATAAGCCTAAAAATGCACATAAATATGTCGTTGATTTTGGATTTAGACTTATACAATAAAATTTTTGATTTTCCTGAACCACTAAATATGGAATATAGAGCAAGGGGTCGAACCACAGGGAGGCAGCAAGTGAGACTTTTTTTTTTCAATGAATTAATTCAAAGATGAATTAATTTTGCAACGAATAAATCTTAACTATGCTTAATAATGTTTTGAATTAACCAAAATCAAGTAAGACATAATTTTGATTTTAAATATTTCGGTCAGAAAGATCAAGATAGGAATATTTCAATTTTAAAATCAGATTAATTCAGATTATTAATTTCCCAATTATTATAAAATTTTAAGACAATTTTTATGAATTAAAATTGGGAATTAAATAATCAAGAGAGGGATTTTTAAATTGGACTTCAAGATGGACGAATTTTCGAATCAAATTTTATTTTTAGGTTTTTTATATATTAAGTTAAATTCCTAAACAATAAAAATAAAAATCTAGCGAGAGAAAGCAGACAAATTAACCTAGAGAGAGAAAGTGAAGAATTCGGGGAAAAGATGAATTCCGACCCTAAATTAAAAATATAATGATGCAGAAATGTCCTAAATTGATTTAGAATTAAGGATAAAAAATCAGATCTTGAATCAGAATCAAAATGAAGTGCTAATTTCATTCAAAACAAACTTCTTGGGCGTGTACATTTCACCCACGCCTTGGCATTTTAGAATCGTTCAAGAAGATGATTGAAATACAAATCAGAGACTTACAAATTTGAGTGCAAGAGCAAGATCTGTTGACTTCAAGAGCCCCTCTTGTGTCCTTCATGGGTAAATGATTGGGGAGAGCCTCCAAAAGTGATTTTGATCATTTCTAGACCTCTATTTAAAGATCCAACCGTCTAGATTGTACAGGGAGAAAGGACGATCCTACCCTCAAAATTTCAGCCCAATCGGACGTCTAGATCTCAAGATATCAAGGTTTTAGTGAGGATAAATCTAGGCCGTTGGATCGTTTTATTTTCTAAAAAAAATGGTTTTTCTGATTGGCTGAGCATTCTTTCTCATTTTTCGCCTTATCGGATCACGTGTCGACACATCGCTATCCGCGTCACTCGCCCGCCATGATTGGAGAATGATTAGTTCTTTTGAATGGTTATGATAATGCCACGTCGCCCCTTTTTTCGTTGAGCCGCAATTGTTGACCTGTATTACAATAAAAAAAGGTGAACTTACCGTTTTCTTATTTTTTATTGTTTTACGGCGTCGATTTCCGCGTGTAGGCGGAAAATCAACGCCGTAAAACGTCGATTCCTAAAAGGATGTCGGTTGCCGCATGCATTAATGCACGCTGCAACTGGACGCTGCATGCACGGCGCTTAAATGCACGTGCATGTCGGTTGCCGCGTGCATTAATGCACGCGGAAACTTGACGCCGCATGCATGCTGCCACGTGCATGTCGGTGGCCGTAAAAAAAACAAAAAAATAATCTCTCTCTTATTATTTAGTAATAATTATCCACTCATTCGCCCGAATTTTGGGTGAATGACGTGGATGCCCTTTAATATATATATAAATCATTATAAAATGCCAAATAAATTAAATATATATTATTTAAATATATAAAAATCATTTCTTGACTATATAATGGTCAAAACATTATATAAAAATATGGAAAAATTCCAGAAAATTTAGAAAAACCCTTAATACAACCTTTGGCCAAGTATTGAAAACCCTGAAAAAAATATTTCTTCACTGAAATGAGGTTAAATTCCATGTAAAAATCAGAAATAATAGTAAAATGAAAGTGTAAGTGATTTATCTTTATTTTAATATGATAACATGCAAATATAGTCATTAAAACACATAAATATAATGTAAAATTCATCAATGAATGATGTTAATTTACAAGTTATCACCCCACATACCAGGTTTCTTGTCACTAAAGTATACCTTGCTCTAAGGTTCAGAAACAAACAACCTTTTGTCATCTGCTCCTTTCCTTATAGTCACCAGTCATCCATTATCACCTTATAGTGAAAAGTAGAACAAAAGAATTTGTTCCATCCTTTTTGACCCATTTAGCCATCAGGTATCTATGATTTAATACATGTCTACAACTGTTCTCCGTCAACTCCGTCATCCATTCAGATCATCACCTTAAAGGAAAATGAATCATTTATAACATATGACTGACAATGTGTGTTAAAGAAAGTCATATTTTTTTATAATAATTTCTTGAATGTTCTCTTTATTTATGAAAATTGATATTCTCATGCTCAAGAAAATATATCAAAATGGGAGACAAGTAAGTTTATTTTTTAGTTTTATTTGCCTTTTTATTTATTATTTTATTATTATTATTCCATCATAGTATATGATGCTTTTGATATTAACCGATAATTATTAGTACAATGCCTTATTTCCCCAGTTTACCCATCGAATGTGAATTTGGTACGAGTATTTAACTCAATAAAATATTTTCTAGACCCATAAAAATAGTTTCTTAATGAATTTAATGTCAGAAAAATATGCAAAAATACCAAAAATCTTTAAGAAATCATAAAATCACACTAAATGCAATATTAACCACTTCAATCCATGATAACATGAAAATATGAATATTTGGTGCAGAATTCATAAAATATGCATGATATTTCTTTATTGATTTTCATGTTATCAACATATCAGAATTCTATTCCCAAGGAAATAACACAATATTTTGTACATTCTTCATTATGAAGTGCTTGTACAGCTAAGCTTTTGTATTAGAGATGCCCACCTAATCACCTCTTGTAAAAAGAATGACATGAACTATAAAGCACCCAAAGGAGTTTCACTTCATCATCATAGGATGCGCAATGCATGGAATGAAGCCAATGACATAGACTATATGGAGATTTTCTCTTCAATGGTCTGCCTCAACTTGATTCGACTATTGCCTTTGGTTGTTAATCACTTGATTTAACTTGATGCAACTTGACTCAAGTTGATTCAAGATTTTGAGTTAATACATGGGCCGCCAATGATGCCTTGTGATGAACCAAGTATCAGCATGATTATATTTGAGGGTTAAAACCCATAATGCTAGTGTCAGTTGGACGTGTTATGCGTTTCATGAATACCATGGCCTGGTACTCATGATTTATAGATGTCTTACATATATACGTGGAGCACTTCAAGATACATCTAGGGTTGATAATCAGAGGACACTTGAAGACACATGAAAAATATGTGGGAGGAAGATAATCATAGGAAACACATCATGATTTACCACCTTGTGGTACTCATGGTGTGTACATGAGCATTCACCCTTACGCAAGGCACTCAGATGGTGAAGATCATCTTCAGACAACTCAAACAGATAGGCATCTAAGGAGGAAGGTGCAATGGAACAAGGTAAAGAAATATCTGTCATCATGGTGTAGTTATTTGGGGGAATGTGCATTGCAGATTCTGATCATGGAAATAATATAGTATTGGAAAATGCTCATAGAGGGCAAAAGAAGTTGGAGGAAACAATATTTGATGAAAGATGTAGGAAAGCTCGGTTGTGGAGCTGTAGACACCAAAGGAGAGTTGAAAAAACATAAGAACAGGTCTCTCATGAAAAATGCATAAACAGAAGGGACATCATGATGTGCAGCTGAGAAGTAGACTTTATACCCTTCTATATGTAGAAGTAGCCAATGAAAATGCTGTGGAGGGTGACAGGAAGGATTTTTGAAGGAGATGGGGTATGTTGATGTAAAAAGGACATGTAACAAAAGACACAAGGGGCAAGATAAAAAGGATAACACTAGGGTAAAGGCAATGTAAGGGAAAGGTTCCATCCATAGCGGAAGACGGAAGGTGATTGAGGAGGTACGTAGTGGTGATGAGGGCATCAGACCAGATTGATGATGCAGTGATCATGAGTGATCTAAACCTCAATGATGAGTATTCAAGTGATGTCAAGGAGGTGGCTATGTTTTCATTCTATGAAATTTTTTTTTGGGATGTCTAAGGTCAGGTTAACCAGTTTATAATCTCTTTATCAACACAAAAGGATAATTCACATGACATGCATGAAAGTTATAACAAAGTAATAACATGCATCATATGATTTAAATTAGATATTAAAATAATTGGTTTGGCATATCAATCCACAACAAATTTCATGTTATCACTTTTTTCACTTCACTTTAGGTACATTGGTGTTTCATATAGAAATTTCTGATTTGTTTTCCTAACACCACTTGAATCAAAGTCGTGGATTTCTCACATATTCTTGGAGTTTTAATTCAAATACAGGACTTAGGTAAATAAACGGTGACCTTGGGATAAAAATGGGAGGAATGGAGAAGCACAAGACATGACCATGTAATATAAAGAGGCCCAATACTGAAGAAGTCCATTATTGGAGCACATTCAAGTCCCTTTTAAGAACCAGGTCAAATAAAGGCAAGAATTGTTGAACTAACCCAAAATTTAAATTTGAAAGGTCTAATTTCAAATCTGGGAATCAAGGAATGTATCCAGGCTGTAAATCTAGTAATCCTGAGCCTCCAGACCTTTGGAATTAAATCCAATTGCAGGGATAGTTAGAGCACTTCTATTTAAACTCTTCTCCCTTCTCTTTGTATCACATCTTGGATTTCCGCTACAAACTTGTTATTGGTGTCCGAGTGCATCAGATTTCCTTGATCCACTCTCATTATTTTATATTTTGGGAGATATATTTCAATTTTGATCAAGATCCTAGGAGAAAAAGCACCACTTGACCTATGAGGGAAGTGACAAGAAGGTTTGCATGATCTCATGTATGTTTGATTTAAACTTCTAAACTTTTTGTCAACCTAAACTACAGTGGTCCTAGAAGACAATATTTTGAAAGCATTAAATCATGCCAAAACATTCCTCCCACAACAGATTCTACAACAGTTTTGTCCGTCGATCGTCTAGTTTGCCGTCTGGTGGCATGCCACCGCCGACATATTTTGTGTCAGCCAGGGCATCCACTGGCAAATGTTCGTGCGGGAGCAGTGACCAAAGCTTCTAGTTCTATTTGAAATTATTTATTTTTCGTTAAAATCCCAAAAAATATTTATAATCATTATAAATAAATATGAACTTTTAAAAATAAATTAAGTATTTGTTTAGTGTAATTCAAATAGCTTTTTCTAGTTTCCCTTAATTTCATTGATTTTTATGCCTTGAAAATATTTAAAAAACATAAAAATATAAAATCACTTCAAAACAATATATTAAAATATAGTTTAACCACAATTTACTCTCTCATTACCTTCTTGTTGTTGATTCAATGCTTAATTACCCTACGTTATGGAAGTGCTTTCGAATAATGTGGCCTATATCAGAGGTTTTAAAAATATTTTAACCCAATGTTCTATTTGAATACACGAATATTTTTCTTGATTGTCTAAGATTGATAGTTTGATGAACTCCAATCATTATATATTGAGCTCAATGAGGAATATGGTCATGTTAAACAATGATTTCGGTGAGAAATAGCACATTATGTGTGGCTGCATCAATATGAACAACACCATGATTTCTTTATTTGATGTCATACTTGAATATCATATAGCAGAGCTAAATTTTACTTTTAATTATCATTTTATCATTCCCAAAACCTATTAATAGATGTATTTTTTTGATTTAATATGGTCAATGACTCATTAGGTCTACTTAGACATTCCATGAATCAAAATTGTTTTATGATCACAATCCATAGGAAATATATAG
Organism: Wolffia australiana; assembly: GCF_029677425.1. Lineage (NCBI taxonomy): Eukaryota > Viridiplantae > Streptophyta > Magnoliopsida > Alismatales > Araceae > Wolffia > Wolffia australiana. Next base: position 2,472,163 of record NC_135844.1, read on the forward strand.
ATTTAAAGAATAACATTGACATTGATACCTAAACTGTGCATTGGAGCATTTATTGATTGCATATTTTCACTTAGAGTTTTTTGATAATTTTGAATAGTGCGCGCCTGCTAGAAATCTTTAATGAGAGAGAAAAATGAAGGCCCAGATTGCTCCAAATTCAATTGGTGATATATGATGATCTGAGAATAATTTTGGGTTATCAATCGCTATGTTAAAATTTTAATGGCAGTTCCACCTTTATTTCATCCATCTATCTACAGTCTTAGATCTAGAATGAAAAATCAATACTTAACCTAATAATACCCTTGGATTTGTTCCAAATTATTATTAACATAGTGATTTTATTGTTAAAAATCTCATTCGACTATGTTCTTACATTCTGAGGGTGAAAGATTAGAGGTGTGATGCATTGCTAATGACTCATGAAGAGAAAGCACTAGTTGACCTGTTGGGCACAAGGCAACAAGTTTAGTAAGATCTTCCTCTTTTTCAAACTCATGTCCTTATACGTTCTCCAGTATTATCATCCCCAAAAGCCAAGGTTTTCACCATCTTGGATACCACCATCCATTATGCCACTCGCAAGCACATATCCACGTCCATCTATGTCACCACCAGTAATGTTTAATCCATAGAAATTGTCCTATGTGCTCCTCATATGCAGGTATCTATAATCATCTCAATCAGAATCAGCAAATGGATTTCATTTATTCCCTGCAATCCATTCAAACCACCTCCATCAACCATCACCTAGTGCAGCTGTAGCATAATATGAGGTATTTATTTAGGATTAGATAGTATTTTCTATGACAATCTCTATTAAAAAATGTGTAACATATTTTATAATTATTCAATAAATCAAATTAACTAGGAAAAATGTTTTTATCATTTTATAATTATTTTCAATTAATTTCATTATTGTTTATTGAAGGATATTTAATTTTTTAAAATATATAAATCAAAAATAATAAAAGTTAAACATAAAATTGACTTAGTTCATGATTCTCCCAATGGATTCAACCCTTGATATATGATTGTGAGGAAAATTATTGGTACATTTGCTCATGCCAAAGTTATTAAATTATATCAAGAAGCCTAACATATGGTTCATCAAGAGCACATTCAGAAAATAGAGTATTTTTTTTTCTTTGGTATGTTGAAACAAAATTATGGCTTAAATATACCTGAACTTATTTGGAATTTTGGAGAAAAATTCTTCAAGTAGCAGATTTTATTGACTCCATCCTTTAAGGTCTTTTGAACCAAGAGCAAAATCATGATAGAGAGTTATGAAATTATATATATCCCAAGTTATCCACTTGTGTGTCATATTTAATTAATTTGAGCATTTATATGTATCAAAATTACATATTAATTTCCTCATTTCATTTTTTAAGTTTATAAAGGCATATCTAACCCTGATTTCATATCAGCTATGGTCACTCTGGGTGAAAAACATAGAACAAAGAGCAGGCATCCTGATTTTGTTATTTTATTAGCATCATGCTTGTTGTTAACAACATACTGTGTATTTGGAATAGTGTTTTTTGGTAATGGTTAATTGAGTTAACAAGGATGACAACATTATGACCTAGATTTTTCGCTATCAACAACCTTGGCCCAAACATCAAAAATTGGAGAATTGTTCTTAAAGTTCTTTAATTTTAAATGAACATTAAAATTATCCATAGCACACAGAAAAATCCACACTACGTAGAATCAATAAATTTGATGAAGGACTAAAAGTTTTTAGGGGGAAAAGAAGTAAACACTCAGAAATTAGAGAGGAAATAAAATAGCCAACTTTCTGGGGGATATCTGGGAGACTCACTGAAGGTTTAACACAAAATAATTTCTAGCTTATTCTTGTGGTTATCTTCTATCAGTAGATAGTGTATTCACATCTTATATTGCAGTGATCTGCGAGCTACATGCAAGAGGATGAAAATTTCAGAGACACTCCAGCAAGATTTCAAGCAAATAATCTTGATTTTTTATAAGTATTAATGTTTGGTGACTTTGACCGTGAGAAGAAATAAATATACAGCAACATATAATAGGATATATATATAACAGTAAGAGAAGAAAATAATCAGGAGAAAGGTCAAATGAAGGAAATAATATCAATTTATGCTTTATTTTTAGAATTTTTTTATGTTAGCACGTTGAATATTTACCATTTAAGGTTAAAAGGAAAGAAATATAATAAATTTTCTCAGCTCTAATTTTTATATCTTCTTTTTATTTCTGAGACTACACCACTCTGACTCCTTATACTCCTTAATTTTTTTTTCTCAAAGCTTCTTGGATTTTCATTTATAATACAGTATTCCAGAAACCAGAGAAAAGGAGAAACCCAAGCCACTTTCTGAACCAAACTCATGTGAATGCACAAGATGTTCATTTTTCAAGCCCATTTAAGCTTTTTTAAACAGGGGGTCCAATAAATGCAACAAATATACATGCAACCCATAATTTGATTTTAAAATGTCTATTTTGTAGTCTTCACAATCAATGATGCGGTCAAAGTATGGAGACAAAGATACACTATACCTCCAAACTATTAAGCCTTAAAATAGTGTGAGTAATCGTGAATTAAACCTAACGTTTCTGTTTACCATCCAAAAACACAGATAATTTTAGATTTATCAAATTTATACCACGTATAAAACGATAAAAGGGTGAGACGATAAGAAGTTATCCATCCAAAATATCTACATTTATTTTCTAATTAAATATTTCAAAGTGAATATAAAGAAAGACATATATAGTGATTTTAGGGTTTTTGCAGTTTTAAATAATTTTTTAATGTGTTCAGAAAGATAAGAAATGTAATTATTCAAATTCAAAGTTGAGATTAATGAGCCTTTTAGACACTTTTAAGATCAGATAATAGGAATATCAAGCTGCATTTTGAAACAAGAAAATTTTGGATCAATAGAGACAAATTTGAAGAATTTATCTAGAGAGAAGAAGTAAAGAAAGTTTGGGAGAAATCAATTTTTATAGGAAGTATTGATCTGTATAGAGATTTGAATCATGCAGGAGTATTTTTGATGATTAAGTGCATCACATTTTGATAAAGAAAAGGTTGAGAAAAAGAGGAAATCAAATGGATGGACAGCGGGTGAAAGGCAAAGACTACCTCAATATTTAGGATGATTCTGAGAGGTCGATCTCTAGATAATATGGTCTTATTTGGGACAATATCGACCATTGAATCTTATTATGTCTTCTTTTCACAGCCTCCAGTCGTATCTGGTACTGAAACCTGATTGGTCTATGTCAATCTCTTGTGTTTGCGAAGAGAGTAGAAAAGTAAATTTATTATTTGATCCTTTAACTTATTATGGCATCTCAGAAATCTTGAAGCACCACATGAGACATTTTCCCCTTCCATCTTACAAAATTGTGCCACATGTACATGCAACAAAAAGGTTGAGATAATTGTTTAATACTTCATGATTTTAAAGGAAATTTTCATGTCAAAAGCAACATTGAGATTCTCGGGGCAAAAGCACCTCTCAGCCCTTAGGAGAAGTTACAAGGCTTGTGTGATCTCCTACCTTTGTCAGTTGAAATTATTCAATATTCTATTGAAGAAAAAACGCAAGAGAATACCTTGCACATCAATATTTCCAATATTTCCAAAATATGGAAAAAAGATTATTTGTATCACAAGTTATAGAGAATGTTCCCCACTTCACGTCCTTGCCTCTTACTCCCACCAACTTCCGCTCAGTCAGGTTGTAAGGTCTATAACTGACTGTTGACATAGGCACCAACCAAAATGATTGGCTCTAATCAGTGGAACCATTAAAAATAATACATACAATGCATAAAAATTAAAAAATTAGGTTTTTTCTAAAACCTGAAAAATGATTTCTAAAGAATTTTTTTCTTTGCCAAATACTTTTGGATTTGGCCCTTACCCAATACTAATAAAGGAGAATTTATAAATATAAAATGACTTATTAACGTGATTTCTGTTTTATGAGAATGTATATTCGACCATATTGTGATACTTCAATGAATATTTAAAATATTTCATGTCAAATTTATTGAACAATCACTTATTACTGAATAAATTTATAGATGAGATTAGATGCATATTTTTGAGTTTTTGGATCTACTGAACATACTGAGTGGATCCTCATAGGCTTTGGAGGTCAACTTGGTGAAGGCTCTGGGGGATGAACAACATAAAACTTTGGAGACAAGTCATAGGACAAGCATCATTATTCTGTAGCATAATTTTTTGTTCGAGGATAAAAAATATTCTATATTTTACTCTAATTTTCGTTAACCCTTATTTCCAAGGACATTTTTGGGCAGTCATTCACTAAAAATTGAGTAGGTGTCATCATCACCTGAAAAATAGGATACCCTTGAACAACAATAAAGACTAGCCTAGGCTGTCTAAAAAACTGAGTGTACCCCATCCTATATCTCATTACCTAGAAAGGGAGACTTTATATCACATATTTAGTTTGATAATGGTAAATAATATTTATATCGTGGAAATGCCATGTCAGGTGCACCTATCAAAATCAAAACAGACCAATAATCTAGAGCTATATATTAGGAAGATCAACTTCTTCAAAACAAGATAGCATAGCTATGGCATGCCTCAATCATACCATAGAGGTTCAGCATGAAAAATTGACGTTACAAAGCCAAATAAAAAACACAAAAGAATTTATGTAATAATGAATTAATAATGTTTCCTACTCCTACTCTTCCTTCTGTTATTACCAAAGGAGTAGCAGTAGGAGTAGGAAACGTGCGACATCCATCCACACAGTAAGTTGGTCGATCTCTGTCCTATTAACATAAATAATATGTTAATATATGATGGAAATATAAGTGGCCCACAATCCAATCACATATTCCACATCTCGTTCCATGTTCATTAGTATAAAATATTCATTATAGTGCATGTGTGATGCTTATAATGAAGTCCATGAATACATGATCATACTTAGTGAATTATGATAAGATTGTAATACGGAGATCACTAGTCTTTAAGCATGTCTTCTAAATATTCCTATTCGAAGGATACTTGAGAATGGCATCAAAGTATTCACATAGAATAGCACTATCTAACCTCACTCAGATGATGAATATGGTCGGTCTCGTACCCATTAGTGTGGAGACACTAAGGATAGATAGTGGGAGCTCTTTAGTGGAAAGAGTTCACTCAATTTATCCATATGCAACCCTAAGTGGTGTTATACCAAAATTCCGACCAGCTTGATTCATGTCACGGTTGTACTTTAACTATAACCTAGGAGTCTCTAATCATATATTCTTAATAGTCTTGGGTAGGGTGTATCAAGAAGTTCACAAAGATGATTGAGTGGTCAAAATGGCATCGTCAACTCATGGTATAAGAGGTGACAACTCAAGGAAGATGATGCGCTGAAGTCCTTGGTCAATGTAGTGAAATACCAGAGAAAAGTTCTCCGATGATTTTGGAATGCATCGGTACTAATTCGGATGACCAATTGGGTTTTGACAATTGACCATACCCTAAGTCATCTTAGGAGCATCTAGTAGATGAGGCATTATATGTACACGTTAATCGATGCTGAACAGGTTTCATGAGTGAGTCAATACATAACTTTATATCTTCTAAAGCATGAGGTTAGCTTTGTGCCCCGTGGGTTGGAGACTCAACCTTTCGATTGGATTAAGTCGATCATACTTCAATTAATCTATATGATGATATAGTTAATTAATTTGAAAGGCCAATAAAAGTTATTGGGTTTGTAGAGTTGTTAACTAGACTGATACATTGGCCTAGAGGGTCACACGCAAATGGTCTTTTGGACATCGGAAGATGTACTTAATTTTTGGGGGTTTTTATGAAAAATACCAATATACTATAAATAGGGGAAGGCCCTGAACAAAATTCCCCGAGGCCAGAATTTTTCAGGGCCTTCCCCTTCTTCTCCCTTCTTCCCATGGCTCCTCCCCATTCCTAATGCGATCAGGATAACATAATGACGATGATGGAGGTTTAACGGACCTTGTCAAGGTGAAGGAGGAGATTCAATGTGTCGAGGATCAGTTGGATACATCTAGAGGCCGCACACATGAGCAGCTTGACTCATCTCGCTCTAGGATCCAAGAAATGATAGATGTGATATTTGCACAGGTGATTCATTTCATGTTTTTATTGAGGCTGTTGTAATTCTGTTTTAAGTCTTCCAGTGCATGGAATTAAATATCAAGGCCTCTAAAACCCAACAAGTTGTTCAATCTCCCTCCTATTAACATAAGTTATATCCTTTTTCTACATATAAGAAGAGTATGTGCATATTATGTGATAGAGATTACGACATAAAAGTAGCATGTAAAGCAGAGGTGGGGTGGCTATGTTGTTTTACAAGAGGTGCTAAAGGTAATCAGGTAATAAAGTAAAGTTACGCCTATCGTATGCAGCTATGCATTCGAGTCCATTTAATAATTTGAGAAGCTACTTGAAAACAAGTTTTTGAAGATTTTTTAGCCCTTAAGCCTTAAACTTTCTACTGCGACACATTTATATCTTCATGGATAACACCACCAGCCATGAGATTTTATCATTCTTCTTCATTCGCTGTTCATTTACTTCGTAACATGACCACAGAACCTGGGCCAGATTAAGCTTGCTAAATAAGACCAAGAAAAGACATCATTTGTTACACCCTAAGGAACTTACTGCTATGTTGCCATGCCATTCGTAATTCAAAATGCTGGAGCCGCATATCAAAGGACCATAATGACCATCTTTTCATAATATTATACACAAATTCATATCCACCACTCCTAAACTGTGCCTTTATCAATCCAAGACACTCAGTCTTCGCCCCTTTTGCTCATAAAGCTGTAGCTTGTGCCATCTTGCATCGTAACTTGATAAGGGGGATAGAAATTTGATAAGGTGGGTTCTCTCCTTCACCAAAAAATCTCAAAGAACTGTGTGGTCACATTATCAGACTTCAATTCACCTAGTCCTCTTAGGTCATACCTTATCTTGTGAAGAAAATCTCAGGGAATTATGATGAGATCATACTTTAGTGATTACTTATCTATAGACACATATGTAAAACATTCCTATACATATGATATTCAACAAATACATCAATAATTTCATAATAGAATTCGGAGAAAGGATTATGTCCATAGAGAAGACAGATCCAAAACATGGATTACCTAAGGGAAATAGAGGGATGAGAACATGATAACTAACAAGTATAGAGAATATTATTACTTATTTGTGCAGAATGAACAAATAGAAAGACTTGGTTGACATGAATTTCCAAGGACAATACAACTAAATATTTTTTGAGAAGATGATAAAGATGAGGACAAAAGGGACATATTGTATCCTTATTTTCCACTAGTATAAAGTGATTTAGTACGTAAATATGATCTCATCCAGTTTTTTTTCAACATCTGTCTTCACTAAAGTATTTATTTCATCCTAGAATTTCACCAAGAAAACTTAATGGATACTGAAATTAACTATTTCAATCATACTACTATTGCAGTCACCACTGAAGGAATATTTTGACAAGTATTGTGGTATATTTACATTCAAAGGTATAATGGGCATAGGGGGGAGACGAGATATATGAAGCTACTCTGAAATTTTCAGCACAAAACACTCTGTGGATTATCAAATATTGTTTTTTGAAGTTGGATGATTCTGGATCATCAATTATTTCAGCCACATGTTGCATCATTAGTGTATTGGTCAAATCTTCAGATTTACCATTAGTCTAAAAAAATTGTCTCAAAATCCCACACTAATCTTGATTTAACATGTGTGATCCTGGCAAAAACTGCAT